>NC_091392.1:12424242-12727272 GCF_032191515.1 Phaenicophaeus curvirostris | reverse complement strand
TATTTTAGGTAATTTCAAGAGTTGCATGTACCTTTTAAACAGAAAATATTATGAGGAGTCTGCATGCAAAAAGAGTCACAAATTTAATATGTCAGTAATATAAGCTAACTTCGTCAAGTGAGTTTAGTTTAGTTTTGCCGGCTCTGTAATTGCGTAGTGTAATATCCCATGCCAAGTCACACAGAAGTTCATAGGGGGGTTTTTGACAATTAATTACTTGTGAGGAAACATTTGTTTTCTCTAGAAAGTTTTTTGAAATTTTTTTATTTATTTTAAAGTTCATTATGCTTAGTTAATTTAGGTTTCTAATCCCCAGCTCTGCATTGTGAAAGACAACTGGCAGGGTTTTCAGTCTCTGCTTGTGTCCCTTAGTGCTGAACATTCTAATACTTGCTTTGAAGAATACCCAATAATTCTACAAGTACATATTGGAATAGAACTCCTTTCGTCTTCTTTACTGGGTGTTTATTGAGGCACGGGGTCTTAAGAATGCAATGTTTTTGAGGTAACTGGTTGAATCTTGGCATTGAGGAAGCATAGGATGCATGATTTATACCATGTAGAAAATAACATCTGCTGGTTTATGTAGTTGTACTACAGTAGGTTATGCTACAATTTTTATATCTATAACATATTACTGATGGATTTCTTACAACAAAGCTGTGTCGCTGTTGATGCTTGATCAGGAAAGTTGCACTTAAAAATATCAAGATAGGAACATTATCCAACTTGAATTAACAAGTAACTTTAAAAAGATCAAGGAGGAGGATTTTTTTGTTACTTTCTGCCAAATCTTAATAAATATAAAATAAATGCTATAGGATGCACATTTCAGATCTTCTTCAATTAGATATTTTGTAAATTAAATTAGAATACATTTCTGTGATAAACGAGTTGAAAATTTTGATAGCGTTGCATAGTTTTCTTAAAGTCTGTTGCCAGTTGTAGACTGGACTGATGGATTTAGAATACCATTGACAAGCTATTATACAGTCTTGCACTAAGTTTTGAACAGATTTTAAAAGCATGACTTACTGTTGTATACTTAAAGATTGTCCAATTTTGGACCCTTGTATTTTGTACTTTAAATTTTCTTTGAAGGATACTGCTGGTAGAGCAGTATAGAGCTGGTGGGATTGGAGCCTTCATGTTGACCTAACAGTTCCAGGCGCTGAAAGCTTGAACACCTGCAGAGGAGCCCTGGGGACATTTGCCTGTTGAGGGAAAGCTTGCTTTGATCAGCTCTTGTCTATATTTAAATTCTTCAGGTTTTAAGTATGAATGATCTTATCTCTAGAAGGTTATTCCTCAGATTTATTTGCCTTTAGAGCTCAATTTCTTTGGCACTGCTAGGTGCTAGACTTCTTTTCAGTGCCCTGCAGGTGCATACAATTTTAAAGAATGGCATGAGTAGTCTAGAGCTAGAGTCTACATGCAAGCATTTGACAACTTAATATTTAGATTTAACATGAAACACTTTTTAGATGCAAATACTTGTAAATCAAAACTCTTTGAATATGGAATTGACCAGTGGCCTCAATAATTTAAAGCTGGGAAGGTTTCCTCGTATTAACTTATGTTCTTGAATTTAACTCCTACAGGTGTGTAGCGCGTCTGGTAATCATGATATATTACAATTCAGCTTGTTGTAAATTAAAAACACTTCGCTGCAAGATATGTTTCACAAATTGTAGATGTGTTTTCCTGGCATAAGCATTAATATTTTCTTCTTCTCTACCTTATGTTTTTTATGTTTTTCACTTGTCTTGTTTCAGTAATATTAGTTGTACCTATTGTTGTTTAATGTGGGAAATGAAGTGTGCCAATATGGTACTTCGTAACAATGGCTTTGTTTTCATATATTTCCTTCTGATGCACTTGTGACAGAAGTAGAAGGGGATGCTTGTACAGATGGAGAGAAGGGAAATTGAGTATCTGGTCTGAGTTTAATGTGCTGAGCATGTATGCCTGCTCCTTAACTGTTTCTAAAACTTTCTTAAAGCACAAAGAGGTGAAATTAACTATTAAAAAAAATAGATTGTGAGAGATTGTAATGATACTTGCTGTCTGTAATTATCCCTTTAACTCTTTTCAGTTTGCAACAGTATACCTGTACTTAATAGCTCTGTGCAAAGATTTTAATTATTAAAGTTGATCAAAGGTGGCTGGCCAGATCTGCTAGTCTAATAAAACAGTAGTAAAAGACCCTGAAGTTGTTTTGAATCTAATTTTATCTCCTGCTGGAAAAATTACTTTATAGGACAATGTTAAAATTAAAATGTGAATGGCAGAAATCCCTACTTTTCCTTTACTGGAAACAGTGGCTGCTAACTAGCCTTGAGGGAGAAGAAATGTTTGTAGGAAAACATAACTATGTAACGTTTTAAACTGGGCAACTTCCTTGCCTCAGATTTCTTATGGGATGTGCGTTTCCCTGAATTCCTTTAAGAAATGATCTGTTATTTGTCTAAAAGAACAAGGCTCTTTTAAAGGTAGTTTCAACTTCACACCAGTTTTCAGGTATGACTGGAATTGGGAATACAGAGTTTGCTTTACAGTTTTACTGGTACAAAGGCTTCCTTCCACATTTGTTTATTGCGTAATCGATGGGGAGACAGACTTACATCCTCTTTTTTGTCTTTGTAGAAAGAAATCTTGTTTAGAAGTGAGGATGGAAGGACACCATGTCGTGCAGCACAAAAACCTCATTTGAGCTTCTTCTCAGTAAATTTAATGAAATAGGAAGGTCTGAAATTTCATTTTAGATGTATTCAGAGAAAAAGCCAGAACAATGAGATATGAATGTCTGGGTGGAGTGGTTATTCAAATACCGACTTTTTAATTGCTGGCTGTTATCCAGGTGGAGTTAGCTCTTAAACTTCCTTTGGTTTAATTACTTTAATTGTAGCGAGTGCTTAATTCTGCCCAGTGTAGTGCATGACTTCCTAATTATTTTCCACAGTCTGCATTTCATTTCCAAATGAAAGGTGCAAAGCATTTATTATGATTGCCAAAAAGCCAGCAGATTTTTTTTTTTAGGAATTCTATGGGTAGCAATCTACAAATTGTTTGGGTGCTTAGCTCTTGCGGATGGGAAATGCAGTCTAAATTTGAGAATGAGTAATTAAGTAATTCAGTGCACCATTCTTGCTTTCAATTTTAGATTGGCTTTGGAGTTTAGTGCTATAGATTAAATTAATTTTCATCTTTTTTTTTTTCCTCCCCCGATGGGGCAGGTTTAGAGGCACAGAAGATGCCTTTGGATTTTTTGTTCGTAGATGTATTTGCCTGGATATCTTTTTGTGTTTATGTTGGAGCCTTGGTTGAAAGAACTTTTTAACCAAGAATGACTTTTTTTGAGTAACATCTTCTAATTTAACGCTGAAGATTGTTCTGATCTGTCTTTTACCACTTCAATGTTTCTGGTTTAAGGTGTATGCACTCATACTTGGGCCTTTTATGTCTTCTGGAGTTTGTGAACTGGAACAAGAAGTTGTACCTTGGCAGTAAGAGTGCAGTTAAGCAGCTTCACTCAATGATGGGGGTTCCTCTTGCCTCTCTGTCAGATGTCTGGAGCAAGCTGCCTCTATCAGCTCTCTGCACAGCCGGTAGAGGGACTTTGAGTATCAGGAAGAGTGTGTCTGTCTCTTCCTCGTGACCTAAAAGCCATCCTACACTTAACTGCTGAGAGTTCTTGATACGGATCAAACTCCAGATATCTAGCAGTATGTGTGCACACATGTGTTTGTCTGTCTGTCTGTCTAGGCAGAGCTACTGGGGTGGAAAGGTTTTTAAACAGACGTATTACAAGAGGGCATTACTGTATATTGTCCAGAAATACTATTTGTGCAGAGTTCAAAGCAATCTGATGACCTTTGATAACTATCTTAGGTGTGAGTTTCCTGAAGTTTAAGGTTGGTCTTCTTCAAAATACCTGACCGTCATAGAGTGGCTTTCTTGTATAAACAAGTACACAATGATTCATTCAATTAACTATAGCTACCTATATTGATGGTTATGTAAAAGGACAGAACTTGGCAAAACTGGTCTTAGTGCTAGGACTTTAATTAAGTGCTTGCAGGATCAACCTTCAGTCTTTCTGTGGTTCTACTCTTACAAATACACAAAGGTTTTTGCAATACTGTGGTGAGGTTAGAGCCTAGGAGAAAACAATTCCTTTTTATTCCATTTTCTTAACTGAAAACTTGTTCATATTTAGGAAAACTAAGGTCTCCAGAAGAGTTTCATGAATAGATAGACTAGCAGCTTAGTTAGAATGAAAAACTTTTGTAATAGGTGTACTAGGAATATTATTTCATCAATGCTTTAGTGGGAAAAGTACTGTTTCCTGATATTCTTTGAGTTTTCCCTGGCCTGTAATCTAGCTTTTTACCAGCCTGACCATGTATTTTGTTGCTGTGGCATCTTGAGATATAGCTAGAGACAATGTAGCTGCAGAAGTGGGTAAAATGGAGTGGAAAGTATAGAGAGAGGTGGTTTAAAAAATAATACGTGAATTGAAAGTATGGGTTCAACTGGATTTCTGTGGTATTTTCTCTAAAGTTAACTGAAAGACTCTGTTGCTGCCATAGGTCTCCACTCTGTCACTATGGAGACTGGAATACCAACCTGATGCAGGGAAGAGTGTGATATTCTGAGTCCTCTGGCTCACACAAGGCATGTGATGAGGCTGATGCTATCTGCTTGCCTCTCCCCTCTATCACGCCTTCTTTACAGGTTAGCTAGATCCAGTCCAGCCAAGATGGAATGAAGAAGATAAAGATTGCTTTGTAAATAAGCCTCCCCTAGGAAATAACCTGCTGTCTCCATGCTTGTCTTGTTGAAGATTGATTTATTTTGTTTGGTCTTTGTCCTTTAAAACCTAATGTGGATTTCTTTTGTATGTTCTTTTTAGATTGGGGCATATGATCAACAAATATGGGAAAAATCAGTAGAGCAAAGAGAAATAAAGGTAACAGTATAATAGCATTACAACATCTGTTGTTTTGGCCAGTTCCCAGCAGTGCTGTCTGTGGTTGCGTACACTGATGTAATTTACGTTTTATGTGGTGGTATTTAATACTGATAAAGTAAAACCAGACTTCTGGAGTGTAACCAAATGTAACCTGCATATTGTGTACTGTTTATTTTACATGATTAATAATCTGCAGCATTTGAAGTGCTGCAACTTCCTGATTGTCAGTACATTATTTTTCTTTTCAGTTATCTTAAGCTAGGGCTTAGTTGTTTTGATACCTCTGTCTTTCACTCTTCTTTGTGATGAATTATAATATCAGTTATCTGAGCTCTCTTTAATTGCAGTTAGTTACCTTACACCTGCAGTTTCTTTTCCTCCTTTATGATGCTGTCATTGTTTTGTACAGTTTATTAGATTGGTAAGTACTTCAGGCTTTGTTTCCCTGAACAAGCAGTTTAACAGCGTTCCTTGCATTTTGGTTTAACTAACAGTGCCATCGGTGCCTGCCACGTTGCTACATTGGTTTCAAGAGAAATAAGTCAATCCTATATGTAATAGTTTATGGATTGTATATGCTGTCATACTCCATAATGTTAAAGTTAATTTAATTAACTTTTTCTCGCAATTAACTGTTTTTCCTTCAAATACTGCACATGAGAGGTATGCTGTTACTGCATGAATTTCAAGGCATTGCTGATTCTTGGTATTAGCAAAACATACATTGCTTTGGTTTCCCTGGGGTAGGTTTTGCTCTCCCAAGGGAAATAACCTGAACAAAATGTGGGGGGGGGCACCTGTTTGCTTTACACAGAAACTACAGAGTCCCCAAGTTCTGGATAAAAATGCATAAATTCATGTTTAAGCTGGCCGGACAGTATTTTTAGAAGTGCTGCAAAGCCCAATGCTGTAAATCCCTGTCTGGCCAACCTGCGCGGTCTGCCTCTCCCGTGTCCTGCCCTCTGCCCGCCCACCACAGCAGCAACCAGTGGGTCTCATTAGTAGGACTCATTTCCAACTGGAACCCTAGTTTGCTGCTTGCTTCCAGAGTCCTTTCCACCACTGTGAAAACCAGTCACCATTGTGACATAAGTTCTTGTAACTACTGTGTTACAGGACATTATTCAAGTAATTTATGGCAAATAATGCCTTGTCCTTATTTAAATGCATCTCGTTTGGCTTGGGAGTCCAATAACTAACAAAGTAATAGTGGTTTCTCTGTGAGTTTGTGTTGAGCGAGTTCAGTGTAATAGCAGTAATGCTGAACCAGGCTATTAAGCATTGCGCATCAGTGCTTTAATCTTAAAACTGCTGCAGTATTGTTTATAAATGAACTTCACTAACAATCTAAAAATGTGTTATTTTTAATAGAAAATCTGTTTCTGTTACTATACATTTATAGAATCATTGAATCGTTGAGGTTTGAAAAGGCCTCTAAGATAGTCCAACCATCAGCCCACCACCATCATGCCTACTAAGTCATGCCCCAGAGTGCCATGTCCACCAGCTTTTTGAACACCTGTAGGGATGGTGACTCCGCCACTTCCCTGGGCAGCCTGTTCCAGTGCTTGACAACCCATTTGGGGAACTAGTATTTCCTTATATCCAAGCTAAACCTCCCCTGGTGTAACTTAAACCCATTTTCTCTCAACCTGTCACTTGCTACCTGAGAGAAGAGGCCAGCACCTACCTCGCTACACCTCTTTTCCGTTAGCTGTAGAGAGCGATAAGGTCTCCCCTCATCCTTCTTTTCTCCAGACTGAAGAACCCCAATTCTCTCAGCCACTCCTCATAAGATTTATGCTCCAGACCCTTCACCAGCTTTGTTGCCCTTCTCAGGACACAAAGAGGAATTTAGTTAGAACAATAATAGACCCTATTAAGATTAATTTTAATGTTTGTGGAAAAGAATTTTTACAATAATGGCAATTATTCTTAAGCATTTTTATTTAAACATTATTTTTGCTGTTAGTTAAGTGAAAAGTATTTGGTGCCAAATAGAAATTATATGAACTGAATGGGCTGGAATGGTATGAAACGCTATGAATGTTTTTTTTTTTAAATAATCTTAGTTTAAGACACTACTATTTTCCACATATATTACAGATACCTATGTTGCATTAAGAGAGTGAAGAAATTACATCTTAATAAGTGGAATTTTTTCACTGCGTGCAGCAAAAAGTAGAATTCAATGTAGACCACAGGCACTGAAAACGTTTGAGATTTGACCAGTGGAATTTTTAAAGAGCGTTTCACAACTACTTTTCCTGTGAAAGATGCATCAGATTATACTGTTGACTTATTTTTTGCAGAATTCTTTCTTTAAAATGAAAACATTATTTTAGCCACAGTGGTAAATTTTTCTTAGGGTTGTGCATATGTTTCCAGGGTATATCTCTTCTAAGAGGCACGTGCATCTTTACGTAGACTTCCCAGAAAAATCTTGTGGCCCATAAGCAGTAATACATTTGAAAATTGTTACATCATTCAGCATTTCTATTTTAAGCCTTAGATCTTCTTATGAAATAGTGTAACTCACGCAAGATTTCACAGAATCTGTATCTGGTTCTAGAATTATAATAATTTCCAGTTCTGGTTATAGGCTTCTTTATTCACATTCCATATAAAATTGCTGCAGTTTTGAGACTGCTGTTCTGTAAAAATCTTGCACACTAAGTTCTTTGCAGTTCTTAAGTCTGCAATACAACTGGTTTTCTGTGTTTGTCATCCTCAGAACACATTTTGTCGTATCCATGTTTCAGTTCTATGGGTTAATTTTGTTTTGTGTCATACAAATCTCATTTTTCTGATACATATCATCACCTGAGGTATCTACCTATCTCATTGTGAATGGTTTGATATTATTTTTATTTTTAGTTCTGCATGAAAAATAAATCAAGTAGAATTTAAATATGAGAAATACTTTGAGCTGCACTCTGTGTTTGAACAATTTGCTTGATATTGTCCTTGTGAAGTTTGACATTACCAGATTTCACTGATGTTTATCTCATTGATAATAATTTCATTTTTATGCTTTCATCTGAATTTAATGTTTACATTTAAGTAATAAATGTTTCTACATGTGAAGGAAATAAGACCATGGTGGAAATGTACAGTTCAACAGTGAATTTAACTGCTTTTTGAATGAAAACAGTTAAACCACTGCCATCATAATTCTTCTTGCATCTAAAATATTTTTTGAACTATTATCTTTTCTTCCTCTTTATGCGTTGTACTCTGTGGAATCATTATTGGCTGGTGGGACCAAGAGCCCAATCTAAAGGGGTGAGAATAAACTCACAGCTGTCTCTGAGGCTTGAGACTGCAGCATCACATTTAGCATTAAAAAAGAACTTCAAGGTTTTGCAAGATAGTTTGGCTCTTCAGTGAAGGAAGATGCTGAAAGACAAGCTCAGGGTTTTTTTTCCTGCTGCTTTCCTGTTGTGTTGGCTTTATTTCCTCTTCTTAATAAGCTAACCTATATTCACTATTAAGAAAAATTCAATACTTCTATAGAATTTGGATTTCTGACAGTGGAACTTGCTGGTCAGTGGCTCTTGGGTTACAGTGTGATTTGCTATCTTGATTTGGAATTAAGGACTTGCAATGTAAGCATTTGTGAAGTTTAATTAGATGTCTAAGGAGAAAAGAGCTTCAGGAAGTGATTTGTTGCAGAAGTTCTGAAAAACTAGTATAAATGTATTACTAATTCTTGCAAGTGTGTGCATATGTTGTCTGCATAATCCCAAGCCGTGGGAGATGAGTGCTCAATGCTTAACTGTGTTTGGAAAATTACCATATGGGTCAGTAATTGGTTCAGTTTTGTTTAGATTGTAATGTGTGTAAAAGGCATTTATTGTGCCTTGTTCCTTGGAATATTTATTCTATAGTACTTTAAATCTATGAAGTTGACATATTTGTCTGAGTTTTCAATAGTGGTACAGTTTGAATACAATTACTGACCGCATCAATACTTTTTCTTTTGTTATGTCAGTCATCTGCGTGAATGTATCTTGATGGTATCTGCCTATTGCAGGGTTTGAGAAACAAACCAAAGAAAACTGGACATGTGAAACCAGACCTCATCGACGTTGATCTTGTAAGAGGTATGTCCTGAGCTAGAAAAAGCTGAATTTCTCAGAATAAAAATAACTGCTCTCCTGTTTCTTTAAACAAGAGTATGCAAGTAAGTACTAAAAAAACAATCAACCCTTCATAACTCCTCTTTAAACAAGGAGGGTAGGGCGTATTGTTAAAAGATAACATCTAGATTAAGCTGAAGGCTTAAAAACTTGATTTAATTTTTGTTGTATAGATTTAGATTTTGGAAAAAAAGGAACAAGTGGATTGTTTTGGGGCTATTAGTTTAGAGATCTCCTGTTGCCAAGCGTTCAGACTTCCAAATCTTCTGACATTGAGAGGAAAGGTTATGTTGAAATTTCTGGAGAGCAAAAACTGTATAGGCCTTGAATATTTCTTGCCTGTTTTAAATAATAAAACATCAACAGAAGGTCAGATAATATGAGGCTTCTCAGAAAGTTGTTGTTTAGTCTTAATTTATTTTTATCTTTATTTAATTTCCCTCATATGTCATGAATGCTAGGGAAAATATTATTTAGCATTTTTTTTCCATGAGCCCAGTAGCCAGCTGTCTCCTGAATCCAATCCAGGTAGTGCTCTTTGAATTCAGGTCTGGAATTAACTGAAGCACTTCTCTCACCCTTAGAGATGCAGAGCCACCCTCACACTCAGAGCTGGCCTGCAGAGACCAGGCTGCTTCACCCCTTCACCAGTTCCTCTGGCTCAGTCTTTGCTAGCACTCGCATGCTTGCTCACATAGCCACGCTTGCTGGGGTTGCTAACACCACAGGCACAGCACCCCGAGCACATGCATGCAGATAGAATAGAGTAATCCTCACCCAGCAGAGAATTAAAGGTATTTAATAAGACAGTCCACACTACGCTGATCAGGTGCGTGGCACGGCCAGATAAGCAGCGTACCGACCAGCACCTACTTATACATGATCAGTCCTTGTATCTCCTTACCCCTCAATTTACCCACATTTGTTCACCTAAACCCCTCCTTTCTCCCACCCTTGGTTTCTTCCCTGAACATCCTTTCGTAAGTCCAGTGCAATCTAAGCTCCTTTTCCCCTGCATCCCACGAGGAGTCCCACACCCCTGGAGAGCAAATCCCCTTTCATGATGGTTTCACACATGGACAGTTGGGCTGATGGCTCTGCAGCAACAGCCCTGCAAGGGGCCCGGTCAAGGTTTTCCTTCCTTGGTTTGGATTCATGCCTGCCCTTGTGCCTTTGTCCTGCTCTGGGCTTGTGGAGGTGGTGCCTTTGATGGACTGATGGCTGCAGCAGAGGATCTAGAAAACCCTGGCAGGGTTCTGGGTTCCCCCTGCTGGCGTTGTCACTTTGAGTCCCTTTGTGGGTGCACAGACAAACATTTATCACATCACCCAGCAACATAAGTTTATAAAAATGAGAATGTGAGAGAAAGAAACAAAATAAAGTAACATTAACACTGCTTCTTCGGCAGCATCTAGCAGCAGGACGGTGAGTTCTGTGGTGGGGTGGACTTTTTGAGGCGGTGGGAGCTTCCCGGAGCCGGGAAAATCCCAGAAAAAATAAAAAACCCAGGCGGGGGTCCTGACAGCCCCCACACGCCGGTCCCGCGCGGTGCCTGACGGGAGGGGGCGGTCCCGGCAGCTACCGCGGGAGATTTAAACGCGGAGCAGCCATTAACACTGCTTCTTCGGCAGCATCTAGCAGCAGGACGGTGAGTTCTGTGGTGGGGTGGACTTTTTGAGGCGGTGGGAGCTTCCCGGAGCCGGGAAAATCCCAGAAAAAATAAAAAACCCAGGCGGGGGTCCTGACAGCCCCCACACGCCGGTCCCGCGCGGTGCCTGACGGGAGGGGGCGGTCCCGGCAGCTACCGCGGGAGATTTAAACTGCGCCCCTGGGAGCACCGCGACCTGGAGCACGGCGAAGAGGAGCGTGGCAAAGAGGTGCGGGGCAGTTTGAGCGGCAGTTCGAGCGGGCAGGGCGCAGAGAGGACCTAGAGACTGGAGAGAATACACCGAAGACCATGGTGGCCACCCGTCAGAAGGCTAAAGCTGCTCCGTGTGCTGCAGCAGGCAGGGTGGATGCTGCCACCCAGACAGAGCCACAGTGGGTGCATGCAGCTACCCAGCCCCTGGGCTGCAGGCAGTGCCCCCCTCCCACACCGGCTCGTGCCTCTGGTCCTGGCCCCACTTGTGAAAGCTGCGCTCGAGTGGGGGAACTCCTTCACATGGTGAAGGAGCTAAGAGAGGAGGTGAAGAGACTGAGGACCATCAGGGAGTGTGAGAGGGAGATTGACCAGTGGAGCAGGGCCCTCTCACTAACTCAGCAGCCTGCTGGGGCTGGAGTGTCCAAACATCATCCACCTGCAAGCTGCAAGGTTGGGGTTACAAGAGATGGGGAATGGCAGCAAGTTCCTGCCAGAGGAAGGAAACCTACTCCCCTCACCCATACAGCAAAGCCCCAGATCCCCCTGGTGAACAAGTACCAGGTGCTGCAGGTGAAATCCAGCCCTGAGGATGAGGATGGTGGCTCCCACAGCCTAGAATCCTTCCCTAGGCTGCACCATTCTCAGAAAAAGATAAAAACATCCTCCATCAAGAAGAAGAGGAGGGTGATTGTTGTAGGGGACTCCCTCCTAAAAGGAACGGAGGGACCCATCTGCAGACCGGACCCGCTCCACAGAGAGGTCTGCTGCTTGCCAGGTGCATCAGGGAAGGAGGTAGCTAGAAAACTTCCTTCCCTGGTTCACGAGACGGACTACTATCCTTTGATAGTAGTCCAAACTGGTAATGATGACCTAACAAACAAAAAGGCCAAAGCCATCAAGAATGGCTTCAGGGCAATTGGGAAAGTGATGGAGGGCTCTGGGGCACAAGTAGTATTCTGCTCCATCCCAATGCTAAATAGAGAGGAGGGGGAAGCCAGGAGGAAGAATTCGATTAATACCTGGCTCCGAGCCTGGTGCGAGGAGAGGGGCTTTGGTTTTTTTGATCATGGGGGGGCTCATGCACCCCCAGGCTTTCTCGCTAAGGGCGGGACACATGGGTCTCCTAGGGGGGCTAAAGCCCTTGCCAGAAACCTAGCCAAGCTCATAAATCGAGCTTTAAACTAGATGTGAAGGGGGAGGGGGTTGAGCCCAGGCTAGACAGGAATGAGCCTGGATGTGGGGAATTGGTGATTGGGAGAGGGTGCGCGGGCGAGGACCACCAGTACCTCACCGCACAAAAAGTGGGGGAGAACACACCTCGGGGTGTTAAGGGAGATGCAGGCACTCTGGTGTCAACTGATCCAGTTACCAGGCAGTTGGGAACGAACCCTGTTCCCTCTAGGAGGGCTGAAGGCTCGGCAGCTCAGCTGAAGTGCATTTACACCAATGCACGCAGCATGGGAAATAAGAAGGAAGAGCTGGAAGCTGTCGTAGGGCAAGGGGCCTATGATGTTGTTGCCATCACGGAAACGTGGTGGGACGACTCATATAACTGGAGTACGACTATGGTGGGGTATAAGCTTTTCAGGCGGGACAGGAAGGGTAGGAGAGGAGGTGGGGTAGCCCTCTTTGTAAGGGAGGACTTGGACATCACTGAGATGGATTGTGGAGATGAGGAGGTTGAGTGCCTGTGGGTCAAAATCAGAGGAGCCCACCAGAAGGTAGATTTTGTGATGGGAGTCTGTTACAGACCACCCAACCAAGGAGAAGCAGCTGATGAGCTCTTCTATAAACAGCTGGGGTTAATCTCTAGATCGATGCCTCTCGTTCTGGTGGGAGACTTCAATCTGCCTGATATCTGCTGGGTGTACAACACAGCAGAAAGGAAGCAGTCTAGGAGGTTCCTGGAGTGCGTGGGAGATAACTTCCTTGCACAGTTGGTGAATGAACCAACCAGGGAAGGTGCCCTCCTGGACCTCCTGTTGGTGAACAGAGAAGGCCTTGTAGGGGATGTGGCGGTAGGTGGACGCCTAGGACTAAGCGACCATGAGATTATAAAATTTTCTGTTCTAGGTGAAGTGAAGAGGGTGGTTAGCAAGACGGTAACATTAAATTTCCAGAGGGCTGACTTTGATCTCTTCAGCAGGCTGGTTGGTGAAGTCTCATGGGAGACAGTACTCAAGGGCAAGGGAGCCCAGGAGGGCTGGGAGCTCTTCAAAGGGGTGGTCCTAGCAGCTCAGGAGAAAGCCATCCCCGTGGTCCGGAAAAAAAGCCGGCAGGGGAGAAAGCCAGCTTGGTTGAATAGAGAGATCTTGAGGGATATCAAGAAGAAAAGAAATGTTTATGGCCTCTGGAAGAAGGGACAGGCCTCTTGGGTGGACTACAGGAGGGAAGTGAGATTGTGTAGGGAAAAAATCAGAAGGGCTAAGGCTCAGCTAGAAATTGGATTGGCCAAGTCAGTGAAAGATAACAAAAAATCTTTCTACAAATATATAAATAATAAAAGGCGGACTAGGGAGACCATACAGTCCCTATTGGACACAGAAGGGACAACAGTAACAGGGGATGAGGAAAAGGCTGAGGTACTTAATGCCTTCTTTGCCTCAGTCTTTAGTCGTAAGGAGGGTCGTTCCGCCTGTGTACAAACCCAGGAGCTAGAGGAGCAAAATGAGGCTCCCATGATCCAAGAGGAGGTGGTCAGAGCCTTGCTAGCCCGACTGGACAGTCACAAGTCTATGGGGCCGGACGGGATTCACCCTAGGGTACTGAAGGAGCTGGCGGATGTGCTGGCCAAACCCCTTTCCATCATCTTCCAACAGTCCTGGAAGACTGGGGAAGTCCCACTGGACTGGAGGCTGGCTGATGTTGTGCCCATCTACAAAAAGGGCCGCAGGGAGGACCCAGGAAACTACAGGCCTGTCAGTCTGACCTCAGTGCCAGGGAAAGTCATGGAACAGGTGATCTTGAGTGCTATCATGAAGCACATGCAAGAGAACCGGGTGATCAGGCCCAGTCAACATGGGTTCACTAAAGGCAGGTCTTGCCAGACTAACCTGATCGCCTTCTATGACAAAGTGACCCGGCTACTGGATGAGGGAAAGGCTGTGGATGTGGTCTTCCTGGACTTCAGCAAAGCCTTTGACACAGTTTCTCACAGCGTTCTGCTTGAGAAACTGTCAGCCTCTGGCCTGGACAGGCGCACACTCTCCTGGGTGGAAAACTGGTTGGATGGCCGGGCCCAGAGAGTGGTGGTAAATGGTGTGAAATCCAGCTGGAGGCCAGTGACAAGTGGGGTTCCCCAGGGCTCAGTGCTGGGTCCAGCCCTGTTCAATGTCTTCATCAATGACCTGGATGAAGGCATCGAATGCACCCTTAGCAAGTTTGCGGATGACACTAAGCTGGGTGGAAGTGTCGATCTGCTGGAGGGTCGGGAGGCTCTGCAAAGGGATCTGAACAGGCTGGACCGCTGGGCAGAGTCCAATGGCATGAGGTTTAACAAGGCCAAATGCCGGGTCCTGCACTTGGGGCACAACAACCCTATGCAGTGCTACAGACTAGGAGAAGTCTGTCTAGAAAGCTGCCTGGAGGAGAGGGACCTGGGGGTGTTGGTTGACAGCCGACTGAATATGAGCCAGCAGTGTGCCCAGGTGGCCAAGAAGGCCAATGGCATCTTGGCTTGTATCAGAAACGGCGTGACCAGCAGGTCCAGGGAGGTTATCCTCCCTCTGTACTCGGCACTGGTGAGACCGCTCCTCGAATCCTGTGTTCAGTTCTGGGCCCCTCACCACAAGAAGGATGTTGAGGCTCTGGAGAGAGTCCAGAGAAGAGCAACAAAGCTGGTGAGGGGGCTGGAGAACAGGCCTTATGAGGAGCGGCTGAGAGAGCTGGGGTTGTTTAGCCTGGAGAAGAGGAGGCTGAGGGGTGACCTCATTGCTCTCTACAACTACCTGAAAGGACGTTGTAGAGAGGAGGGTGCTAGCCTCTTCTCCCAAGTGACAGGGGACAGGACAAGAGGGAATGGCCTCAAGCTCCGCCAGGGGAGGTTTAGGCTAGACGTTAGGAAAAAATTCTTTACGGAGAGGGTCATTGGGCACTGGAACAGGCTGCCCAGGGAGGTGGTTGAGTCACCTTCCCTGGAGGTGTTTAAGGCACGGGTGGATGAGGTGCTGAGGGATATGGTTTAGTGTTTGGTAGGAACGGTTGGACTCGGTGATCCGGTGGGTCTCTTCCAACCTGGTTATTCTGTGATTCTGTGATTTTAACTTTGAAAGAAACAGAACTGAAAATTGAACATTTGTAGTCATTAAGGAATGGCAGTAGACCACTTCCATATATTGGTATACATGAATAGCATTTAAAAGGTTCCTCTGCATGTATGTCTAAGTTGGCTTTAAAGTAGTTCTAATACTGACAGTGTTTTACCTGTGCCACCACAGGGCTAAGTAATGCCAGTTCTGCTTGTAAACAAGGTGGAGACTGCGTAGCAGCACACAGTAGTTGCCCCTTCCAAGCAATAACTTTAGTGCAATTTAAGTCACACCCCTATTAAGTAAATGCTACAGGGTTTTCTAGCTGCCAGAGTAGTGGCATTTGCAGGAAGAAAAAGAAATGAAGGTAAATGAGAGTGAAAGGACATTTGAATGAGCGAAATGAAAAATGGTGCAGAAGGAGAGACAGATATTAATTATTCTTCGGGTGGCTTCTCTGCTCTGGGGGCTGGTCCGCAGCTTGATCAAAGCAGGTGTTCCTCTATACTTGTCAACCTGATTCCATTTTCCTGAATTATGTGGCTGGAGCAATTTACAGATGATGTTTTTTGATCCCTTTGCTGTGTCAAGAAAGGGCTCGGCTGTGCGAGATTGGGCATGTGGAGTTTTCACATGACTTCCTGTTGCTTCATATTAAGCTTCTGGTACCTCAGTGAAATAGAATAATTTTTAATAATGTATTTTAACATTTTTTTGCATAGTAAGAGATGGCAATGTTCTGTTGCTTCCAATATGTAAGTATTTGTAGAAGTTCCTGATAATGACAGTTAAGAGGGCCCCAGTGATTTACACACAAATTTTGGATTGAGGGGAGTGTGGAAGTACAAGATTTATTCCAATAATTATGTTTAACAATTGCTTTTTTAAATAACTATCTTAAGTACTCTGCTATTGAAAAAGTAGAGTTATTATGAGCTATAACAATGAAATATATTGAAATTTCTTTTATTTTTTTTAAAGGATCTGCTTTTGCTAAAGCAAAACCTGAAAGTCCTTGGACATCTCTGACCCGCAAAGGAATCGTGAGAGTTGTTTTCTTTCCGTTCTTCTACAGGTGGTGGCTACAAGTGACATCAAGGGTCATCTTTTTCTGGCTGCTAGTTCTTTACCTTCTTCAAGGTAGAGTTGGATTATTGGATCAGCTTCAAATTAATGCTTTATTTTAACCATATGGAAGCTGCTGTATGTTACGTGGTTTACTTAAGGTGCATTCCAGTATTGAGGGAAGTATTGGAATGACAGAGTCCCAAGGATGTCTTTTGGTTAATGTTTCTTTTACATATGTATAAAGGGGGCATACTAAAAATTTATGGGTTTCCTCAGAGGCTTTTTGCAGCTTTTAGCACACATTAATTTGTCATCTCTTTATGTAATTTAGGTTTCTAGGACTGTCTAATTTAGTTCAGGACTGAACATTTTCAAAAAAACCTTTGACTTAGGCAGTGTTTTGGCCTTTAGTCTTTCTGGTACTTGTGCAGATCAAGAGCTATCATAGAATCATCAGGCTGGAAGAGACCCACCGGATCATCGAGTCCAACCATTCCCACCAATCTCTAAACCATGCCCCTCAGTACCTCATCCACCCACACCTTAAACATCTCCAGGGAAGGCGAGTCAACCACCTCCGTGGGCAGATCGTTCCATTGCCTAATGACCCTTTCAGTGAAGAATTTTTTTCATGAACAAGCCAGCAATGCCAAACCTGCCAAGGTGTGTGCAGCTTGTGCAGGCTGGTAGGACGATCTATTTGACTAGTTTCCAGTTGTCCTCCCGTCTGTTATTTTGTCCCATCAGAGGCAATGAACTTCTAGCTTGTACTTCACTTGCACCTCAGATGTGCTTCTGAATGACTGGCAAATATGGGGTGCTTGTTGTCTTGTGGGTTTCTGCTGTTTTTTTCCATTGCAGTGGGGAGACTACATATCTTAATGTTACATTTCCTAGATTATAGAAGCACTTTGGGCAACTGTTAACAAACGGAAGGCAGTTTATAGCATTCAGGATTCCAGATCTTGAGTTCTAGTAATCTGACTTTGTGCTTCTCTTATATATCTGTAGTATGTGAGGACAATTAGAAAGGGAAAACTGTGATGTAGTGAGTCAGTATGTTACAGTGTGAAAGTCATCAAAAGAATACGTTTATCAGAAGTGTGTACAGCAGAAGTGGAACAGAAGGTTAATGAAATTTGGGAGCAATTTAAATATCTTGAGAAGCTAAAATGACTGATAAGTTTTTGTCTGAAATCCAATTAAAATCCAATATTATTTTTTTTAATTTTGCCATCTGTCCTTGCAGTTGTGAATCATTGTATCATTTGGAAATTGTATTTAAAATAAAAAGACCTCAGTGCCTCTTGTTTGATAATGTTCACAGCTATAAAATTAATTTCACAATGCCGGTGCCCCAAGACTTGAAATATTTACAAATATTCACGTGGTCTACTATAAGTATTTTTCCTTATGCCTATTTCTGAGACAGGTGCTTAAGAACTGTTGTTGCGTACTTTAGCATATGTATGCTATGGTAAGTAATTCCATAGTGCTAATATTTGTAATCTCATTTGTGATAATATAGGTAGTAAATTTATAAGTTATCAATCATTTATCACCATGGTCATAGGTGGTTTATTCTAAAAAACATAATTATAGTTGTTTTTTTATATTCCCATTCTGATACTTATTTTAACAATATACCCACATTTTTTAGAGCCTTCATAAGACTCTAAAAGTGGCAAAATGGTGAGACAATGTGGATTCTGAGTGCAAGTAAGTTTTTGAGGATACGGCTGTGTTGCAATTAACTTCCCCCCCTACGGATTTCTTGGGATCTGTGGTTTACTAAAGTTATGATTGGAATGCATCATTTGCCTAGTCCTTATAGTCTGCAATACGACAAAATATTTCTGATATTTCTGAGGTTGTGAATTAAGAAATACTGGAAAAGAATTAATAGTATTCCAAATTGCATTACAACCCAGCTGCTTGCAATGCTTGTTATTTAACTTGTTCTGAATTAACTGCAGAATTTTTGATATTTTTTGAAATAAATCAAAAGACATCATATAAACATAAATGAAATTAAATTGACAGAATTTTTTATTGGAAACTACTTAAAAAAGCCCTCCTCAAGCCTCTTCTTCTAGCACTTTTATGTAAGCTTTGCTTAGTTCAGTTATTAATTTTGTACAAAATCAGAAACACAGCACCAAAATGTCAGAAGTCAATTATGGAAACTTAACAATGATACCTTTCAGATTCCCATGGCTGTATTTCTGCTCTGAATCTGAATTTTGTGTTGTAGTTTGGGCGTTGACACTGTTGTAAAATGGTCTGACTTTATTTTGTTTATATATGTTTTGTTAAATGATTTTTATTTAATTATGAAGTATTATCTATGATTTATGATCTGCATTACTGGAAATTATTGCTTGGAAATTGATTGGCTTTAGCAGGATACCTGTCAGCATTTATATAGCTGTACAGAAAATAATTCTTTCTTTGTCTGTAGGTTTAAACTGCATATTTTATTTGCATTGGTTTCCTTTGGTACAAATTATGATTAGCAAAACGTATGATAAGAGAACTACAGATAAATGTTTTTTTTGTCCAAGGTCATGGAACAGACCAATGAATTAAGGTAGAAGTAAAACCTTTTTCTGCTGACTCCTTATCCATTTAGTTTATGGCATTACCTCATTTTTACTTAAAAAAATGTTTCTATACTCTAACAGCAAAAAAATTGTGTAATTATAGTCTATATTTCTATTGTGCATTTGTTAAGTATGAAGCAAAAGACTTCTATAGTGATAAAATGATTTGTTTATTGTGGTGAGATACATAATGTATGTATACATTTTAAACTTGGTCATACAAATATTTCAAAGCTTTAAATGCTGTAAAAATTAATGCTTGCTGGACTTTGAAATGTACAGTTACTTTCTTTGCAGCTTTTTGCTCTGTGTGACATAATTTAGTTTGTGTTTGTTTCACAAAATAAACCATTGTAATTTAGAAAAGTATGATTTTTAGAAAACCCTCTCCTGTTGGTAGGAGCAATTCTATGATAATCTGAGCTACAGCATATCGACACACTGTGCAGAAAGAAGTTTTAGGATTTCCCTTCTGTCCTATTGAAAAGATCAAGAGGGTGGAAAGTTTTTCTTCAATGCGTATGAAGCTTCGTGGTGGGAATCTGCAGTCTACAGATCTATATTGTCTGGAAGAAGATATTTTTTTCTGGCTCACTCTGCATTGCTAAATGTTCTTTTTAATTAGTAGAAGAGATCTTGTATTGAAGTTTGAAATTATTTTGTGAAGGTCAACTCCTGCAAAATCATTCATTCCACTTGAATCCATGGAGCTCTGTACTCAGAAGTTATGTGCTTATCCAAATAGTATGGTAGGGGTCAAAGTTGCCTACTTATGTATGCTTTAGACCTTATGAAGCTAACTGGATGGGTGAGAAGCTCTGATAAGAGGTAATATTGTCTGCACCTTTTACTGCCTGTCCCATTTTTTTCCCTGGTTTTTAGTAAGTAGGATTTCTGGTTGATGTGTACTGTCTTTCTGAGAAACCTTATGTGACAAAAACTTACAGTCTACGTGTAGTAATAAAAGTTGCCTTACATGTTCTACGTAAGACTTCTGTGCTTTAATTTAGGAAAGAGAGTGATAAGAAGTTAGAAGTAGATTACCACAATCAAAAATAGTTCTCCTGTTTTGTACATTCGCTGTGTTTCTAATACTAGTTACTTTGGTTGTTTTCATGAAAAAACATGTCTAATCTCTTTTTAGTGGAAAACTTTGCATCCTGGTATCTGCTGTGTTAGGCATGGCTTCACGTGATATATTTTAGGGGTTTTTTTGTAGCACAAATTTCCATGTAGCTATATTTTTGTAATTGATTTTAGTAGAGAAGTGGCAAAGCTTATTGGACCTGTATCACGTATCTCTTATGCTAGGAGCAGGTCTAAGTTATGGGACTTCCACTTCTTAGGGCTACAAAACCCAAGTTCTCATGGGATGTGTGGAAGTCAGGCACAGAGAATTATTCCCTTGTTGTGTTCCTGAATTGTTCTGAATTGTTTCTTGGAGTTTCTTGGTTTTTTTTTTTTTTTTTCTTAGTACCTTCTCTCAGCTGAGTTACAGAACACAGCACTTCCAGCCTAGAGGCAGAGAAACAGGAACATGCAATAAGCAGAGAAAAGAGAGAGATTGCCCCTCCTGTCTGCCCCATGCCTGCTGGATGTGTCTGTACTGTCCTGAAGCCTCTAAAAACATGTCTGAGTTGTAAATGTGGTTGAGCTCTGGGTACAGGAACAAGGGGAGCTATGTGGGTATTGGCCATATATGAAAAGATGCTTAGAGGGTTATCAAATCAACAGTGAAATCTGAGATTGGAAGGTGCCCCTTTTCCAGCCACAAGTCATAGTTGGATCAGCTGGGCTGCCTCATAGTTTACATGGTTTGTCTTTGGTCTTTCCTCATTACTAGAAAAGTATATATTGTGCACAAGTATATATGAAATATATACAGGGTTGCACTTAGGTGTGCCTGTCTACCCATATAGGAAATTTTGTCCTTTGACTGGAATATGGAGTTTAAAATGCTTTCTGCTAGAGAGAATAAAGAGTTTCTAGCCTCAGCTCTGTTGGTTCTTGTGGTGTTGAAATAGATTTCTGCTTCCACAGAATCACAGGCTAGTTGTGGTTGGCAGGGTCCTCTGGATATTGTCAGGTCCAAACTCCTGCTCAGGGTGTGAATGTCTCCGAGCATGGAGAGACTGTCTTGTCTGGTCAACATGCTTCTGGTTTGATGGCTCCTACAGTCACCTGACTTGTTGGATTGCGCTACTTCATTCTAGGTGATGCAGCATTAAATTTATTCAGGCTGCTCTTAGGATGGCATTTGCCTTTTGTTTTTGTCTCCTGTTGAAGTTTTACTTCAACTTAAAGTTGTCTAATGACATATCTAGCTTTCTAAATGCTCCTCCCCTTACTTGAATCTGCCACCTTTTCTTGAGCAATAGTTGTAATATCACAAATGTGAAAGAGGAGGTGGATAGAAAGACAGTAGGCAACTGTTAAATTCTTTATTACTGCCTATTTCATTGCAGTTTTAATTCCTTCCTCTCAGAATTATATGAGTTGGTTTAGATTGCAGGTACAGGACTACATCTGACTATTTCTCTTTTTAACAAAAGTCGTATTTCATGTTGGCCATTTCAGATATTTCAAATATTGAACTGAACTTCATTTCCCTTCTTTTCCAGTTGCTGCTGTAGTGTTATTCTGTACAGCCCAAAGCCCACATAATATACCTCTGACTGAAGTAATTGGGCCAATATGGCTAATGTTGCTACTTGGAACTGTGCATTGTCAGATTGTTTCAACGCGAACTCCTAAGCCACCACCCAGCACAGGGGGTAAAAGAAGAAGGTATAGTGTATGCTAAAGTACTTATCATTTAGGATTGTTTTTCTAAACTATGTGCATGAAAAAATGTCGGGGTTTACAGTCTCTGCTTTGCAAGAAATGAGAAATTGGTGCCTGTTTTTGTCTGAAACCTTAAAATGAGTGCTTAATCAGTGCTCCTTAATTTTTACACATTGAGTAACGTATGCATTGTTTTGTTTGAATTTTGATGCATTGAATCTGACGTTTTGCCACGAAAGACTTTGTATCTGAACACTGGTCCAATGACTGTATTACTATTACTGCAAATTTAGTTTTAGAACTCTGTGCAATACTGACTAATCATCTCTGTGGGAAACAAGGAGATGCTGTTCGAAATGTAGAACTTAAGTCTTCCAGCACTTCACTGAGTAAGATTTGCTACAGTGGATTGTCCCATTAAAATGGGAAAAACCTGCAGTAGTGAATTTTGCAGGTCTGAGCCTCTGATGGTGAAGTGAAATGTATTTTGGGTTTAAGTGTTATGATAGTAAATAAATTTTATGCTTAGTTTTATTTAATGGTGTTTATTAAATTGCTTTGACAAAGCTTTAGCAAAGTATTTTTAAATCTTGCTTGTTTTGCATGCTTGAACTGCTGAACACGTTACAAAACTAGTAGATTGCACTTACAAAGCTACCTTCCAATTTTAATCTCTTCTGATGAAGGAAATTAAGGAAAGCAGCACATTTGGAAGTACATAGGGAAGGAGATGGCTCTAGTACCACAGATAACACACAGGAGGGAACAGTGCAGAGCTACGGTACAAGCACCTCTTGCAGTATTGGCGCTGTCTTCAGAGATATCTGGCATGCTGCTTTCTTTTTATCAGGGTTTGTATTTATTTAAGGCTACCTATGTGTTAGAGATGCACTATCCCTTTTCTGATAAGTAAACATTGATCTAATGATTAAACTTTTGTTGATCCAGTTTTTATTCCTAATCGTAAACTCATTTATGTATTTGAACATGTACTAACACGCTGTTTCTTGACTCCTGCAAATGCTGATGCAATAGTTTTGAAAAGATACAGAATTAACTTTTAGTTAAATTATATTTTGTTGTGGGAGTAATCTGTGTGGGTTGTCAGGAATGAACCAACTCAATTTCTCTATTTTAATCCAATGAGAAAATGTGATGTTCTTACTCTGAGTGAACACTCATTGAACTCTTATCACTGTCATCAAATCACACACTTATTTTGAAGGAAAAGCCTTCAGGATTCAAATAGACACGGAGTTTAGTTTATAAATAAACATTGAAGAGATATTTTCTGATGATTGGAAGAAACATTTAGCCCTGTTACACTTTTTTTGCAAATGATTGATCTGCTGATGCAGTGCTCTGGGCAACTAAAAAGTTTATTAACAGGAGAAAAGATGCTCAGAAAATAGTATGAAATTGAGAAAAGAGATACTGCAAATTATTACACAGATGTTTTGTTGTGCATACTGCATCTTAAATATGGCAACACTAATATGTCTGTCATACTTGTGATATGTGCCCTTAACCACTTAAAGCTTATCTTATGTTATATCCTGAGAATATCTAGTTGAAACTCCGGAAAAGTTTTAAAATGTTTGAAATGCAAGAGGATAATTCATTTGACTCTTTCCTGTGTAGGTTAAGCTTGGTTTGGCAGATTGAGTCATAGTGAGAGACACCACTGCTGTTCTTTGGGTGTCTACACATTGCTTTCTGATATGTTTCTGGTATATTCCATTTTCTGGAATTTTAAATACGTGTCTTAAGCATGTGGTTTTACGGTTAACTTCAGAAATTATGTTCTCTGCTTTAGGGCAGGACCCTGTGTACCTAGACCATTTGCTACACTCAGGTCATAGGTAATCTGGAATGGTGTATTCAGTAAATATCCTTTTGGATGGCAGAACTCAGTCTGACTAATAAAATATAATTAAAAACTGTAATCTGGCACAGGGTCAGTTTAGAAAATAATTAGTATTAGTTTTACTGTAAGGGAGAGCAGTATACCCAAATATGTAGTTTATTCAGGAAGTCTGCTGATTTGGGACTTTGCTGTCTGTGTCCTTACTCCAAATACGCAAATCTTCCGGTTGTAACTTTTTAATGCAATGTGTACTGGGAAGACAGTTTTTTTGACTGACCTCAATGAAAATACTTGGGAATAGAATACATTACAGTGAAAATCTACAGTCTTCTGGAAACTTGATTTAAGCCATTCTTAATATTTTGGCTAGCTAATGTATGAATAAGACTGAAAGTCGTTCTTGACTTAGCTTTTGCATATATTCAAGCTTTTTAACACCTTCTTGTATTTATTCATGTTGTCAAATACTTTTTGTCTTGCTCTTAAGTACTTTAATTCTAGCATGAGGTTTTAAGAGCTGATTTATGATGTGTATA
Organism: Phaenicophaeus curvirostris; assembly: GCF_032191515.1. NCBI lineage: Eukaryota > Metazoa > Chordata > Aves > Cuculiformes > Cuculidae > Phaenicophaeus > Phaenicophaeus curvirostris. The sequence goes on along the minus strand of NC_091392.1, from coordinate 12,703,189 downwards.
TATAGTAATTCTAGAAAACGATGTTTCTGTCAGCTAGGGAAATATTGTTCATGTTTGTTATTTTTTCTCCTAACAGACTATAGTGCATGAAAATCTAACATTAGGCCCAGATTTATGCTCTTCATATGCTTAAATTTAGGGATTCTTACAAAAAATAACTTTGGTTTCTACATTAGACAAATGCAAGACTTCAGTCAAGTTATCTGTTTTTCAAAATGAGCTTTAATTGATATCAGAGTAGTATTTGTCTTGTGGTTTTAGCACTTAAGCGTTGCTTGATTAGTGAAGTCTTATCTAAACAAATTATGCATACGTACGTACTTTCTTTTTTTCTCTTATCTATTCTTATGCAACTGCCTGAGGCAGCTACTTCTTAGTAGCTTTCATGTTTTGTGCAAAATACATAAAAACTTCTCAAACTGGAAAGAGTAGTCCTGTTACTCCACTCATACAGCTTGTGGAGCAAGTCTTTCTGAGTGGATATGTGCATGCATGTATGTGATGAGAACTGCATTCCCTTTTGCACTGTTAAAAGAAATTTTTAAAAAATGCTAAAAGCTCTCTCTGGGCTCCTGCTTCCTGCAAATAATTTACTATTAGTGCTACTTCCTTAGTGCTCCTGACTGAGCTTACTGAAACTTAACAGGCTGTTATGTGCTTTATTTCATAAGGGGAACAGCAAAGTTTTCCATTAAATAATAAACTAAACTTTCTCTTTCTTCTGTTGTCTTATCTTCATTAACTTAGTAAACTTAATTAAACTATGACATTATGGAAAAGTGCAGAAATAAAGTTCTAACAAGTTTACTGTTGATAGTTTGACCTTTTAGTCCAAAGGCTCAGTAATGTTTTAGATCATCTTCTTAATGGATGTAGAAAATTAAAACTCTGTGAGCTATTACATTGATAATCTGCAGACAGAGGAAGTTTACTAACTGCTTCTCCTGCACAAAAACATGCTAAAGCATTTTGCTGTCTCTTTCCCTTTGTAAGCTTATAATAAAAATTAATCCATGCAAATATATAATAACTACAAAAAGTGCTTAGGCTGCTTTTGTACTAATTTAGAAATAGAATTGACTAAGAATTTTGGAAATAGGTCAGGGAATAGTAGGTGAGTTGTGTAGATTCATACAAGAGAAATGGAGCAGCATTTGGTTTGAAAAAAGTATATATGAATGCTGTTGGCTTTTTTCCAGAAAGGGATGAGTGGCAATGAAATGAGTCTAAAAATGGGAAAGGAGGATGAAACAACTTAGTAACATTGTCTCTTCATTATTTTGTCTGTGTTCCAACAGATTTATTGTTCCTTTGGGGATTTTTTCCATTTTACCCAGCTTTCCCTAGCAATTTTTTTGTGTTTTGGTCTCTCCTGTAAATGTGGAATACCTTATCTTGGGAGGAATATGAGGCAGCTATCCCTTTGTTTGATGTACATATTAAAGAGGAATTTAATCTTCTGCTGTGTAATCCAATCTTTTGCAGAATGCTTCACTCCTTAAAGAGAAGGACAATGCTTATTGCCTCGTAGGAACACAAGATAAATCAAACAGGTTCTTGATGGTTTTATGACTTATGTCCGGTGCTCTACTTTTAATAAAAATTGAAAAATCTGGGAACTTGATTTATAATGCCTTTTTTTGACAAGTGTTCTGGGAATCTGACAAATAATGTATAATAAATACAAGATACTCATTACTTCTGACTTCTTTTCCCCTATGTCATTTACTTTGAGAATACAGAAGCTTAAGGAAAGAACTCTATGTTGATAAGGTAGCAAGCTGCTGTTCCTTTTCATTCCTTCATCGATTGCACTTTCTAATTTGGAAGTGTAATCATCCAAACATTTGCTTTGAGAAGGCTTTTTTCTGGCATTAGATATTCTTCCTGCTACATTTGTTGACTAGACAGGGGCCTTGATGTCTATAGAATGTTATGGAAGACTGTTCATCAATATTTGTAGTCTTAAGAATAACAATGTTGGAATGTAATTAATTAACATTTTATGATTTGAAAACAGACTTAATTCATGTGTTTGTAAGGTATTTAGAAATATGTTGTCATGGGTGTTACTGGATAGTGAGGAAAAGGATAAATCACCTTCTATTTAGTAGTAGAGTTATCAATAAGCAAAGTGTATTTAAAACAACAAAAAATGTCTATGTACATAGTACTAATCAGAGCACGTTTGTTTGCAGCTTCAGGAAATGGCATGCTTTTTTTGAATTAGTGAAACTTTAAGAAATTCCTAGCATACGTCTTTAGTTAAGATTAAATATAGAAGTTTCTAACTTACATTTGAGGTTTGTGGGTCTTCTATTGGCCAAGTTGCTGTGAAGCTTTAGTTTTAACACGTAGGTTTCCTTTTCTTTCAGTAGCTCATGATATAATTTTCTTTCAGACACTGTTACTTTTGTAGCAATTTTAAGCAAGGATAATAGGTATTATTTAGACGATGAAATAGTTGCATCAAATGTTAGTACTAGTTTATGTTTATCTTAATAGTAAAATTAAAGCATGGGTTGAGAGAGAAAAGCAGGTTTTAGATTGGGAAAAAAATTGAGAGAATCATTAATGTGTATATTTGTTTCAAATACAGATCTAAGAAAGCAAAAAACTCAATAGATAAATCCACTGAGACTGATAATGGCTACGTGTCCCTTGATGGGAAAAAGACAGGTAAAAGCAGTGAAGAATGTATGCAGGCGCATGAACGGCACTTTGAAGTGATTAAACCAGAAGAGTCAGGGTGGAGCACTGCAACAGTGAGGGATAATCACAGTCATCACAAAGTAAGTGCGCTTTGTTGCTTTCAGAGCAAGATTAGTAATTTGTCAAATGATTGTGATGCTTTTGATGCCTTCTTATCTACTTTATCCTTAAAAATGTTTTTAAAATTAAGTTAGGCTTAGGGTCCTGGGGCCAAAAGTTGTTACATCAAGTTGTCTTATTCCATCCTTATATTCCTAGCCTTTTCTTTTTCTTGTAGAAGGATCTTCACTGACACCTAAACATCCTTTGAGATGCTGTATTTCAGTGTATTTCAAATGACAAATTTGTGTGCTGTCTTTTGTCTGTGGGTTTTGCCAGACTAGCCTCAAAGAAACACTCATGTTTCTTTGATGCCTCTGGGCACAGATCTGTCTCTATGCAAAAAAGGAACAAATTTTGTGTTACTATTTATAATTTTGTGGTCATTCTGAGCATTTGCCTGTGAATAGTCTTCCTTTTCCTTTCTTTTTTGGGGGGGCAGTGTTGATCTCTGTAGAAGGTGAAGAAAGTATGATTTGCCTCTCAGTGAAATAGGCAGAACTCTACACTGAGGAATAGGAATGGGGTGGAAGCATAGGAAGTTGTCATGAAGGAAAGTGGAACTTTTAATTTGGCTGGGTCCAATTATCTCCTGGATATCCTGTTTTCATAGAATGGTTTAGGTTGAAAGGGACCTTAAATAAATAATCAAATTCCAACCCTGCTGCCATGGGCAGGGACACCTTCCACTGGATCAGGTTGCTCAAAGCCCCATCCAGTGGCCTTGAACATCTCCAGGGATGGGGCATCCACTACTTCTCTTAAAATTCTTCCTAATATCTAATCTTTATCTCCCCTCTTTCAGCTTAAAATCCCTGTTTCTGTCCCTGCAGTCCCTGATGAAGAGTCCTTCCCCAGCCTTCCTCTAGGCGTCCTTTAAGTACTGGAAGGCTGCTGTAACGTCTTCTTGGAGCCTTCTCTTCTCTAGGCTGAACAGGCCCAGCTCTCCTAACTGTCCTCCAGCCCTCTGATCAGCTTCATGGCCCTCCTCTGAACTCACTCTGACAGATCCATGTCCTTCCTGTGCTGAGGACTCGAGTACTGATCTGTTGGAATAACTTTTTTAAAACATTTTTTCTGGCTCACTTATTATTGGCATTTGAACATATATTGACTGCTGTTACAGCTCTTATACTTGACTCTTTCTCAGTAGTATTTACTATCAGTGATCAATCATAGCAAGGTTTTTTCCATCATAGTATTGAAAGGTTATTCTGCTGAAGTCCACAAGTACACATTTTTATAAACGAAAGGCAGTCTTTATGGATTTCATAGCAACAACCCTTAAAGATCCAGGTGATTAAGTCGGAATGAAGATGAAGGTTTGTCTGAGGGCAAAAACTTCATGCTATTGCTCTGCAGGAGGTGCCTTTTCAGCCGTGATAGTAACTGAGGTTATCAATTCTTTATCAATTCCAAGCATTTTGCATTCTTGATGAACTTCAACAGATCAAGGATTTTTAAGAAAAAAATTAGTTTTAGAGAGTTTTAGACTTCTTTGGTAGAATGGATGAGATGTTGTCTGTGTTTAACTTGCTTAGTGAGTATGCAGCCGCGTTGAAGAGAAGTTGGGCTAGAATAGGCTCCTCTCTTTACTCCTTCTCATCTCTTTCTCCAAAGAGAATACATTTCAGTGCCACTGTGAAAGGTGGTACATAAGATATCCCAGACTGTTCTGCCTGACCCTCTTTTTCTATGGAACTCAGTTGTTTAAAAAAAAAAAGTGATATGGCCTGACCTTGAAGCAGCTCAGAAAATAGAGTTCATTATGGAAGGGAGAATGATGCCTGAGTTGCAGCGGGAGAAGATGATTTGTTGCATTCATAAAGAACGGCTTCACTATTTTTGTCCTTTAAGCAAGAAGACTCCAAAGCAAACTTTACAGAGTCCTGGCTGATGATATTGTAATAAATGAAATTACACAAAAAAACCTTTTGACAGCTGAATGATCATTTGCTGCCCTTTATTCTTTCTGTTACTGCAAGGGCTACTTTAGCTTTAGTTTAAAATCGAGGAAATGGAAAGTGGAATAAATTAATGATCTGATTATTCTGCATTTAATCCATAGCCCTTTATCACTGGAAAAAGAGGTGAATGTTAATGTTGTACTGTATGTGTTGATAATTCAATACCATAGTGTCTACTAGTACAGCTTTAGTGGTCTGTTTTTTTATTTTTTTTCTCTGAATCTTCTGAATATAAGGCCTCTAAGGCTTTCTTGCTAGCTTTAGTTTAGACATAATTACATTTAAAATAATGTCAGAAATGTTTTTTTTAAAATATGAACGAGCCCTTCATCACCTGAGAAGTGTTTGTTTTGATATTACAATTTCTATTTGATAATTCTTGCTCTATCACTTTATTTTGACAATTGCAAATGCATTGATATCTAATTTAACTGAACAGAGATGTTACATAAAGAAGATGCATAATAATGTTGCATTAAAAAAACTTGATTTCATTAGTTGAGGACAAGACCTAGTAAGCATGAGTGTCTTACCTGTGCTATGTTTCTTGCGCTAGGATACTCACAGGACTGTGACAAATTTATCAGATGAAGTTTCTAGTGAGGAAGGGCCTGAAACTGGATATTCCTTACGTCGCAATGTAGAACGCACTTCGAGTGATTGCACACTTCGAAACAGGAAATCTCACCATTATAAGAAGCATTATCCTCTGGAGGTAGGTTCTCTTGCTTCTTTTCTATAAATTGGTAAAACTTCTTGGTTTCTTATAGAATGATGTATTTTCCTTGAACCTTTTTTCTCCTGTATTGAATTTTAGGAGTCTATTAATTGGAAGTCATGCTAGTGGGGCACAGAGTTGGTTTTTCTTTATTTTTAAATGACTGAGTTTTAAAATTAGGAGGTTTTTATTTAGTTGGTTTGAGCATTATCCTGTTTTTTAATTTGTTGTAAAGATATATTATATATAAAGATATAAAATATTATATGGATCGTGCACTGGGTTATGGCCAACTGTTGTTGTTTTTTGACATCAGTTATCTCCTGTGGAAACTTGATTTGTTACAGAAACAGCAATAATTGGCAATATGCAAATTTTCATCATGCAAGTGCTGTTGCTTCTCTCCATTCAGTTAGGATTTTGGATTCACTAGCCGCCTTGTTTGAGAAGTCTGTCTCTACCTCTGAGTTTTCATCCCCTTATGTTTATTGAAACAATAATTTAAAATATTGTAATGGAATATCAACAAAACTATTAATGCATAAAAATACTGATATTTTAGGAGACTTGATGACATCATAGCTTAGAAGACGGGAATTCATAGATTCTGTATTAGTAAAGCCTTTAATTGCAAGGACTCAGACACTGAAAGAAACAGAGAAATGTTATTGTGTATTTGTTTATTTATAATTTTAAAGGAATTACGCTTTCTTTTGCTAACAGCATGTGATTTTTCAGATATATGGAACATTTTTTAAAAAATCTGTACTGCCATTTTTTCTCTAGGACTATGAGAAGAGTGTAAAGTGTAATTTCAGCTCTGACAAGGGCCCACTTACAGATGGGTTTGATAGGCAGAGCCTCATGAGTAAGCTTTCTACTTGGTACAAGAAATGTCTCCTTGGAAAGGTTCAGGCATTGCTTCCCCTGATAACAACTGCAAAGCCTTGAAGCTGGTGCTTTGCGTAAAAACATTATTAGATAATCTTCTCCTATTCTTTCATTTGTTTTTCCTCACAGGCTTTGGTTAGAAAGATCCAGAAGGCTAATTGATTTGACTGTTTAATGCCTTATGCTCGCTTGGTTTAGGATAACTGAACAGGTCCATACTTGAAGCTGTTTATTTAATATTACAGATGCCTCTTGACTGTGTGCTTGTGCAGCTGGTAGTGCTTGACAAGAGAAAGCAGAAAGACACGATTGCTGTAATTTTTTTTCTCAGCTTAGATACATTTTCTCTTGCATAGAGTGCTTCAGAGCTAATGAAGGCTGTGTCAAGATCTTCAGAAACTGAAGAGACAATGTGCTGAGTGTGTAGCTCTGCCAGTAGTATTTTACGCTTGTTCCCTGTTTATTTATCTGGCTGATGCCATGAAAGGGGAATCCTGTCTTTGTTACTAACTTGCCTCCCCAACGCGATTACAAAGGAAACAAAACAATAGTTTTCAAATCTGAGAAAGCCTTCTTTGTATTTAAAAAAATAAATCAGTGAAGTCAGTGAACATAGTCTCAATTTCTGTCCTGTGTTTTCTTTTATGTTCATGTTTACTTGTCAGCTTTAAAAGCTTACCCTAACAACAGGTAATGTTCTTACTTTATTAACTTTGTGACTTGATGGTACCCAGAGACTGGCTCTTCTATAATTTTTGGTTTTGTTTTTAAAGAAAAAAAAATTCAGACTCTGCACTGATGTTCTGTCGCACTTTGTAAAAGAAAGGGAAAGAATTCTGACAAAACTGCTAACATAAAATAAATTAATCATGATTTTGAGGAAGAACTTCACATAGCAATGCATTACAAATCGTACTAAATTAGTATATCTACCGAAATATTGCTTGATTATTTTTTCAATGTGTATACACATTGTACAATGTAAACAATGTGCAAAACATTGTGTATATTTTGAAATGGAACTAGAACAAAGAAATAAATCAGGTGTTAAGAGGGGAAAGAAATTGTGGGAGGCTGGTGATGAGTAGGATTGTACTGCTTTTAAGACTACCTACCTGTCTTGCAGGAAATGGGTTCTAATGACTGTAGAAACTAGTTTAAAGCTCTGCATTCTTGTTTTAATGACAACATTAGATTCTTTATGCATGCATAGGAGATCTGAATGTCCTAAACTTAATATTATTCTTTATTTATCTAAGATACAGGTAAAATGTGCACATAAGGCACACTTGTTTCTCAAGTACAGTTTGAAATTAATGAAGATTTTACATTTGAGTATGTAGATTACACATATACCTAGCATCAGCTATGTACACTCTTGGTTATTTTTTTTTCTCTACGCCTGATGCGTGACTGTCTTCAAACAAGCTCACTCTGCCTTTATATATTAGCAGGAACAATGGGGAATGTGATGCGTAGAGGACCTTGAGAGTCAAATCCTCTTTTATTACAGGCTCCTACATTTAGAAATGTACTTCTGGAATATATCAAGCTTTGTTTTAAAGCTAGTTAAACTGTGTCCACACTGCTTGCTTGGAAGGCTGTTTGAGTTCATGAGAGCTTGAGTGACTAGAAAGATCCATCTCTTCTTGTTCTAGGGCTTTGCTCTTTCTAAAGAAAGAATTCTACTTTTGTTTCCTGTGGAGGAGTTAGTAAGTAGCTGAAGTACTTCAGCTCAAACAACTAGAGAGAGAAAATAAAAATGTCAAATAATTTAAAATGCTTTGTGAATGCTGCTTTTCTCGCTGTCAGTCACATTTCAGTCTGGCGTATATAGCTTTAAGCCTCATTTGTATTTCACATTTTCATGATGAAATAATGAAGGAAAATTTATAGCTTGTAAAATCACAAGTTTGAGATATAGTTGGAGTCTGTGGCATGATAATTGCTTTTAAAGTCTAACCGAATGAGTTCTAAAAATCTATAAAATAGTTATTTCCTTTTAATAGTTAATATTATTTGAGTTTTCATTATGTGACCCTCTCCCAAACAAAGCAAGGACCAGGGACTGTTACATGTTTGTGCTGTATCTAAAAACGTGTGACCTCTTAGACACTCCTTCAATAAAGATGTAATTCTTTCTGATTAGAAAGATAATGGACGGGAACATAAAAAACAGATAAACATGGATTCACCAATTTCAACTTTATAACTGTTCTATCAGGAAATAATGTGGAATCCAAAAGCTGATTAATTGCAATGCATATTTTAATTACAGGATGCACCTAAATCGGGTACTAGCTGTAGTTCTCGGTGTTCAAGCTCCAGACAAGATTCTGAGAGTGCAAGGCCGGAATCAGAAACTGAAGATGTGCTGTGGGAAGACCTCCTACACTGTGCAGAGTGCCACTCTTCCTGTAGTAGCGAGACAGATGTGGAAAGCCCTCAGATGAATCCCTGTGTGAAGAAAGAATACAGAGACGACCCATTTCATCAGGTTGGTGGCTGCCAATTTTGATTTTTTTTTTTACGCTACACACAAGTTCAGTCTTATCAGGTTTATTTTATGTCAGGAGTCCTGAGAGAAAGAACTTTGTTATGTGAAAGTAACAAAGCCATAGTGATTTGATAGGATTAAAACAAGGAAATTTTGATTTCTTTACTCAGGCATTAATTTGTCAAATGAAGAAGATATGATATACTGAAATAGCCTGAAGAATATTTGAGTGTTTGAATCTTGATTGGAGTTCAGGACAAGTGCTGATCGATTTAAGCTTCTGGTTTGTTTTTCTTCTTTAGTGGAATTATTTTTTTGCTGAGCACATACCCGATGTCTTTCTGTTGGCTTTTATATAAATGTGTATATATAAAATCAAAGAGAAAGATAACATGCATAGTATCTAATGGTGTATTCGTTATGTATATTTATGATGTTACATGTGTGTTGTTTGTCTAAATTCTATTTAGATACAATATTTTTGTTTTTACCTTAAAGCTAGTAATTTTATTTCCCTTCTTTAATGATATTCCATTGCAACATATAGGCAGTAATTTCTGAAAATTTTATTGTTTGTTGGGCAACACTTCAGTTGCAGCCTGTCTTGGGCTAATGTTGGACAGAATCCATTAATACTTGTTCATTAAAAATCAAGTATTTGCCTTCATTTCATAAAATCCATTCAGATGTCACAGTGGTAGTTACATTTGTAGTACAAGTCTTATCTTTAAGTTGGATGTTAATTGCATTGCTAAGTTGAACCATTTAAGTAAATACACGTAGAGAATGTGAAACATTCTTCTGGATAAACATGTCTATGTGTTGGTAGCGCATACATCAGTACTAAGGAATGCCATGAAAGACATGAGGTTAATGCTAGCTAAGGAAAAGAACTTCAAAAGACAGGCTTTTCACTCATAACTGGAGTTGAAAATGAGGTATTTGTTGATTTAAAAAAAAAAAAATCCCACACTAACAGAAGAAACCCAGAAGAGATAGCAATTTGGATTTCTTGCAGTCTTAGCCTTTTTAAATTTATTTTTAGCTCATCTTGCTTATATTCCATATAAACACTTGAATAGAAGCCTTACAATATGGAGTTGAATTGCAGTCTATGCACTGACTTCGTTTTTCTGCAGTTGAATGTTTTTCTGTTTGATTGTGAAGTTTTGAGTGTCAGCTCCTGGTGTTGGAACTCCCTCTAGAGGGAGACCTTGGAAAGCTGTGATTAAGAAAGTTCTGCAACTAATATTTGTGCTGTTTTAATAATACAATTTTCATGCAATGCCGGGGGGGAAGGAAAAATTGTGTACTTATCTGAAATCTTTTTATTCTGCTAAATACTGATAAAGCAATAAAATGGAGAGCTTTACTTTTAAACAAAGATAAATTAAACTTTTAAAAATAATATCACTTCCCCTCCCGCCCCCCCAAGACTGCCACTTCCAGTAGTTTGGCACACGTAGCACTAGGTGACCAGGAAGAGCTGAGAGCAGGTCTGATCACCTCAGTGGGAGAATGAGACACGGCTGTGGGCAGTCAAGAAATGGCCACAGCAGAACTTGTTGCCTCAACACTCTTCCAGATCCTTCAGTTCTCACTTGGTACTCTTTTCGGAGTAGAGATGCCTTGGACTTAAGTATATCTAGTAGATTAGGCTGGAATTTCTTGGCTTTGGGAGCAGTGTGTTTGATTAGACTCCTGGCACTCTCTCTGAGTCTTGCCGGAGAAGGGGCTGGAGAACAAGTCTTTTGAGGACTGGCTGAGGCAACTGGGGTTGTTTAACATATGGAAAAGGAGGCTGAGAGGGGACCTTATCACTGTCTACACCTACCTGAAAGGAGCTTGTAGCAGGGAGGGTGTTGGTCTCTTCTCTCAAGTGACAGGCGATAGGATGAGAGGAAATGGTCTCAAGTTGCACCAGGGGAGGTTCTGATTAGACATTGGGAAAAATTTCTTCACCAAAAGGGTTATCAGGCACAGGGACAGGCTGCCCAGGGAGGTGGTTGAGTCACCATCTGTTAAGATGTTCAAAAGACGGATAGATGAAGTGGTCAGGGATATGGTTTAGTAGTGGACGGGTATGGTTGGACTCAATAATCTCAAAGGTCTTTTCCAGCTAAGCGATTCTGTGATTCTATACAGTTAGCATAAGAGGGCCTTTATCCGTAACAAGGGTTGTGAAGTGCACGAATACCATCAAAAGCAAATTAAAAAAATTTATTGCCTTAGGCACGAGAAGAATATTTTTTCAGAATGTTAGGGGAACAAATAGTAACCAGAAAAATAAAATATTCCATTAAACATTTGGCAAAATTAAAGATGGCTTAAAAGGAGACCTTCATTTCATACATCTCGCTCTCTTTGATATGTTTGAGCAAAAAAGAACCCACTCAAACAGTCCTCAACCACAACAACTCAACACTATTAGAAAATGAAGTAGGAGAAAGACAGATCTGTGTCCAGAGCTGTGTATTTGAAAAAAGGTGGATGATTGAGGGATGTGTTTAATGTATAATAACATATAGTAGATGTAAATGCTATATAAGAAGTATTTGTTTCAGTCTAAAGCATTTTTTTTTTTCAACATATTGCTGACAGACATGTTGATGTGACAATAGATTTTTATTTCTGATGGAGTATATTCCTTATCTTCCCCAGAGTCATCTGCCTTGGATCCACAGTTTGAATCCAGGACTAGAAAAAATAAGTGCAATTGTGTGGGAGGGTAATGACTGTAAGAAAGCAGATATGTCTGTGCTTGAGATCAGTGGTATGATAATGAACAGGGTGAGTATTCTTTTTACTTTATGCAAATACTGTATTTAGGAGTCTAAGCACTACCAAAAATAAGCTTGGTTTAGGATTTTTTATTTTGGTTTTCTGTGGCTTTTTTTTTTTTAAGTATCTGTTATTGACATTTGTTGTTCCATCATTTACATAGCTTTGACTGACTTGTTACTAACAGATGAAATCATAGAATGGTTTGATTTAGAAAGGACCTTAAAGATCATCCAGTTCCAACCCTCCTTGCCATGGGCAGGGACATCTTCCACTAGATCAGGTTGTTTAAGGATTCACCCAAGCTGGCCTTGAACGAATTCAGGGATTCACAACGTCTCTGACCAACCTTTTCTAGTGCCTCTTAAGTGAAGAATTTCACTATCCCTTGCCCTCTCGCTTGCCATCATAAAAAGTCCCTCTTCAGGTTTCTTGCAGGCCCCCTTAAAGGTACTGAAAGGCTGCTATAAGGTCTCGCCAGAGCCTTCTCTTTTGCAGGCTTAACAATCCCAACTCTCTCAGCCTGACCTCATAGGAGAGTTGTTCCAGCCCTCTGATCAGTCATCCTTGTGGCTCTCCTCTAGTCTTGCTCCAAAGTGCTACCAGGCCTTAAGTATTGGGACAGTTGGTGTTTGCATTATTAGGTGCTTACTAACATAGCTAACCTCTCTTTTATTGTACCAAAGTAATATGTGCTGTGAATATTTTATTTATCTCTTTGATTCTGCTGAACAACTAATGTGTTGCATTAGGAATAAACAGACCTAAGTACTTGCATGCTAAAGTTAAGATTGGGAAAGGAACCTTTCCTCTTCAGGAAACAAACATCTAAGAGAATGAGTGGGATGTCTCAAGTCCTCCCTTCTTTTCCTAATACTTCTTTTCAGGAAGCAGTTGGAAAATAATTTAATTGGTGGTATACTTTTCCCCAATATATACAATGTAGCTAATTTATAGACTTGAGTATAAAATCCTAGCATAGCTTAAGAGAACTGTCACTAATTCTGACAAGTTCATAGTTACCCCCTCTAACTTGTTAAGAAGCAATGAATTCGCTAACTTAGTTCAGATCTCCATACAGACATGATATGATTTTGGGTGCAATCCACAAAAGTAAACTTAACAAAGCCATAGCCAGCGCACTGGAACTCCAGTTGTGTCTGCACTGTGAAACGTCTTGGTTCCTCTAAAAAATACATACTAAAAGCAAAACACAAATAGGAGTGACATACAGGATATAAGCAACACAGTCTGTCTGGTGCACTTTGCTAATTCAGCATTGAATGAATTTTTAATGCAAGAATATTCACTGGTGCCTTTTAACTGCAATATTATGTTGTGTTTTTAAATGATTAGTCAGATTTGGTTCCTATGCATTAGCTGCTCTTTGAGGGCTTTCTCTCTCTTAATAGTAAATTGTGAAGATGCTTGGTTGAAGATTTCATATAACCTGTCAGTAACATTAATAATCTATTGATTTAATTCCAAATTAATTTCCAAATTGAAAATATATCTTGTTTTCTTTTGGTTTTAGGTGAACAGCTACGTACCAGGAATTGGTTATCAGATTTTTGGAAATGTCATATCTTTAATTTTGGGTTTAATGCCATTTGTCTTTCGACTTTTCCAAGCTAAAGATTTGGAACAACTAGCTACACATTCTGCCACTGAACTTTGTATGACTGCATTTGGATCAAATGGAGATTTTCTGGTTCTCTCAATGGTTATTATAAGTTTTGTGGTCCGTGTGTCTCTAGTTTGGATTTTTTTTTTTCTGCTGTGTGTAGCAGAGAGGACATATAAACAGGTACGAGCAACAAACCAAGAGGCTTCATGCAAAGCAATGTTTAATGTTTGTATTTTTTGACTTTGTTGATATTTTGAATTTGTTTTCTTCAGTGCACTGTGAATCATATGTCAATGATGACAAATAACTACAGTGGGCTTACCATTTAGGAGATTGAAGTCTCTGTACAGTCTCTGTAGCTAAACCTTTTTCCTGGAGAGCCTTTCTAAGGGAAACTCTTTTCATCTGTTATTTCAGATTTCTGGCGCAGTGCATTAACCCAGCTCCCTGTCATGTCCCAGTTTGTCTCAGCTTTCCACAAAGAGGAGTTTCAATAGAAGAACTCTGCTTTTTCAGTTTTTTCTAGCAGTGTGTTTCATTCAAACCCTTCTGTTTAATTCAAAAGAGTTCAGTCCAGACCCTAGCCAAGAGCCCAACCTGCTTTGCTGGTAGATTGGTCCCATGGCAGGGGACTGAGAGTGCTGCTATCTGAAGGAATACACCTGTTAATTTATTATTTTTATTGCAATTAAATTTTCTTTTCTCAAATTGTGGCCAAAATATGTAATATAATACAGTAGAAAACTTGCTTTTAATAATTTCTGCTCGAAAGAAATTCTGTGATACAGGCACTTTCTAATGCAAATGAGTGGCAGGCTTGATTCTCTTGCAGAATTTAATAGCATGGCAGACCTGTTATCTGAAATTTCAAGAAAAGAAGTCAAAGAGTAGCTAAATTTTGTTTTTCAGTAGAATAAGATGGCCTTTAAAACTTTTCAGGGTGTCTCCTTTTTAAAGTAACATGCTATTTCTGCACTGTTAACATATTTTCCTTTACATTGATACATTTTATGTTACTTTGACAACTACGTGAAGCCTTTTCTCTGTTTTCTTTTTAGTGCCCTTGAAAATAAATTAACAGTTAAATTAATTTGTTTTTTCTCTGCAGAGGTTACTGTTTGCCAAACTTTTTGGTCATCTAACATCTGCCAGAAGGGCAAGAAAATCTGAAGTCCCTCACTTCCGTTTGAAGAAAGTACAGAATATAAAAATGTGGCTTTCTCTCAGGTCCTATCTGAAGGTACAATATATATTTCTACTACTTTAGTATAAAATATCCCATATGCTGTTGATGGAAGGTTGGTATTCTGGTTTGTATTTTATCCCCTGTGCACTTGTCCCTGTTGGTGCATATGTCCTGTATGCTTCGTTTTGGTGTCTGTGGGCCAGCAATGCCTGCAGACAGCCAGATTGTGAGAAAGTAAACGTCTAGTTGGACTCTTGTATTAGTAATGCTAGCAGAAAACTCTCCCAAGTGAATATGTTGGGTAAGAATGACCCCTTTTAGTAAGATAGAGGCAATATCTTATTCTAAGAACCACACCAGTTAGTGTGATTAACACAGAAATAATTTATGAATCAAGACAGTTCACGTACGTATTTGTGCTGTGAGGGCATATGTGCCAAGTGAAGCTAGAAATTGTGCCCAAGCTTTATCTGTAAGACATTCTGATCTCTACTGGCTTTTAAAGTCATATTTGAGTAGTCTTTTATCTCTCTAATGGTCTTTTCAAACCAGAGCATTTTGATGATTCTTTGTGAAAAGAATCATATCCTGTAGCTCAGAGTTGGGTTTTCTCTTTTTTTTGCTTTGATGTTCCCCTCCTGGCAAGTTTTTTCCATTTTTCTCTCTGCAGTAGGTAATTCAACTCAGATGCAGCTAGGTTTTTTGGTTTCTATAGAACCAGGTTTTTTTGGTGAACAGCAACTGACAATCTATTGTTAGTGGTGGTAGTGCCCTGATTTGCACCTGTGCTTCCTTCCAACAGCAATTGAGAAAGGTTAGATGAGTAGTTAGATCAGTAGTTTTTAGAAGTAGCTAAAGGATTGTGAAAACATAAAGAACGTATGAGGTAAGAGACTGAGGAGCATGAAAGGCAGGTGCTAAAAGCTGGCAAAGTTTTTAATGTAAAGCACAATCTTGAATTTGAAGGATACATCATTTTATGAGGAATTGAGGTGATTCCTTTACCATATGCCTTGTATTATCATCATGGAATGGTTTGGGACAGAAGGGACCTTTAAAGGTTGTGTAGTGTAACTCCCCTGCAGTAAGCAGGGTCATCTGCGACTAGATCATGTTGCTCAGAGCCCCATCCAACCTGACTTTGAATGTTACCAGGGAAAGGGCACCTACCACGTCTCTGGGCAAACCTGTTCTGGTGTTTCACCACCCTCATTGTGAAAATTGCTTATACCCAGTCTAAATCTACCCTGTGTTAGTTCAAAACTATTGCTCCTTCTCCTGTTGCAACAGGCCCTGCTGAAAAGTTTGTCCCAACTGACCCAGCTGAGACATAACCAAAGCTAGTAATTTTCACCTCATCTGCTGCTTTATTTGATTTACTGGGCTGCTCCATAATACCTGTGCTAGCATGGGGAAAGAAATAGAGATAAGTGTCTAAGGAACAGGGCTGCCTTCTTGCAGTGGTGCAGCTGGCACATACTGGCGTAGCATTTGTCCAAAGTAGACAGGCAGGTAGTATGCAACTTTTGAAGGCGTGAGCTGCATGTACCAGTTTGTGCAGTTTTTTCCAATAGCTAAGTTTCCTATCTTTCTCCAAGCTCCAAGGTTATATCTTGGGTATGGACACCTCTCGTTATTCTTGTATACAATGAGTAGAATGTCTGGAGAACAAAGTTTCGCATGTTTCAATGCAGCACAGGATGTTTAATTCTTTAATTAAGAAAGAAAATGAGGAAAAAGGTCAATGGGTAAAAACATCTCAATGTACCAGTAAGCAAGAAAAAAAACGGTTGATAACAGTGAGGTTGTGCCTTTCAAGACAAATGTGTTCTGCAGTTTTCCTTCCTGTTCTGTGGGATTTATTACATATGAGGGAATTGTATTATTGCATACCACAATGGGACAGTGATTCACAACTGCAGTTTTGGTATCGCAACAAGATACGGGTAATGGAAAATACCAGCCATGTGAAAATCATATCATGATATCCCATTGCAATCTGGTGTCCAGAAATCTCTTGTTAGCACTGGTTTGATACTGAGTGTTAAAGCTCCATGCTGTATTGAGTTTGTCATGTCAAGGAATGCTGCCTAGATGAAAGTTATTTCGCATTGTGAAGGAGCTGACTGAATGAATGTGGAATATTTTCTTTTCTCATAGTTATCTTTAGGTGGTTGAATTTGAATTAATTGCACATAGCTTTAGGGGTATTAAAATATAGTGATATCATTAGATTTCAACGTGGTGTTTGCAACTTAGATTGCCAAATTGAAAAGCATGATGAAATGTAGATTCAAGGTGTGAATCTAACTGGATGTGCTAAATATCAATCCTGGTTGGATAGGTTTTCACTCACATGTATACATCTCTCTTATTTTCAGCGTCGAGGTCCTCAACGCTCAGTCGATGTAATAGTTTCATCTGCTTTCCTACTGACTATCTCAGTTGTGTTTATCTGTTGTGCACAGGTGAGGAAATCTTACTTGTAGAGAAACAGCCTTGTCTTTAATAGATTTTAAAACAATTGAGTACCTTTTCACTGTGATTCTTATTAAGTTAAAAGACTACAGTGAAAAATCATTAACAGCTGTTACAGTTTTTTAGAAGATTAAGCTCCATTTATTACATATTTTTAATTTAAAAAATATTCTCTAAGAACTAAAGAAACTTATTGATAGCATAATTCCTAACATATTGTTATTGAAATCTGTGCCCTCTTTCATTTTCCATCATGGATTTTGGAACAGTGGGTTTTTTTCTAACATCCAAACACGCCTTTGCGAAGACATTGGAGATTGACCTTGGTTGATGATTTTCGTGGGAAACAAGGTTTTTGGCTGTATTAGCCTGCCCTCTAGTGGAGTGCCTTAGTAAGCAAATCTATGCTTGAGAATGTTTTTTACTGCTAAAGATTTTTCCTTGAGCTTCTGTTTCAAAATACAGGGAAGCTTCTGAATGGCTTCTTGTAATTTTTTTACCCCCACTTTTTTCCCTAGTTAGTAGTTTGATGGTAGCTAACTAGAAAAATGTTAATAAGAGTATAATTTAGCAGTAACTCTGCTTAGACTCAGTTTTCTATATAATTCAGTACATTTTAGGGTATATTTTGGTTTTTGTCCCTTGTAGTGTCTTTGCAACTTTGAAGACAAGTTTAAAATTGTCCTAGAGTGTATTTTTTTTTTTATATTGCTTTAGGGATAAAAAAAAAATCTGAATTCTAATTGAGCCTTTCAGAGAGTATCTTTTCTCAAATCTCATATCTTTGACACTACGTTGATTTTAAATTATGATCCAAAAATCTTTTATGCCTAAAAGCAATCTGTATACTTTTTTCAAGGATTTTTTTCTTGGAGTTTGGGAGGTGCATAATTATTTTCTTATCTTATGATATAATTATTATTATTATTACTTTGAACTTTTTCTCTTTTTTTTTGTTTTCAGCTGCTTCACATGCATGAGATCTTCCTTGATTGTCACTACAATTGGGAACTCGTAATTTGGTGCATTTCTCTAACTCTTTTTCTCTTAAGATTTGTTACTCTTGGTTCTGAAACCAGTAAAAAGTACAGCAATACCTCAATATTACTTACTGAGCAGGTGAGAATTTGTATAAACCAATATTTTTATATCTGAACATGTCATTCATCTGCTAGGACTCAGGGATGCATTTTAGATGGATGAAAATAGTCTTGATTATAGTGCAGTGAAACAAGACTTCACAACCTGAAGTTCAGTTTCTGTGAGAAGTGTGTGACTTTGTTTAAAAGTTGTATGGAACACTGAGATGCCTGTATCCTGTTCACTTAAAGAGAAATTGGGCTTAGAGGTATCAATATATATCATTTGGTATAATTAATGTTCAAACAGAACTAGCTTTTAAATAGGAAAAAGAGGTTCAAACTCTCAAAGTGTTGGATGGGAGAGTAGAAGACTTGAAAACAAACTTACCCTCTCAAAGTGGGTCATTGTTTCCAGTCCAATAATTTTGACTACTAGGTTGTGTGGGTTACTTATAGTCCCTTCTGAACTCCTTGGAAACTTTTTCTTTCGGTCATCTGTCAAGCTTGGCTTTGGGTCTATGTACTTTTCTTCTCAGAAATGTTCTAGTTGGCATTTGTACTGCAAGCTCCTTTTCCCCCTTCTTTTTTTCCCCCTTCTTTTCCAAGCTCAACATGTTCAGATAGCATTAGTTAAGAAGCAGTCTCTTTCTGCTCAGAGGCATTTTACACTGGTGCAAAACACAACATTCAGGACAAGGTAGACATGCAGTTCAAGAAATCTTCACAGATTTCCTACAGTAAATATGTGCAAGTTGGAGAATAAAATCTTCCAAACTGAGACTCCCAAAGTCAGGATGTGAAGCTTATGACAGAAAGTAGGAGTGACTGCTTTCATATTTTGCTTAAAGAAAATTCTTTCCGTCTTTACTAGATGAGGCTAGACAATGAGAAGACAGACTGCCTGTTTGCCTTGTCCTTCTTGTTGTATTGTGCACCACTGTGAAAACTTCCGCAGTTCCTGAGCCTGGAGAGCTTTGCATTGTACTGTTGATTGTCACAGTATGAATGTTCCAGTGAATTTTATACCTTCTGTTTCTAGAATGAAAATGGGGGGAAATGTTTGGTGTAAGGACTGGAAAAAGTGCAGATAGCAAGATTAGAGAGAGAGAGAGAGAATGCCAAGCCTTTGTTTTGCTTTCATAAGTTTCTGTATTATGCTCTTCAGGACAGTCAGCATTTGAACATTTTAATCCAGCATGGATGTTGAAAGAAGAACTCTGTGTCCCCAGGGGAGCTTAAAAAAATATATATTCAGAAAGTGCTTTGTCATGAGACACTTAGCTTTATACTGAATCCAGCTTATCTTGTTGAAAGTCGTTTTCATCAGGAAGGCTTGAGAGCCTTAGAAAATGAAAACCAAAATAGATTTCATAGTTGTTACTCAGAAAATAAAAAAGAAGATACATGTCACCCTGAATAGAACTCATTTTGGACTGGTTTCACATATCTCATACTAGGGTGGATATTACAGTGTATTTTCAGTGTTCTTGAGACAGACACATGGAAGTCTGACATTTTGGCCTTTCTCAAGAGGCCAAGCACAAACAATTGACTGACACTCAACTGATTGAAAAAATCACATCTGAACTGGTGTCCTTGAAAATTGCACACAAGTGTTAGGCTTACTGAGAAGAGAATGAAGCTTTGAAACAAACAAACAACAAAACCAAAAAATAAAAACCCATAAAAGGACAAACAAGCCTCATACCCCAGATTCAATTTAAATGTTTCACAGATTAAGGGGAAGTTGCAAATTCTGCTTTTTGTCAGCAAAGTTCGAGGCACTTCTGTGCACTTTATATTTGACCTATGAATTTCATGATCAGGAATCAGGACGGGAAACTGAAAAGATCCATCATTTTACATGAAGGAATTTTTGACTGTGTGCTCTTTGCCTGTAATTTTTTCAAGTCCTTCTGAAAGTGTTTTTAATTGGACTTGTAAATTAAGTGCCTCATTGGTTCCTCATTGACTAAAATAACAGCATATCATCTGATCAAAGTTGTCTTGCCAGTTTCAAGTCTCAGACTAGGCCTGGTAGATGGCTGTGCGTGTACACATACAAGCTCTCCTCCTAATTCAAAATGGATTGAATGCTTATTTTTTTTCAGAGGGTGTCAAAAGACAGCTAATTTGTACTCTTAAACTTTCTTAGAACCGATGACCTAAAAAAGTCTGTGACGTAGATGTGTTGAAAAGATCAATAAACTCTTCTTGTGTAGCAATAAAGAGTTTAATAATTTTTCAAATATTTCCAGGCAGTGGAAAGATTGATTTTCTGCACTCAGTGTGCTTATTAAGCACTCAGTTATATTAAAATATTCTAAAAGAAACTGCACTTTAGCAGAATTATGTTTTAGCATTTTAGTCTATTCAGTAATTTTTGGGAATCTTAAGCCTTATAAGGTCTGCATTCTAGTATAACACTTTCTGGAAATTAATTTACAAACCTCAGGCAATTATTGAAGGATGGAAAAGAAATTGTACAAACCTTATGTATATGGTGTTTTTTCTTGCCTTGTTTGTAGATTATACTAAACTTTAAAATTGCTACTGTCATAGCGTCGAATGTGTTTTGGTATATCTAAAAACATTGTATTTTCCTATGTTAGTGAGCCAGTATTTATTCTTAAATATTAAAATGGGAGCAAACAAATCGCTTGTGTGCAGAAATGTAATTTTTGTTCTGTCATATGGCTGCTGAGTAATCGCTTAATTTCATTATTAAATATTTCCAAATGAATTCCTTTAAATTCTGAATAAGTGGTGATACTCATATTTTATTTAAATCAGATAAACTTGTACTTGAAAATGGAGAAAAAACCTAATAAGAAGGAGGAACTGACACTAGTGAACAATGTTTTAAAGCTTGCTACTAAGTTATTGAAGGTAAGAATTAAAAGAATATTACCATATTGTGTGTAACTGAGAAACAGGATAGATTGCTTAATGAGTCACTTGTGTTACTTCTGCAGGCAATACAGTACTTTGGTTTAAATCTGCTCTGTAACTGTCACAGCAATTCTTCTTATTCATGCACTACATTTTGTTATGTTGCTGTCATTGTGGATTGAAAATAATTATTAAATGCAATAAGTTTCATTCTTTAACACTATATGAGCAATGTGAGAGAAGGTATTTCAGGATGGGCAGGATGATGGAAAATGATGCAATTCTGTTGTTGATTTTCAGTCTCGATATCTGTTTCTAGTACTGAGCTACTGGAAGATTTGTATTCTTCCACAAAAGTAAGTCCTCTCAAAAACTGTCAGTGGTTAGTGTTTCAAATTAAAACTAGATTATATTTGATGTCTTCTTTACTTGCTGTCATAGAAAAATCCTTTTGGAAGACAGAAAGACATTGTTACATAGGTCCATTTATAAGTGTATTAAAGATAAGGGTTTAATTTAATGTCATTCAAGCATTTGTAGTCAGCTGTGTCCTTGAACTGTTTGGCAAATCTAGCCACCTAGTAGCTGAGGCAATGGAGTATTCTTTTAGTCAGCTGAGTAACTTCCCACTAGCACACCTTTAACAGTGTATGTGGTCCCCTCATCTCAAAAAAAAGTACACAGCACTCTCCATGAGAGGATTGATAAGGTCAACAAGGACTCAAAGCTGAAAAAGCAACAGTTTGAGGCTTGCGGTACAGTGATATGGAGAGCCTGGCTAAGTCAGTTATTGACTGTATCTCTTGGTATAAGGTTAAGGGACTGCAAAGCTTTTAGGACCTGGTTTTGGAACAAATGAAAGGAAATATTCTCTGCGTCAAGTGGCAGACTTGTGCAGCTGTTGGTCAAAAACTACTCTGGGTGCAGAAGGGTTATCTGGATTCAAGGAGAGAACGGGCAAGTAGACTAGACAAGGCACAATGGTTCTGGGTGTCTCATGAGTGTTAATATTTGTGTGCAGCGAGAATGTAGGTAGGGTGAGAAGTAGTTGCTGTTGGTGGCAGGATGCTGATCAAACCCTGGTCTGATTCACTTCAGTCTTTTTTGTGCTTTTTTTTAATGTTTAAAAACAGGCAAACAAACAAACAAAAAAAGTTCATGTTTTACTCTTTCCAGAAATTTATCAACTGACATGGCCTTTCCAACAGGGGAACTTGGAAACAGGGGACTTGGCTTTTGTGGCGCAAATCCAGGACACAGGCCATCACTTAGTTACTGTGAGAATGTACCCAAAAGGAAGATGGGGTTTCCAAGCCACCTGGGATGAACTTTAAAAGAATTCTTGATACTTAGTGATCAACACAATTAAGTATTTCATGCCCAGTAGCTAAATGGAGGTTTTGTTTGTATTTTTTTCTGTTTAGCTTTGGATGGGTTTCATAGAATCATAGAATGACCAGGTTGGAAGAGACCCACTGGATCATCGAGTCCAACCAGTCCTATCAAACACTAAACCATGCCCCTTAGCACCTCGTCCACCCGTGCCTTAAACACCTCCAGGGAAGGTGACTCAAACACCTCCCTGGGCAGCCTGTTCCAGTGCCCAATGACCCTTTCTGTGAAAATTTTTTTCCTAATGTCCAGCCTAAATCTCCCCTGGCGGAGCTTGAGGCCATTCCCTCTTGTCCTGTCCCCTGTCACTTGGGAGAAGAGTCCAGCACCCTCCTCTCTACAACCTCCTTTCAGGTAGTTGTAGAGAGCAATGAGGTCTCCCCTCAGCCTCCTCTTCTCCAGGCTAAACAACCCCAGCTCTCTCAGCCGCTCCCCGTAAGACCTGCTCTCCAGCCCCTTCACCAGCTTTGTTGCTCTTCTCTGGACTCGCTTCAGAGCCTCAACATCCTTCTTGTGGTGAGGGGCCCAGAACTGAACACAGGATTTGAGGAGCGGTCTCACCAGTGCCGAGTACAGAGGGATCCTTAAGCTTTTACTGAAGACTGTATGATGTTGAATATTCTTACTGTTTTTCTGCTCCTAAAATTGGTGAGATGAATCCAAAATCTAAAAATCTTCTTCCATAAAGAATTTTGCTGCTGTTCTCAGAATCATGTCTTTCATAGCTTTTGAATTTGCAGCAGAGTTTTATATTGCGTCACATCTAAAGGAAAAGGTTGTTCATTCTTATTTCACCTCTTTTGAAAGAAGAGTCAGAGCTCTGAAATTCTTTGTTAAAACCAGGGTTTATGAGGCCCTGTTGAAGACCCAGGATATACTGCAGGAGCGGGATGAAGATTAATTTAAAGCTAGAAAATATAAGTGACTAAAGCAGTAATAGTTAGTATACTTTATATAATCCACTCTTATATTTTAGAACTCCTTTTTTCTTCCTTCATTTGATGTATTTCTAGGCCAGAAAAGTTTGGGTGACTATTCAAACACCGATAGTTGAAACTTGGTGAAATAGCCTCTTTGTTCAAATCTAGTTGCAGATTAAGTTTGGCTAGTCTCCTGATCCTTAAAAAAAAAAAAAAAGTAATATATTGGCAGTTAAGTGGTTATTACATTTATCTTCCTTTCTTTTTTCTTGTCCTTTTAATTCCCAAAATTAAGGGAAGAGGAATGGCATTAGGAAAGACATTGTTGATAATTTTTCATAGTAATTAATTTTAATCCCCAGCAGTGAGGTAGACATCAGTCACAGTGGAGCATCTTTACATTCTTGAGGGTTTCTTTGTGGTTCCACTGTCTTTTAACACTGAGGCTGATTTTTTGAAAATTATGAGGAATTCAAAAATGATGACACCTTGGTGCCAGAAAAATAATTCTCTGTTTTCTTATCTCCATGAGCAAATTGGCAGGTGCTTTAGCTGGGTAGCCTCGAATTTTTTGAAGGGTTATTTAAACACCAGTCAACAGTCTGTTAATGTGAGGGGTATTGTATTTTCTAGCACATTGTTTTTTTGTATGCAGAAGAATAGGAGAATATTTTCTACCACTGGGACTTTAAGACTTCCTAAACTATCTAATATTGTTCAATACATAAGTGAACAAAACCCCCTGTGTGTAGTTTTTGCTTTTTAACAATGTCATTGTTTTGCATTTCTAGGAACTGGACAGTCCCTTTAGATTATATGGACTTACAATGAATCCACTACTTTATAATATCACCCAAGTTGTCATCTTGTCAGCTGTTTCTGGTGTCATCAGTGACTTACTTGGATTTAATCTAAAGGTAACTGCTTGATAAGCATTCTTTTTTTTCACCATGGCATGCGGAATGTTATGATAGATGAATCATACATTGTAGCCTAATGAATTCTTAACTGTATTAACTAGAAGAATTATTGTTTGAAAATGGTTATGAAATTGAAGTTATAGCAGAAGAACAGTGATGTATTTATCAAATCAGCCTTTTAAACTTTTTTTGCATTTTTGTGGCTTTCTAATGTCATTTAGGACACAATTACCGAGTGTTCTTAGATGTAAATAGAGATATTCATGCACATAAGTAAAAGACCTTATTTGATTTTTTTTCTTGTCCCATATCTGATTTCTCTCTTGAATTCCTCTGTTGACTCTGCAGCTCTTTAAGGGATGCAGAAAGCTGCAAGTTCTTGTCTCACCCTGCAGTAAATTATTACAGTTGATACAGTATTACCATGACCAATCTTACAAAGTGTCATTTCATTATGGCTCAAGGATTTTCTTGTTAGGTCCTACTCTTTGTCCTTCACTGAAATACAAACTCTGGAAACTATTAATATTTCAGAAAGAATTTTTGGGTTATAAGACACACTAGTTTCCACAAACTTGTAGCACAGAGCCCTTAATTGGCCATTAGTTTGCTCACATCTATCAATTTTTTTCATAATAGAAGTAAATGAATCTATGTTGCGTATCATAGAATATGCAGCAAATGCAATAAGAAAAAATACATCATTGTATTGCAGTTCTGGTAAATAGAAAAATGTGATAAGAAATAATGTTGATTTACTGCTCTAACTTTTCCAGCTTTGGAAGATCAAATCTTGACAATATATAAAGAAGATGAGATAACACAGTATTACAGAAAAGCTCATTCGTTGATAAAACTGCCTCAAAGCAGCCACTGAATCTGTATTTCAGATGCTACAACCTCTTCAAGGATGTCATTTGGAAAACTGAAGTGTTTACATCTGACTGTCTTGTGCAATCTTTGTATTTATTTCATCTTCTCACTGTTATATGTTAATTTTAGTTGACATTTATATTTTATTTTCAAACTTATTTGTTTAGTTTTGGAAAGGGTCAGATTTTGGGAAAGGTCACCTTTGGATCTGAGGACTTGAAGCCCTGCAGATCGATTACACTAAATTACTATGTATGTTGTTAAAGCTGAAGCCAATCCTGAACGTTTTTAGCTGCAGTAACGCTATATGGAAGTCATTTGTTTTTTTGATAGTGTGATAAAATTGCTTAGAGTACTTCATTTGCACCAATCATTTATGAGAACAACAATAACATCAATAGATGTTTGGTTGCAATAGAAAAGTGAGATCTATTAAAAAAAATGAAATGCTGACAATGCAGTATGACAAGTAGCAGAAATATTTTATATTACTATTAGAAGCAAGTGGGAATATTTAATATTTTGAGTTATTCCAGGATCTAAACTCACATAAGCTGCAGTTTGATTATCCTGGGATATTACTAAGGTGTTATATAACAGGTCAACAAGTGCTCTTTGATAACAGTTTTAATTAGAGCAATAATTGTAAATGGTTACCATGCTGTACAATATTTTGATAAAACTAAATATTGTATTTATTTGAAATACTGGGCTGTTCTGCACAGCTCTGACTGTGCATGCTCAATATGTGCACTTTTTATTGTTACTTTTAGTGAGAAATTTATATATACACACATATAAATGTATATTAATTGGAATATATTATGGTGAACTATGGAGCAGTATATATTATATGTTGAAGTTGAATATTTAAACAGGCAAAAGATTTACTGGTGGAAGGAATGTTATTAATGACTGAGCATAAGATACAGATGCTCTCCTTTTGTACACTATAGTATATGCCATTCATACCACAAACACAGAAAACAAGTTCCTCTGGTGAGCAGCAGAGCTCATTGAGCCTAGTTTGCTGCAGATTTGTGTCTTCAGTTAACCTCCTTTCCTCCCTAGTGCTTTCCCAGCTGGAAAGTCATGGTTCTTCAGTGTGATAAAAGTAGATGTTCACCCCTGTAGAATTAAGTTACTTGGAACATTTCAGTCTATGAATTATATTGGGAGGATTAATATTACCAGGTGCAAGTATTCTTACATTTTATGTTTCTACAATAATGGCTTCATACTGAAAAATGAAAAGTAATTAGGTGACAAGAGTCTGGACATTGCACTATGTTTGCTAATCTTCAGAATCTTGAAAGACTTGAAGTAATGTATCTTAAACTTCCGTGGTATAAAAATATTTTTATATATAAAGCAACACAAACAAGCATTTTGTATTTTATTTGCCTCTGTACTAATGTTTAATAATGACCAAAGTGCATTCTGGTTTTTGAAAGAATGTATTACTGGAGCTTTAAGAACATACTATATTTAATTTCTTGTGAAAACTTCAACTGCATCTGATCTGTTTCTTCTTTCTCTGTTGTTGATGTTGGGATTGTTTTTAAAAATTAAGTACATTTTATACACAGTTTTTTCCAAATTCTGGTACAGACCTACACGGAACTTAGTTTTGCACAAAATATATTTTAAGAAAAAAAAAGTACAGCAGGAGTTCTATGGGTGATAAAAGATAAGGCTGTTGCTTTTTACAGCCTGTCACTGTTACAAAACCATTCTTTACACTAGAATGGAATTATTTTTAGAAATGTAAAATGGTGAATATATGGCTTTCATTACCTTAAAAAAAAAGAAAAAAGGGAAGGAGGGAAAACATTGTGGATTTGGTTGAAGGTGAAATTAGTTTAACCATGTATACCTCAGCAGCTAGCACTGTGCTGGATTGTTGCACTAACAAATGGCGGCTTGGGGAGAGTAAAAGATTTGTGAAATGGAAATAAAAATAATAAAAACCTTTATTTGCTATCATTAGGTATATTCATTATGTTTAAAATGCAGGAGATTTATTTTCCATCCCTCCATATGGAAAATCCTGTATGAGAATAGAGGCAAGTAGAAACATAGCAGGTCTTGTGTGTTAACTGTTATTTTTTGCCACTTGTTTTGTAACTGAAAGTCTGAACAGGTTTGGAATAAAGCTTTCTATTGTTGATGGTTAAAAAGAAAAAAAAGCAATGCAGTGAGCTATATCCTTTAGAAATACCAAGCATATTTCTGACTCTGGCTGCTTTGATTTAAATCCATTTATTCTATTTAAATCAAAGTATATTTGGGAGACCAATCCTACACACAGAATGCAAATGATGGTTGTAAAAATTGCACTTTATTGCAGGAACACGAGCCTTCAGACACTTTTAGTTATGCAAAGTAGTTTAGTTTTATGCAGCTTCCATATAACTGTTTCTGTTTGAAAAATACTGAAACAGAATTCAGTCCTATTTCACCAGGATTTAAGAGATTAATTTCAGTCACCATTTTGACTGTTCCGTTATGTCACAAGATATACTTCCATGTCAAAAAATAAATACAAGCACACTAAAGTACTTATTGAAATTGAAGTGAAATGTTTCAAGAACATGTTATGGAATATTTGGACAGAAATATGTAGTAACTTGTGGTTTATCTGTTTATTTACGGATTAGTGAAATATTTTCTAACAGAAAACTGTTGTATTAACAGCTCTCAAACACGCATTTTTATTAGCTTAATTTTGCCTTTTCCAAAGCTTAATGTGTGGACTTTAAACATGTTCTGCTGATTGTGTCCCCATGACCGCTGATTACTGGGCAGCAGGTGACACACTCGTTTTCATTTGCACACTTTTAAAGTTCACTCCAAATACAGGCTATTTACAATTTAAATTTTCTGTAAGTCATGAAAGACTCTGACTGCATCGATTGAAAAATTAACATCATCTTACACTCGTGCTTTTTAATATCCACCTCTAGATGTGACACTTTGGTGTGCCAGAATTCTCAGGTAGTGCCAGAAAATGTTATGCATAGTGCAAATTTCCTTAGTTGAGACCCTACCTCTGTCTAAATACCTTCCAAAATACTTATAATCATAGAATTATAAAGTTTGGAAAAGACCTCTAAGATCATCCAGTCTAACTGGTAGCTCAACACCACTGTGCCTACTAAATCATGGCCCCAAGTGCCATGTCTACATGGTTTCTTTGAACACCTCCAGGGAGGGAGACTCCCCTGCTTCCCTGGGCAGCCTGTTCCAATGCTTCACCAGTCTTTCAGTAAAGATTTTTTTTCTAATATCCAATCTAAACCTCCCCTGTCACAACAGGATGCCATTTCCTTTTGTCCTATTGCTTGTTACTTGGGAGAAGAGACCAGCATGCAGCTCACTGTAACTTTCTTGTTGTATAGAGCAATAAGGTTGTTCCTTAGCTGCCTCTTCTCCAGGCAATTAGGGAGCTGAAGATGATAAGATCTGGTCAATGCTTTGTTGCTTACTGGCTTGCTTCACATCGTGTCCCATTTTTATAAATCCTGGCCTTCTTAAAACCATCCCATCCAATAGAAAATCCTATGTGGAATCTAAGCAGCTGATGGTGTTCAGGCATGAATTCAGTACATGCTGAACATGTCTTCTGTCTTACATGGGTGGTCGTTATTGGGAAATCCTGGAACATCCTAAACAGAGAGCTGCATTTCTGGAGGTCATAGCATGGAGCTAAATTTATGCATGTCTTCCTGTGTGCCACATCTGGAATCTGAAGGGGGATGCCAGACCTTTCAGAAACGCACAGAAGTGAGTTTTAGGAGATGTTATCTGTGTGCTGCTTAATATACAATTGCAAACTTATTTGTAAACCCACTGAAAGGCTCCAGTGAGCCATCCAGTGTGTAGATTGCACGTATTCCAAAAAGAAAAATAAGATTTTTTTTGCAAAACCTTTTTTTGCGAAGTTACAATGTTACCTCAGCCTGGTGTCTGTCAGAATGGAGCAGCATACGTTAAAACAAAGTTCAGATGAAATGTGGGAAGATATTTTAGTAGTTTGATTAGAATCATAGAATCGCTTGGTTGGAAAAGAACTTTGAGCTCATTGAGTCCAACCGTATGTGTGCACTACTAAACTGTATCCCTGAGCACTTTATCTACCCTCTTTTATATGCCTCCCGGGATGGTGATTCACCGTAGGCAGCCTGTTTCAGTGCCTGATAACCCTTTCAGTGAGGAAGTTTTCCCTGATGTCTAATCCGAACCTCCCCTGATGCAACTTGAAGCCATTAGTCCTTCCTGTTGTCTTCTCTGGTTGGGATTTTTAAAACTCTTTGATAGAAAACAAATTCAGTATCTTCCAAAAGCTTCTCTAAATTGTGAGACCCCCTTCATTCCGTGTAATGCTTAATATTACAGGTTCAAGTTTCAAAGATCTGTCTTTGACATCTGGCAGTATAAAGCAGAGAGGCAGTGCTCTGTTTTCTACAGACAGTGACAATGGGCTGCTGCTGCTGTCTTTACTGGATATTTCAAACCCAAAGGCATCCAACTGGTCTTGGGAAAAGGAGGAAAAGGCTTTTTGTGCTGCTGGTGTACCTGCTGCTGCCTCCTTAGGCAGACTTCTTACCAGTTTCTCATTAGTAAATTTGCTGCAATGTATGAGAGAACTTTGGAGGAGGAATGCACGATTCTTTTTTCTCAGTCCATGGAGCAGTCTTGATCTTATTGTGTGACTGCACAAAATATCTGTATATTGGTACAGGAGATGGGGAAGCAAACCTTTTAGTCAGAAATTGCAATTAACAAACTGTGTAGGGAAAGCAGCTTTGTTCCAATGTCATTACTTGCAAGGAAGCTGAAGAAGTTGTCTTGAGAAGGTGCCCAAATTGGGCACAGCCACAAGTCTCCACTTATACTGTGGCTTTCCTCTCAAATGCTGCCTTCTTACAGTGTCAGTCTTAGAAAAACTAATCAGTCCTTGCTGGGCTGTTAGGATTCTTCTTTACTGACACTTTCTTTTCCTCAAGATTGCCATCTTCTTGTCATCTGTGGTGGATGGAGCCTGGACGTGTCCTTGAGTTCCTGTATGAGGCGTGTTCAGCCAGCAGGTGATTTTGGCAATTCTGCTGGGCCTTGGGGAGTGTCTGGCCTGGGAGCCAAAAAGAACACTGCAAACCTCTGGGAGATATCTGCACTGCCAATATCCATGACTTGGCTGATAGATATGTTTGTAGTAATACCTGTCAGCTCTGCTCAATTCATCCGCTTGTTTTGTCTATTGCCTTGCTAATGGAGCAGACTCTGCCGGTGGCAGCGACCAAACGATTCTCCTGGGATGGGGGATATGTCCAAGGCCACCACGGGCAGTTTGTGGTAAGGATAATTCAGGAAAGGAAGGGAGTGTGATTCCTCTGATATATGGACCTACTGCACCCTGATCCGCTTCTGGTGACAATTCTGCTGTTGGAGCTGGGTGTCTACATTATGAAATACAAACCGTGAGCCTGGGGCTTCACAGAGAGATACTTGCTCCTTATTGCCTCAAGCAGTCAGTCACTGCTAACTTTGAATGTGATGCGCGGTGCATGTTCTCTACATATACAGGCAGCCTTAAGAAGGGCCTTCTTGTGAAGCCTTCTCTATTACGGACTCCAAGGTCTTCTGCATAGTGTGTTTTTAGTTTCCTTGATTAGGATTGAGACAGAACTTGCAGTGGATGGCAACAGTTCTGTGATAATAGCAGAAAACTACAGCAACCACAGAGGAGGCTGCAGCTGAGTCTGCTGTCTTGGTTGTCACTTGGTCTTGCTGTGAATGCAAGATGGTTAACTTGCAGGCTGAAGACTGTTGTCGACCTGTGGCTGTGGATACTACCCAACTCATCCTGGGGAGGCTAAATCATGTGGAGAGATTGGTTCTACATGTAGATAATGCCAGTGTCCTCCAACCAGTCTCAAAGCTGGTCAGCTATTGGCACTGAGCGTTTGTCCTCTTTTTGAGGTCATTTTGATCCTGATGAACCCATTACCCCATAAACTTCAACAGGTATGGACAACTACAGTAGTCCTGAGGATGTTATAGACCATTGCTTAATATTGGGTGTTTGGTAGAGGGGATACTTTATGTGCAGGAAAATTTGTCAACCGTCTGGCTGCATCAGCAGCTGGATCTACCTCAGCCCAATGCCAGCCCCTTGCAGAGAGCTCCGCTTGCTCTAGGGGTGGAACACACTGCTAGGGCTTCTGCACTTCAGCTGATATTGCATTAGGTTTGAAGCAGACAGGGCTTTCTGGAAACAGGGTGTCAGAAGGTCTTACTTTAGTGCTGTTGTACCAAAGATGCAATGGAGTTTTGTCTAAGCAGATATGCCAGCCCATGGATTTTAATTGTCGTCTACTAATGTAAAAGCTCAGGCCAGAATCTAAGTCCTGTCTTGGTTTCACTAGGGAAAGTTTGCTGGCAACAAGAATAAATGCGAAAGGGCCAAAAACCCCATTTGGTTTATGTCAGTTGCCTGAACTGTCAGGTTTCCAGTTTAAGCTTATCATTTGAGAACTTCCCACTGTTGCCCTTGGTACGTGTCCTTGCGGAATGTTTTAATTATGTAAGGTGTGAAGTATCTGTGTAGAGTTAGCTTAGCTTAAATATTAGAGGGTCAATATATAACCTCAATATGTTAAAAACAACTCTCCCAAAGTGTTGTTATTAAAAAATTTAAAGTTAATTTTAAAAGATCTATATTTTTACCTTTTTTCCCTATTCTTTTCTGTTCTTTAATTGTTTTACACTGCGGCTGACACTTGCCATATTTAAACAAAATTTCAGAAATCTGAAATTGCTGAAGATTGGGTTTTATGGATGATTGTCTGGGCTGTAAGCAATGCCACAGCTCCTGCCATCAGTAATGGGATTCTCAAGAAAGAAATCAAGAGAGATTTTCTTTTCCTTTCTAGATATTGAGAGGTGAAGCTGCAACTTTCAGTATGGATAGAAACATCTGCGGTAAAATAAACAGCACAGATTGCTGGTCAGATTCCATATTTCCAGTAGAAGTTGGTATAAGTTTGTTATCTGGAGTAAGAAATATGGTCCTACTGCAGAACAATTTGCCCTTTTTACTTCCTCCCCCTCCTCCCCCCCCGCCCCCTATTTGATTAATAAATTTGAACAAAAGAAAGCACATGCAGTTTGGGCACAAGCTTCCAAAATCGTTTTATTTGTTACTCATTTCATCTATTAATTCAGTCTTTAGGTTTAAAAGTGACAGTACTTTATGTTCAGGCACACTTGCATTCTTAAATACCCGTGCACCTGACTTTGCTTCTAGCCCTTACTTACAAACAGCTCCTGTTCCTTTTGCATGGTTTTATTGGTAACGGAATTTATCAGGGATTATGTGGCTGCTTCCTGACGATATCACGATCCAAGCTGAGTCTTTAGATATGTACTTGTAAATTAAATTAAATCTTTTGCTTTGCTCTATCTCATGCATGTGAATGGATGGAATGTGAATTACTTGGCTAATTGAAAAATGGAGATAAAAGAATCATAGAATCACCAGGTTGGAAAAGACCCACCGGATCATTGAGTCCAACCATTCCTATCAAACACTAAACCATGCCCCTCAGCACCTCGTCCACCTGTGCCTTAAACACCTCCAGAGAAGGTGACCCAACCACCTCCTTGGGCAGCCTGTTCCCTTGCCCAATGACCCTTTCCATGAAAAATAGAACTGAAGTGCTGGATGGCACTAAACCTGTGAGGTTTGGTGAAATAGTTTTACTTTGGTGTATTGAGGACCACTCTACTACTTCATTAAACCATTGCTACAGCAGTGCTGATCAAAGACAACTAAACCAGCCTTAGGTTTGACCCTGATGAGAGGTTGCTCCCCAACAGCTCTGCACATGCACTCACTATGTGGTTGTACACCTTGCACAGGGGTCATTGACCTGAGCCTCAGGCATCTGAAAGCTGGACACTGAATTGACCCAAGGATTCCTTTACAGTCACTAGAAACACATGTTGACTTTTAGAGGGGGATTAGTTCAGTTGATCTTTGACACTAGATTTAGTGATCTCAGGTATTTCTTTCTTGACTGTAAAAGGAAACTAGCGTGGATAATGTAGAATGAGGTGTGAGCCTACCCACCTAAATAATGACAAATTAACCCTACTTTGCTGTTCCATTCTGCACTGAAACCTTCAATGTTTGCAGCTGTGCAATTTGTGCAGCTGCCATTGGAAGAGAAGATTTTTTTTCTTTATTTTATTTTTATATGTGTTTGCTATTGAAAAAAAAAAGTTCCAAATGCAAATTCCATAATCCTACAGCCATGCTCAGCAAGTCTCTCCCTGCACTGCAGTGCTCCAGCTGCCAAACCTCCCATCTCTGTGGCTCCAGAGCCTGGGGACAGCCCAGTGCAGGCACAGCAACAGCACCAAGAATGGTCACAGCCAGCACCCGAATAGCACTCAGCTGTACCTGAAAAGATCTGTTTCTTTATTACTTAAATGAATAAATTGAAGGCCAGATAGGATTGGCTCTAAACTTGACCCACTGATGGGGAAACGCTGCTCGTGGTGTTTGGGAGGACTTGTAGGGGTAACACCACTTTCATTCTTTGCCTGTTATGTTGAGAATCCTTTCTGCTGCCAAACATAAAGATGTGCTTCTATTGAGCTCTAAACCCTATCCAGAAATATAAAACCCATCCAGAAGGACATGGAGCTGTTGGAGTGGGTCCAGAGGAGGGTCATGAAAATGACCTGAGGGCTGGAGCACCTCTCCTGCAAGGGCAGGCTGAGAGTGTTGGGGTTGTTTAGCATGAAGAAGAGAAGGCTCCAAGGAGACTTTATAGTGACCTTCCAGTACTTAAAGGTGGCCTGTACAAAAGATGGGGACAGACTTTTAAGCAAGGCCTGTTGTAGCAGGACAAGGAGTAAAGGTTTCAAACTAAAGTAGGGTAGGTTTAGACTGGATATAAAGGAGACATTTTTTACATGAGAATGGTGAAACACTGGAACAGGATCTCCGGGGAGGTGATGGAGGAAACTTTCAAGGCCAGGTTGGATGGAGCTCTGAGCAACCTGGTCTAGTTGAAAGTGTCCCTGCTCACTGCAGGAGGGTTGGATTAGATGTCCTGTAAAGGTCCCTTCTAACCCAAAGAGCTGTGTGATTCTATGTAATACCGAGACCTCCCTGCTTGGCAAAGTTCCTCTGTGCAGATCAGGTGCTGCGATGTGTGTCCTCCCAGCAGCTGGAGTCGAGGGGACCCTGTGCTCAAAAGGAGTCGAGGTAACAGAGACAAGGCTTTCCGTGTGTCTCCTACTTTATCCTTAGGCTGTGGTTTTGCAGCTGAGTCAAAGATACACCTAGCAAACCTTCACTGGCTGGCAAAACAATGTTTGCAGGTCAGATAAAAATAGTGCAAAAAGTCTCCCGCTTGCAGAGGGGAACAACTGACATTTTAACCCTATCCAGCAGCAAGGTGTTCTGGTTCCCATCTTTTGTAAAAGCACTTAAACTGCTTCTCAGTGTATTTGGTAAGTTATTTATTCATCTGCCTATGTGGCAGAAATAACTATTATGACAAGTGCAGTCTGATGTTGAAGCCCTGTTTGTGTAAGAGGCTGTGGCCCCTGGCACCTGGGCAGTCGCAGTGCAGGTGAACACAGCAGGGAGAGCGAAGGACAATATTTAACCTGCATTTCTCACCCCTCCTTTGTTCATCTCCTTTTAAACTAGGAGCTCATGCTTGCTGATAACCAGCACTGAACGATCCTATCTCTAGTCTTATGAACGTGAATGTTACTGTGAGACAAGGTCTCTAGTCGTTGTTTTGACTTCTGTGCTGTCGAGGGCTCTGACTTTGCAGCTCTTGCTACTTTGTGCTATAATTTGTTTTCACTGCTGGTGAACCTGGCTTAAGCTATTCCTTCCTCTCCTGATCTCCTGAGTGCAACTGCACATTTTCACTGCTGTGCTGTTTGCTACTGCAACCCAGTAGTGGTTTTCTTTTAATGTGATTTATTTTGGTGGTGTTTGTACCGTGAGCATTGGTACTGATGCATCTGCAGAGAGGGTATAGAACCTTGAAGCTGGTTTTTGGCTGCAGAAAGCGTGTTGTGTAGCTAGACACAATTGTGATCATTGGCATCAACCTTGGAATAAATAGAAACCATTAAGGCTATTGAAATAGGATTAATTCTTATTATGCCTATTGTGTATAGACTGGAATTAATACAGTGAATGCAAATAATGTAGATGGCCAACAATTTTGGCCTTGAGGTGACATAACGCCGCAGTTAGCGACCGCTTTTATTTCCTGTTATTCTTTCCCAATGCACATGGGCACATTGTGCCGTTCAATTGCACCACAAATCCCAGCTTCATAGATAAAAATAACAAAATAGAAATTCAAAGTATGCAATGGAATAATTGTGAAATAATTATTATAACTTGGAGGAAGCAACAGATGTTTCACTTGTTGCTGGAACTCTCTGAAGGGGAACTAATTTTCCAAGCCTATTGAGTACATGCTAATGAGAAACATTTTTCTCTATGCAGCAGCATAATAGTGTGCCTCAGAATGTTCTTTGTGTTAGCTTAATAATGCACAGCCAAAGGATGCACTACTGGGACTAGTGTAGCAGGTTTTGCCACTACTTTTATATATTTTTTCTTTCAGATTTTCTTAACTGTGCTAGTAAACTTTCTTGAAATAAAAGGTGAAATAGATTATTAATGTTTGAAAATAAAATTAAAAAAACCCTCAAGACTTAGTTGTAAAAAAAATATTTAAAAAAAAAAAAAATCTAGTGCCCCTGATGATAAGGTTGATAACTTGTTGCAGTTACTACTGATGATGCAGATTTAAAACTAGGAGCTCAGAAGTAGGGAATATACCAAGAACTGCAACCTTCTTTTCTCCAGACCTGATCTTTTAAACCAGCTCCTTCTACCAACAGCTGTGACTTCTGCTTATCAAGACATCGGCCCAGCTCTGCAAAACTAACAGCTCTCACTGCAGGACAAAAAAATGACACAGACTAGATAGCTCGAATAGGGGCTATGGTATTGCTAAGAATATGAAACAATTTCCACTGACCTTAGATGCAGATAGATTGGAGAGGACCCAAAGGAGGGCCAGGAAGATGATCAAGCCTCTGTCCAACCCTGTCCTGTGAGGGAAGAATAAAGGAGTGTTAATCTTTTCTCTGTGAGGAGAAGTGGGGAACTCATCACAGTGTTCTAGTACTTAGAGTGTGGCTTCAAAGAGGATGAAGGCTCTCTCTTCGCAAGGAGCCACATGGGCAATGAGTACTGCTCTCTATATCAGCCACAGAAGATTTCCTTGCATACATAGATCTATGTTTTAAAAATGCAGACTTTCATTGTACCAGAATACAAAGTAAACTAAAAGAGATAAAAACCAACAAAGATCAACAAGCAAGACTGTGGGACTGTTAATTCGCTGCGATGCTCCCTATCAAATGCAGTTGTTATTTGTGAGAACAGTTGCAGATGCTTTGGGATAGAGTTGCGAGTGTGAGCCCAGGCAGCACGCTCCTCTGCCTGGCGCTGCTGCTGGCTGTGCACAGGGTGTGCCGAAGTTATGCAGCCTCTGCAGAATTATCATCTGGGAGTACCACTTCTTACTCTTGAGGGTTGTTCTGTCCTGTACTAAATGCACTTTGTTTAATACCAGCAGCAGGGTTATCTGGTTAACGTGCCCACCATGCTACTGTTTTTGGTTGATGTGGCAGAGGGAAAAACGTCAGTACTACAGTCAGGTTGGAATGTTCACAGGAAATATTTACTTGAATGTGCTATGAAATCCTGCCCTTTTGGCTGATGTTATCCTTTAGATTTAAGCAGCAGAAATCAACTGAAAGTTTGACTGCAGGTAAATAAGGTTGACATCTCAAAACTTTAGTGACAATGGGACACTGCAAATAGTTATAACCAGATTCAAAAGACTGGAGGTGCCCTGTGTGTGGGTGTCCACAGCCTGATTTAAACCAGAATGTCCTCAGGTTTGACAGCTGTTCAGGTCGATGGTGTACCAAGACAAACATAATAGTGGTAAGTGTATGAGGTTGTACGGGCTATTTAGTTGTTCTACTCATTAATATGAGGGGTTTTTTTTCAATATATTTAGGAATTTTGAGATTCCACAACTTCCTTTGAATTACCATCTTCAGCTGACACTTTCTTTTAAGATTTGCGGGAGATGTTGGTTTTAGGATGGAGTGATATCTTGTTCATGTGAATGAACTGGGGAGAGAAGAGAGAGGAATAATGATGTGCTTGGGAGGAGAAGACAAATGGGTTGCTGAGACAGGGAAGGTGAGCAGCATGCACTGTCTGCATGGGGGGAGAAGAAAGACTTAGGATAAGACCAAGTATTACAATTAGGATCTTGAGGAGAACACATTTTCTCTGTAGAAAGATGTCTTTGCCTTATTTTAATAGTGAAAGAAACTGAGAGTAAAGTTGCACAGAAGCACAGTTTTGCCTATACCATGGGTAACTTCTGTGTCGTGTAGGGAGTTAGAAGGGTAGGAGAGGAGAGATGTCAAGCTGAAAGGATCACAGGTGGTTCCCTTTGAGTCCTGGTGCCAAGGGGATGCCCAGGTGTTTCACAGGGATTGTGTGGAGGTGGGGATGACCATCCCAGAGTCTTATCACCATGGACGGCTGAGGTGGCTGCAGTGCACTCCTGGACCTGGCTGGTGGGAAATCAAAGAATCATAAAATATCTGAAGGTGGAAGGGCCCCATAAGGATCATCGAGACCAACTCGCTGCTCCTTGCAGCACTACCTAAAAGTAAACCATATGACTAAGAGTATCATCCAGACACTCTTCGAACTCTGGCAGGCTTGTGCTGTGACCGGTTCCTTTGAGAGGATGTTGCAGGGACCAGCCACCCTCTCAGTGAAGAATCTTTTCCTCATGTCCAGTCTGAACTATCCCTGATGCAGCTTCATTACAGTTCCTTATGAGAGGAGAGAGAGATGTCTACCAGAGAGAAGAGATCAGCACTCCCCCTCCATTGTCACCTTGAGGAAGCTGTGGACTGCAATGAAGTCACCTTCAGCTTTCTCTTCTGCAAGCTGAACAAACCAAGTGACTTCAGCCACGTCTCATTGTCGTGACTTCTGGACCTTCCACTATCTTGATCACTCCCCTCTGGACACACTCTAAATAGTTTGATGTCCCTCATATATTGAGATGCCCAGAACTGCACATGGTACTCGAGGCGGGGCTGCACCAGTGCAGCACAGAGTGAGACAATCACATCCTTTGACAGGCTAGATGTGCTGTGCTTGATGCACCTTAGGACATGGCTGGTTCCTTCCTCTACCAGGACACACTCTTGACTCATTCAACTTGCCATCGACCCAAACATTCAGATCTCTTTCCATAGTCCCAGGACTCTGGGAGTCAGGGAGAATTCATGTGGCTATGAGCTTAGAGAGGAAGAAGATACCATGTAGAGGACTGGTATTTGTTGTAAACACAACCCAGGAAGGTTCCACCCTCTTGTTAGTGCATCAGAGAGACACAGGCAGCATTTCTTGGGTTTTTTTATGTGCAGCATTAGCAGTCATACATCTCTGGGTACTCATGCCATGTACTAAAGCATATGGCAAATTACTTGTCCATATGGGTTCAAAGAGCGACGTGTGTTTGGCAGATTAAGCTCCAGAACAATCAGAAGACAAGCTTTGCATACCAAGCTGTAGAAAATGGCAATCATCTCACATTGTCTAGACTTTCCTCTCTCTGCTGTTTTTTACATTTTTTTCCAGCTATTACATTCGTTTCCTCTGGCTTTCTTTCTGCCAAGATCCATCAGCAACTTAGAATCAGTTAAGATAGCTTTTCATATTCATCTTACTAGTCTCTATGAGCGTATTTAGAATGTACACATCTGATGTTTCCATCCATTTTCATTATAATAAATGAATCCCATTCTGGGAGGGTGATGGAAGCTGTTTTTTGTTTATTTATTTATCTCTAGATATTGTAAATTAAATGAAAAAATAATAAAGCTGATGTTTTAAATAATGATTAATCTCATTTTTTTCTTAGAAGATATATTATCAGACAGATATAATAGAGAAAACTCATTACTTTAGCTGTAAACACATAGTAATTAAAGAACTGTATCACAACAAGCAATGAAAACAAACTTATTACACAGTAATTTTCATTATAAACTAGTGAAACTGCAGTTCTTGACTAGTTGGAATTAGGGGTTAATATTTTGTTTTTCAGTTTGCTGATGCTGATGGGATTTCACATGTCTTTTGACAGGTTTGGAAAGTATTGCATATATTAGCAAATTGTCCATCAGTGTGTGATGGACACTTTAGATAACGGTGTTAGATAACGTTTAGATACCTGTGAAGCCTCCTAACACAAGGAAGGGGTGGAAGGTAGGTTTTAATCAAAACCTCTGGATTCCTTGTGCTTCCTCAGCTAAAAGCAGTGTTCTCTTACCTGAAAATACCGACTTACTTGTATTTTCCTTTTGCCTTGGGCTGAAGCTAATAACAATGCTCTCAATCACTGATTTCCAAAGTAGAGAGCAAGGAAAATTTGCCTTTAAGATTTTACTGCCTTAGGGTTTGGGCATCAGTTTATCAAAGAGACAATTTTTTTGTATAGGCAGAGACTTTGTAGTTATTCCTGTTCAGAGAGCAGTGAGCCACCATGCTGATGATACAGAGCTCACAGCTCAACTATGTGCAGCCCTCTCCCCAGATTCTTCACTTGTGTAGCACTTTCCTTGCTCTGGAAATCTGCAAATAGGTCTGATTTTGCTCATGCAATGGAAGGACATAGATCTGTTAAAGTAAGACCAGAGGAAGGCCATGAAGATGATCAAAGGGCTGGAGCACCTCCCCTAAGAGGACAGGCTGAGAGCTGGGCTTGTTTAGCCTAGTGAAGAGAAGGCTCCAGGGAGACCTCAGAGCAGCCTTCCAGTATTTAAACGGGTCCTAGAGGAAAGTTGGGGAGGGACTTTTTATCAGGGATTGCAGTGATAAGACGAGGGGTTATGGTTTTAAGCGGAAAGAGGGGAGATTTAGATTAGATATTAGGAAGAATTTTTTTACTGTGAGGGTGGTGAGGCACTGGCACAGGTTGTCTAGAGAAGTCATGGATGCCCCATCCCTGTAGGTATTGAAGGCCAGTTTGGATGGGGCTTTGAGCAACCTGATCCAGTGAAAGGTGTCCCTGCCTAGGACAGGGGGGCTTGGAACTGGATGATCTTTAAGGTTCCTTCCATCCCAAACCATTCTATGATTCTGTGATAAAATTGTTACTGTCTGAGCAGGTAGTTTGCTCTGTTCTTCTAGCAGTCATGAAATTCCAGTCTAGCAGAAGACCTGGGAAGCTGCTGTGGTTTGGATGATGCTTTGGGTCACCAGAGGAAGGCACCAGCCTGAGCACTGGGTACAGTTCCCCAGTTTCTCAGGGATCTTCTCTGCATCCCTGCTGCCGCCCCAAAATGTCAGGCACAGCCACTCATGTGTCTGTTTTCCTCGTGTGCACAAATGTGATGTGTGTCTGTGTACAGCTTTTCCCCACTTATTTTTAAAATTGTTTCTTTCTGCTATTTTACCGCAATAGGTGTGTCTGCACATTGCAAGCCTGTGCTTCTCTCCCAGCCTGGCTCTGGCAGAACTGCTAAACAACTGCGCATTTGCAGCCATGTAGGAGACCGTAAAGCATTGGCTGGTGGGTGATTAAGTGATGAATGGTAGACGAGATTTAATCTGCAAATCGCTGCCATGATTTTCAGAGCAGAACTGTTCTTCAACCCCGCACTGCAGTGTCCTGGCTCTACCCCAGCTCAGCCCAGTGTCCCCCAGCCCAGCTGGGGTGCTGAGCTGCTCTGCTCCATCCTGCCTGCAGATGGGGACTGAAAACTATGTTTTGAAGACACAGCTATGCTGAGTGCTGCAGCTCCTTTCCAGAAGGCATTTGCTCATCCCCTGCCAGCCACACTCTGCCTCCTTCTGAGACCTGCATTTCTTGAAGAGGGGTGTGCAGTGTTTATAGAGCAGCAGCCCTTCCCCTAGAGCTGACTTCCCAGGTCCTCTGCTGAAAAACAGAAGGAACCTGAAGGGTTAGCAACAGACATAATTTATCAGTGCAGACCACTGCAAGAAAATTGCTCAAATGTATGTGATTGCATAGAAATACAAACATACAAGCATGCGTTCAGTATGCTCTGTTTTATATATCAGGTAGAAAGTGCTAGATAAACAAAACCATGACCAAAGTGTCTTTTCATGTTACCTATGCTGGGACGTGAAGCAGCAGGGACAGGCAGCTTGGCAAGCTTGCTTTTGATTCTTTGTGAATGGATTATTTGGATTGCAGATGATCCAGCTTGCATTCGTTATACTGATAATCGGAGACGGCTGCTGTGCATCACACTTCTTAGCTGAGGTATAAGTGCTGTGTGACTGTGGTTATGCATATTCCTAGGCCAGCTCAGCTTTGGAGATGATGTGGAGATGCATGACCAAACTGCCTTTGTGGCTTTTCCTGGAGGTGTCCAGATTTCGTCGTGGCAGGCTGGAGTGGTGCTGCAGCACTCAGCATCCCTGCAGTGAGTGTTTCACTTTGGATGGGGCAAATCTAGATGCCTGCATTCCAGAACATGCTGAAGTCTTCTATGATATATAAGGATTACTTGTCATTTTGGAGAGAGATAAAGCAAGGAACTCAGTGCCAGGTCCTTTTATGTTCCTTATAAAAGGCTTGAAGTGTTCAAAGAGCCCTGTACTCAGCTGGGATTGCCTCTTCCTGCATTGTAATAAACCATGCAATTTCTCTTCCAGGTGTTATATGAAATTCTGCCCACTCTGAAATCAGAGGTTTATGTTTGATTTCAGCGGAGCCAAGGTTTCATTTATATTTCATAGGGAGTTTGCTCTGATTTATACGATTAAGAGTTTTATAAAACTTATTATTCTTCTAAGGATACGTTTTTGTGTGGAGGGAGAGGCATAACCACAAATTATGTCTCTAAAGTGAAAATGTTTTTGTGGCTGTAAGCAGTAACATCGATAAACAGACAGAAAAACAAGACAGCCTCCTGCTGCCTTGCACCCCACTAAGAAGAGTGTAGAGAGCGAATGTATGAATGAGAACATGCTCAGAAAAACATAAACACCTCAAGTTTAGCAGCCCAGTACAACTTCCATGTGGGGAGGGAGGTGTGTGAAGCAGATTAACACCGCTCCAAATTTTCTTCTCTGTCTTGAACTGTCCCTTCTGTCTTCCTCCTTCCAGATTGTTAGATGGAAGTCTTATGAACACTGCTTGTTTATGCTTGCAGATCTTTGGTATGTAGGTAGTTTAAAAAAAAAATCAGAGGCATACAAGTATTTTTTTCTGCTTATGTTAAATAAGACCACAGAACGAGTGACGATGGACCTTTGTCTCAGATTGGCAAGATGCTGCTGCAGAATAGTGGCATTAGGATGCTGGTGCTGCAGCTTCCCTTAGCTTCCTTTTCAGGATGGAACCCCCGTGTTTACCATTGTTTCTCTAAGGTTTGTGAGACTCAGCTTTACTGTACACCATATGTGCCTGCAAATCTCTGAACCCTGGTGGTGCCAACAATTCTCCTCCTGGGAGAACAGTGTTACAGAAAAGCCCTATGCAACACATGCTACCACAACTCATCCCATGCAGTTGTGCTTGTGAATGTTGGTCTTGTGACTCACCCCCAAATCTCTTTCTTGCTTTCTCATCTCCTTGATGTCTCCAAGTTCCCACCTGCATCACCTATGCTGGGTTTCACAAGATTTGCAATGCCATTTGTTAAATATTGAAACTGCTTCCATCATTTAGTTAGGTTTTACAGATTCCTGAGAGACTGAATTTCCAAAGCATTTTTTGTTGAACAGTCCAGACTTTAAGTCCCTGCCGTCTCTCCAACTTGTACTTTCACTCTGCCAGTAGTTACAGCCTTTGATCATCAAAATTTCTATTATGCTACTTGATTAAAGGTATTCAGAACTCAAGGTGAGAGCAGGCAGAGATTTACATTTGAAGTGATTTATTAACCTGTTGTAATTTAAGGTCATGCTAGTTTCAGAATATTGTTAGTCCTTAATTTCTGTCTCTCTTTGTGCTCTGCAATAATAGTCAACTAACATTACCTTAACTCCAAGGGGCTTTGCGTCCTTGGAAGAAATATTAGAAGGAAAAAAAAAATTCTGTAGTTGGCAAAAGGAATTAGGAAAAACAGTCCTTTTGCATTCCCATTCTGAAAATCCCCAGACTACGAACACAACTGATTAACGTATCACCTAGGTAAGAAAGAAAAAAAATTGCCTCTGGTGTGTCCCAACTCTGACAGTTCCCTTTATGCCACCTGCTTAGTAGTGATGGAGAGTCAAACTGAGCTGTGACTGATGCGAATATATTGTAGCTACCTACAGTCAGTGTTTGGTAGATCTACAACATCCTTTTTCTTATGAA
Source organism: Phaenicophaeus curvirostris (assembly GCF_032191515.1). Classification (NCBI taxonomy): domain Eukaryota; kingdom Metazoa; phylum Chordata; class Aves; order Cuculiformes; family Cuculidae; genus Phaenicophaeus; species Phaenicophaeus curvirostris. The sequence goes on along the minus strand of NC_091392.1, from coordinate 12,659,654 downwards.
AAATCCTGGATGGGTTGATTCTAGAGTAGACAAACATAGTTCAGCTATGGTGCTCAGCATATCATGACTGTAATATCCTACTCTTCTACTGATGCCACTGTATTGTGCAGGGGGTCTAACAGTTTTAATTACTTTGTCTGTTAACCCTCCCCAACCACTCTTCAGAAAACTGAAGAAGTTGAAGAGTATCTTGGGATTCAGGCATGGTACAGATGGTGTTCACTAACTGTTCTCACTTCATTGTCTTTATGTGAGACATCTTTTATTTCCTTGAGAGCATAATAATAATTTGATATCCATAAATACAAGTGCATGGTTAACCTCAGAAACATGTCAAATGCAGAGTTCAGGTTTCATGGCAGAAAGCCAAAATGATCCCAACATGGAAGAGCTTCAGGCCTGAAAATACCTACACAGACTTTATTGACAAAAATCTGACTGAGCAAGGGTGCTTGTATGACTGCTGGGATGTGGTTTTGTGAGTGAGTATGTGTGTGTGTCCATCTATGGATCCTCTCTGCCATGCCCTGTTCAGGCAGGAAAGTTCTGCTGCATTTTCTGTTCCTCAGCAATCATAACATATGTGCAACAAAGTAGAAAAAAGTTCTTCTCCTCTGTCCTCAGAGAAAGAAGGAGGTACCAGGTATCGATTTCTTCCAAATTCTGTAAGGACCTGCTCCTATTTCATTGTGAGATCTGGGCTTAGATTTTTAAAATATCCAGTGTACTTTTAAAACAAAGAAAAAATCATAAGGACAACTGATGGAGGGAAAAGCAGACCAAACGAATCAAGCCATTCAGGAGATCTGCAAAAAGGAAAGATAAACAAGTCTGAGGTGGTTAGAATTGGGATGGTGAATTATGTGCCAAGGACAGATTTGATGGGTTCTAGGCAAAAGCACTGGAGAGGATGGACCCATGGTGACCCATGAGGGAATTGCCCTCCAAGGATAATGGCGCTGTCTGTTAGAAACACACATTTTTCTTTAGCAGCTGTACACTAAACCTTGAACTGTTGTCTCTAGACATTTGAATGCACATCACAGTGAAAAGCAGCAGCGTTTCTTTTGGAAGGAGATATAGGTTCTGCTACTCAAACATGGATGCCCGAAAGAGAGACTTTAAGTTATCAACATGACACTTTTGCAAACATGTCAGTAATTAACTGCTAGTTAAATGAGCTGTGAAATATTTTTTCTTATAAACACAAGCACCTGGCATCCAAAGTTATTCACTTTTGTGTTACTTTCTGACCATTTTGTGTGTGTTCTGGGGCAGCAGCAGGTGGTAGTTGTACTGGCAGCGCAGGGAGGTCGACAACAGACGCTATGAGTTTTGGTTTCAGCAGGACTCCTTGGCTAGGAAGGTTCTGATTCTCAGAAGAGCCTGGCCACCTTCCTGCCTTGTCAGTGCCAGTGGTGATCCTCTATGTTACCCCAGATCATCAGAGCTCAGCTACATCCTAACTGTCCATGGGGCTGATTTCCTGTGTCATTGTCTGTCATGTGAGTGCCTGGGTAGAGATGTTGCATGCAGATAATAGAACTAATCGCTCTGGCTGAACCCTCAGGATTTCCCTGCTTATCTCTTGTGCAGCCTGATCCTACAGATATGCTCAGGGCATGTCTGAAATTGAAGGCATCTGAGAACGTTCTAGTAGCAGTTTATCCTGACTTCAGAAATTGAGATGTCAGATGTGACTTAGAGCTAGCAACCCTGTACGCTTTTTCAATGGAAAGAGTTAGATACTTCTGCCAAACAATTAATTTCATCCTAAAGGTGTTGTGCAAATCCCTTTCTAAAAGTTCTTGTTGGTCTCTTCTGTGAAAAGCCTAGAGTGAGTATAGTTACATAGATCTCTAAACTTGGACAAGATGAATAGTCCTCTGCATTCATATCCCAGTTGTCTCTGGAGCAGTGACTGGACTGGAGACACTAACATTTATCTTCCTCACCATTGGGCTACTGAGTATTCTCAGTCTCACTTGTTCTATATTGTATAAATATTTACAGAGAGTAAAGACTTGCCTTAAATCCATAATGACTATTTGTTGTGTCTGAACACTACAGCATCACCGTGTCGTGGAGGAAAGTTGGATCAGAAAGCATATGCGCGCACACACACACACACACTCATCTTAAAATCCTGATTTCCTTAACCCAAAGACATAGTAAAAGGTAGTCCTTAGGGATAACTGCTGACCTGCAGTGGCAGAATGTGGCAAATAACAAATCTTGCTACCTTGTTTGCGCTCTTGCCCTATGCGGGATGTTTCATGTGTATTTTCAGCCATGCTGTAAAAATGAATTTCTACCATATTTTGAGGTCACATTTCTTTTGGGCTCACTGATTGGTAATTTGTTCTTTGTGTTTGTGGCCTTGGGACCCTGATGTCATCCTCTTCCTGTAATACATGCTTTGGAGAACTCTTCTGCTGCCATCCTACACTTGTGCTTTCAGAGCTCCTTGATATACAGTGCAGACTTACCCATTGATTACCAGTTCTCAGTATTGGTTAAGGATGTACTTCCTTTGAGTTCTTGACTGTGACCAAGTATAAAATAGTAAACCGTCATGCTGGAAAATAAAAGAAAACTCAAAAAAATCTCTTTCAAAGTGGAAAACTAATGAAAAAGACATTGCATAATGAACACACAGAGAAGAAATTATAGAAATTCTTGGCTGAAAAGTCCTATTCTTGTGAAGCTGACCCCATTTGATGATAAGTTAATCAGTTATCAGACAGATACTAGCCTAGGGGAGGAATTTTTTTCTCTGCCAAAGACTCAAATTTGCATGTTTTTTTATAACTTGATTTTTCATAGTATTATTATAATGTTATATAGTTGTAGTTTACTGATCATGAATTTTATTCATTGTGTTACTTAGGCTGTAGGTCTGTCTATGCAACTATGTTGCTGTGATCTGAGTTCCTGTGGCTTGGTGGTTTCTTCTGTGTCAATTTTATTCTGTGTTTTCATGCCCCGATTTCATTAGACATAATAAAATATCTGGTAGTTCCCTAAGGTTACACATTTACAAGGTAATTTACAATATTTTTAAAAAAAATTATTATTAGCTAATTATAAGAACTCTATGACTATGTATATTATTTATGGCTTAAAGGACAAAATCGTTTCCTCCTAAAGCATTGTTTTTTATCATGCTGCTGAATCACTTTTCTACCGGAAGACCTTAGTAGGAAATATGATATTTGCATTTTCTACTAATGCTGACTGCTAAAGCTCAGAAGATCAACACTGGGTTATAGAGTCTATTTTCTCTTGCCTATAAATACCTCTGCATATGGAGCAGAAGAGCTTTTGCAAGGTCATGCCAGCGTGGCTGGCGTACCTTCTGTGTCAGCAGCGCAGTCCCAAGCAGTGCGTTGGCGAGCCTGCCGTGGGCTGGAGCGATCATGAAGATCACACATCTGAGTTGACCTTTCGCAGTGGTGAGGCTGCGAGGAAGAGTCAGCACCAGCAACAGAGCTGCCTGCTTCTCTCTGCTTCAGACGTGTGTGGGGGTTTGCGCGCTGTGTTTGAAGGCACAGAGCAATATGAGCAGCAGCCCACTCCAGCTTCCCCCCCTTCCCCACAGAGCAGCTCCCACCATTTCTGTATCCTATAAAAGCTGATCATGGGTGGCTTTTCAACACACAAAGCCTGTCTCTAACTGCAAGAAAGGGAGGGAGGCTTGCTATTAAAATGAGTGAGTCAATTCATACTTTGTATTTCACATGCTACAACTGCCTTTTTGCTTCTTTATATATTTAATACATTTTCTTTTATTAAAAAGACATAATATTGCCTACTGTCCCTGAGGCTATGCTGGCTGAAGTTCCTTTTCTTGGTAGCTTGATGCAAGAGTAACTGCTGCTGTTGTCTACTGACAGCCCATACTACCTTGCTTTGACTCGTGGGGCCCATTTATTCTACCTGAACTTGCAATGTTTACATGGCTAGCCCTGGATCAGAGGTCTCCAACCACTTTTCTGTGTTGGAAGCAATCCAGACCTGGATGTTGAAAATCAACATCTGTTTCTCCAGGACAGTTTGCCCCAGGCAAACCTGCTCTTGGACTCCTGGTGGCAGAGCGGCACGCTACTGCACACGTTACTTAATGTGTCCTCCTAGCGTGAGGGAAGTGCTTGAGATGAATGGGGCAATCAGGGGGAATTTGTCACTATGTTGGTCAATCATTTACTCTCTTTGGACTTCAGCAGCCCCATAAGCAATGGGAGTTGATGGGTCTGGCAGAGCAGAGAATGGACAACTCAGTGGGAAGGTCTGACAAAGAGTGGAGAACTCTGGTGCCTTTCAGGCCCAACACACTTAGCACCTTGTCACTTCCAGTCCCATTGCTGGGGTGCTTACTGGCTTTTTGGTGTAGCTAGTGAAGGTGGAGGACACCAGTACTTATAAGTGGGGCTGAAATATGAATAATTTCTATGTAATTTGCCAAACACTAACAATCAGTCTTAAAACCACTAGCAAACCTTCTGAATTTATTTCAAAGCCATTTAGTCTGGGAAAGAGCTGCTAATCAAAGACCATAATGGACCTATACAACTGTGAAGTTGAGACCTACTTGTTAACCTCAGGGGACCAAAGGTATGGAGGGGACCAGTTCAGGCTGCGTTTGCATTTGTATGCCAGCTTGAAAAACAGGAAATATAAAGAGCACAGGATGAGAGAAGAGAGAGGAGAATTAATCAGAGGCTGTTCTAGGAACCTACCCACAGGGAGCGAAGTTACTGATCCTTCAGAGATGCTTTATGAGCAGAGCCTGGGGCTGGGCTCTTTTGGTTTTGTTAAATGTGAAGCCTATCTTGTTCTGGGCCCCTCACCACATGAAGGATGTTGAGGGTCTGGAGCGAGTCCAGAGAAGAACAGGGAAGCTGGTGAGGGGGCTGGAGAACAGGCCTTATGAGGAACGGCTGAGAGAGCTGGGGTTGTTTAGCCTGGAGAAGAGGAGGCTGAGGGGAGACCTCATTGCTCTCTACAACTACCTGAAAGGAGGTTGTGGAGAGGAGGGTGCTGGCCTCTTCTCCCAAGTGACAGGGGACAGGACAAGAGGAAATGCCTCAAGCTCTGCCAGGGGAGGTTTAGGCTGGACATTAGGAAAAAATTTTTCATGGAAAGGGTCATTGGGCACTGGCAGAAGCTGCCCAGGGAGGTGGTTGGTTCACCTTCCCTGGAGGTGTTTAAGGCACGGGTGGATGAGGTGCTGAGGGGCATGGTTTAGTGATTGATAGGAATGGTTGGACTTGATTATCTGGTGGGTCTTTTCCAACCTAGTGATTCTATGATTCTATGATTCTATTTCGGAATGTGAAGTCAGGGCAGAAGTGTCGCAGAAGCTGCCCTCTCTCAGGAAGGGTGCCTTGCTATAAATCGGTTTGGCAAGTGAATTAGCAGCCAGGTTAAGGGGGCTGTACACACCGAAAAGGATCACAGGATAAATTCTTGTAGTTAGGAAAAAAGCTTTTGCCCCTTGGCACAAGGCTAGTTTGAGGGCTTGCACTGCCGGATCCTAGTTATTGGGAGGTGTCACAACGTAAGATGTGGGGGCTCATGCCCAGAACACAGAGATGTTCGTGCTGTCCCATTGGACAGGCTTGCGACCCCCTCTCTGCTGGAAGTTGTGCAGATTGGCTGTCCATGCTCCAGAGTGCAGGGGTGATGCTGCAGTGCTGATGTGCAAGTCGGATGGGAAGGTGCCTCCGAAAAGCTTTGTGACCTGCTGCAGCTGCCGTGGCATCGTAGCACCCAGGGCATGTCTCTGCCACCATCCACCTGTGCAGTACCAGGAATATGGGAGACAGGAGTCATTCAGGAGGAGGCACATGCTTGCGTTCGTCTTTCCTGGGACTATATAAAAGAGTAATCAATTGGTGTTGTTCGTGATGTTGGAGGATTGAAGAGGCACTCTGAAATATTCTGTGCTAATGCATTACAGGGCTCTGTATTGCCTGCTGGGCTTATTTTTTAAAAAAAATCTGGAGTGAGTGAGTGAGTGAGTGAAGTGCTAATTAGAATAGGTGTTTCATACATGGTGAACTTTGTGCACTATGCTAGAAAAGGTCTGATTTTCTCCCTGAATTAAATAAGCACCTAAATGTAGCTCTTTATGTTTGCTGATTTAGAGACAGGTTGAACAGTTTTACTGGTTTCTGGACTGCAATTCTTTAAATACTTGAGTTAAAGTTCTTGGCATAGGTTTTAATCACTTTGGGAAAGTACAAACACCATAATTCATTAATTATATATCTATGTATGAATGGAAACTTCAGAGCCATGGGTAGCCCTGCTGCCTGCTGATGGCAGGGAAGGGTATTTTGGTCTGATTTGATTGCCTGTTGTTCTTCACTGGTTTTGAGCAAAGGGCCATCTAGGAAAAAAGCTCAACACTTTTTTGTAGAGTGTTAGAAAAGCCATGTAAAAATTCAGATGGCTTCAGTGGCAGTAATGGCCCCAATTTACTGGGAGGGGAGGAATAGAAGGACAGCAGTGCCCCAGCCTCACTCCTGCTTTAGCTATTGCTCAGTAGTTGGTCAGATCCTTTCTTCCAACTAGCAGCTGGAGTGGGGTTCTCACCATAGGTCTGGATCTGGCTTTCATGTTTTAGTTACTCTCCCCACTGCTTCCACATCTGCAGCAACTTTGGTGGGCAATAAGTCTGTCCCTTGGCAATACGGAGCAGCCCTGCAGCACAGAGGTAAAGAGGAGCAGCACAGGGGTTGGATTATTGACATTCCTGCATTGCAGGGAAGTAACTGCTGCTGCTGTGCCATTACTGCAGTGCTGCTGAGGCTGCTCAAGACAGCTGCAGCCTCTGGGGAAACTGGGAGGTTAGTCTGTGTGGAAGAGCTCAACAGCACCCTGAAGCGGTCCCAGAGGGTGGATGGCAGCCTGCTCTCCTCTCGCACTGCCCCTCTCCATTTGTCTAAACAGGCCTTTTACTTAAATAATTTTTGATTTTCATAACATCCTTTCTTTCTGTCCCCAAAACTTGCAATGTTCTGTTGAAGCATTTTTTTATGTTTGATAGGTTATCTTTTTTCATTTTTAATCTTGAAGAAGTTGAAAATAGAGCAGGTTGGCAAGCAGCCACATCATAGAAAGCCCTGTCACTCCTTTCTGCACATAACCTTTCTTGCATATTTTTTCTTTTGAACATCTTCTGCATTTAAAACAATTATAGCAGTTCATCTGTGGAAGAACAATATCTTTCTTTATGAGTCTACGGCCTTTTTTGTGAGAGGGATAGACACCCAACTTAGATACAGATGGATCTTTGGGAAGTTCCTGGTTAGGAGTGGAAGGTGGTGCTCCAGTCCTCTGTGTGTGTGAGTGGAAGTGGGTATTTGTGCACTGGTATTCCCCCAGCTGTTTAAAAGAGATATATTTGTACCTTGTAAACAAAGTTCTGCTTATTGATTAATCGAACTGGCAAAGTGACTTATTGCCATAAAAGCAGTAAATGCGGGAGAAGATGAAATGTAATTTTTAGATTGGTTATAATTCAGAGATATTGCTTATGTTACTGTGTCTTGATGATATATTCAAAAAAGAATAGCTCTAAGCTTAGGCGCCAGCTATGCAGATAAATGCGCGGTCACGTCCTTGCTGTTGAAATAACAATAAAAATATCTGGGGACGGGGAAGACTGGACTGAGCATGTCTGCCCTGGCTGTGGGAGGGTGATGATCTATGCAGAGCCTCTGGATACTTATTAGGCAGCAGGAAGGGGCTGTTACTCCAAGGGAGAAGCCAGCCCGGCGTGCTGAGAAAGGGACCTGCAGACCAGCCAGCAAAAGGCTTAGCGCGTAGGCAGTGACCGAGTCCTGACCCCTCCTAAAGCCCAGCTGTTTCTGTCCAGATGGTGCACTGGATTTTCCTTTGGAAGTAGTGACTAATTAAAAAGGCTCACTGTTTTGATGACAGCTGTGAAAGTAAAGGTGATATTCGACTGTGACGTGATAGACGGAGAAACAGCCTTGGGAGTCCTTGTGTCTAATACACGTAGGGGTGGGAACCTGGTGTGACAAAGCCATGGAAATTCTCTCCAAGTCCTCTATTAGTCATGAGAGTAGGCAGCCTGCCTTGCTTCTGTGGCCTTTTAAGCATCAATTACAGAAAATAATCTAGGCGTCAAGGAGACACCTAGGGAAAGAGGGAAAGGACTCTTTTGGAGACTTATAGAAGTGAACTCTGAAGTAAATCCCTAATCAGATCAGTTGTCCCTGGGCAAGTCTGAAGCATTCTCTAACTTTGAGTTCCATGGCAGCGTACCAAGAAACTTTTCCCCTTCACACCAAAGCTTCCCTCCAAGCAAGGAGAAATGTGGCAGGTGACATCCTCATTAGCTGAGGTGTTACTTATGCCTCTGTGGTTCTGGCCCCGTGTTTCTGTTGCAGGGGCGGGGTACAATCAGAGTGTAGTGGCCAAGACAGAAATGTGCCTGCAGCTTTGCATGTCCTTGCTTTTGTAAAATGAGACTTACATTAGAGATCACAGCATATCGCAGCCATAAAACCTGGCCTGAATGCTTGGATCATTATCAGTACAGACACTTAATAGCATTGAAGAAAAAAAACCAACATTATTTGCGCCTTTGAGCCTGCATGTAGAGTTAGTATGTCTAATCAATAACCACTACTGTTTTCTGGAGGCCAAGGTGTTGGGTATGTCTATATGTTTATATGGCACCTAGGAGTATGTTAATGATGTGGCCCACATCAATAACTGGTCATGAGACCTCTCAGCAGAGATGTCTAGTATGGAGCTGCTGAGGTAAAGTAGGTGTTGAGAGTGTAAGATAAAATTGAAAGGTAGAGGTTGAGAGTGGCAAATTATGCCAGCTGGTGAGAGAGGGCCAGAAGAAAATAGGAAAAAAAGAGGAATACATAGTTCTGAGGGATAGAGGGAAAAATCACAGAATCACAGAATAACTAGGTTGGAAGAGACCCAGCGGATCATCAAGTCCAACCATTCCTATCAAACGCTAAACCATGCCCCTTAGCACCTCGTCCACCCGTGCCTTAAACACCTCCAGGGAAGGCGACTCAACCACCTCCCTGGGCAGCCTGTTCCAGTGCCCAATGACCCTTTCTGTGAAAAAATTTTTCCTAATGTCCAGCCTAAACCTCCCCTGGCAGAGCTTGAGGCCATTCCCTCTTGTCCTGTCTCCCTGTCACTTGGGAGAAGAGGCCAGCGCCCTCCTCTCTACAACCTCCTTTCAGGTAGTTATAGAGAGCAATGAGGTCTCCCCTCAGCCTCCTCTTCTCCAGGCTAAACAACCCCAGCTCTCTCAGCTGGAGAGCAAGTGAATGAATCCACTGAAAGACAGTAGGATTTAGAGTTAGGATTAAGAACAGAAGCAGTGGGCAGCTGTGAAAAGAGAGGAGAGATTAGGGATAGGTATGGTGGTGCTGAGGGCATCTGGGACTTAAAGGCTAAACATGGAATGTTCATTTTCAGCAAAGATGGTGCAAATCAGGCTGAAGTTTATCTTTGATGTGGATGAGAAATTTTTGGCAATGGTTGCTGACTGCTTATTATAATGAGAGACAAAAAATACCAGGTAAGAAATGGGGCCATGCTTGAACTTCTGCATCAATTCCTAGCAGGGAGCTATCCATATTGGTGCAGTCTTATCAGTAAGGCCGTGCAGCAGGTAGCTGTATGGACTAAGAATATCCCTCAAGTTTAGGGGAGGGTAGTGTAGAGAAACAGGTGCAGCCTGCTCTCTCTTGTACCTAAGCAAATAATGCTGCCAGCCCAGCAACTTTCTGGGAGAAAAGATGGCACCTTTGGCAAGACTTTGTGGGAGCTGTTTAATTTTCTGGCTTTTTTATTAAACTTGCTTAGAAATCTGCTCTTACAGGTGATGCAGTTTGTGTGCAGTTCCTAAAGCCATTGAGCAGAGAAATACCTGGAGAGAGAGTAAATCCCAGAGCCAACGTTTGCTACTGATGAAGGAAAGGACTGCACCAACATCTGCCCACAAGTTTTTACCAAAACTCCTCTACAACTGTACATTGTTGATCACATGCAGGCAAGGTTACTTAAACCAATACATTGGAGTCTGGAGCAGAGGATCTGCCTCAAAATAAGCATCCGATTTCCTTGTTATTGCATAGGTAGGAAAAAATATATAAAAAGTGGTCATAAGAATGGCAATACAAAATATGAATCAGGCTCATACTTAGATTTCTGACCATGAAAACAGGGGCTATTTAAAGAGCAGTAACTATTTCTGGAGTATTAAAGATGCCTCAAATTTGTTATGTGTTTACTGTAATGAAAAATGATGTTATTAGTTCAGCTGGTTGAATTTTTTTTATGCAGAACATTAATCTTCTGAAAAATGAGGCTCTGCAGAAACTGACTCAGGGTGTATGAAGGCAAATTATTATTTTTTAAAGAAAATTTTATTTTAAGGAAAGAGGAAATGGTTATTTGAAAAACACGTCTTAAAAAATATTGTTAGTTTTCCAGCCCATATATCTTACAGTGCCTACAGTGTGTAAACTGGTGATTTATTTTGCCTAACTGAAGGTAGGGAGTATTTTTCTGTTCTGTTCAACAAGAGATAGGTTAGGGCTGAGAAGAGGCTACATGGTTATCATTAGTTTTACACTCTTATGTTGTCTTCTGTGACATTAATTCTGTAAAGTCAACTGGGAATCAACCTATGCCCCCTTCACTCAGCTTGTAAACAAACCTTTCTAGGGCTAGTTAGAGCTGCCAGATTCCTTTTGTATACAGTGCACACTCAGCAGTTGTCTCTCGGTGCTGAAAGTCTGGCCACCCCAGTGCTGTGTTTCCTGGGACTGGAAGGAGAGTGACAGGTCAGCTTTTCCACCACTGGGAAAGATTTCTCTGCATCTGGTTAATCTCATACACCTTAACTTGTCTACACGGAATTTGTTTAGTCATCTACAGGCATATGCACAAGTTGTACCCCTCTTTGGAGTAAGAAATCAAAATGAAGCATTCTCTTTTTATTAATGCAGTAGTTAATTAATTCTGCTCATGTGCATGTAGATTATTGTTTCGCAGTGTGACACTCAAAATTAACACAGACTAAGTACAATTGAAAAAAAAGGTTTTTGGATATATATTTTATTTGACAGTGGTTTAGAATATCATACAGTAAACAAGATTTCTGTAAAAGTTAATTTATCCATAGTGGTGCGTTTCATAAAAATAGTTGCTCACTTACAGCCTTTCTGTGACTATTAATACATGGAATTATATTTATAGAGATAGAGCTGTACAGGGTAAATTCACAGCTAACACTACACAGAAATATTATTTGGAATGGGGTTTAGATGATGTGCTGTCTTCACAGGTTATCGATTACAGCCGCATAAAGCAATTACTGCACAAGGAGTAGCTGTGAACTGTGCAAATTAGAGTTTATGCAAGCATAATCTCAACTGTTTTTCAGATTTCATTGTTTGCTTTCTTTATACATAAAAATAAGATACTGGGACGTGCATCTACACTACGGAAGCATTGTCCAAAATCAGATTCAATAAATTAATGGCAAATTATATTGTATTCTAGTTCAGGGGATAAAGATTTTTTTCCATTAAATAAGAGTTTTATAAACAGCTACATGGACTTGTGCTTTTTTAGAAATTATAAATGGATTTTTCTTTTTTTAAAAAAAATGTTTGAAAGCTGCAAAATCCTTGACTTGAGGCTTTTCAAATAATTGGGCAGGAAGAAACATGCCTATAAATTTCTCATTCCAGTGCAATGTTTGAGACATACAGTAATGTGCTAATTTCTTGGAACAAAGCCAATCTCAATCTAATTTTTCAGCAGAGCATGTGAGGAACTAAGATTGCTAGAGAACAATAATTTTTAAATATGAATTTTTGACAGTACTTATCTTTATGGTTTGTTTTTTCTTCATCTAATTACAAATGTATTATTGCCCAGGATTTTGTTTTATTTTTGACAGACAAGCATATGCACACTTACACAGACACACGTGCATCTTTTTGAAACAAGATAGTGACTGATTGACTGAACTTGGAGTTATTTCCTGTGAAGGCAGACTGGAATGTTTACCTGGCACTTAAGGCTTGAAATTCAAAAAAGACAAGCAAGAAAGATAAAACCAAAATGACCAAAATAAATGGAGGTAGGGAAAAAATGATAAAATGAAAACAATTTTAAAGATGGAAATATTTCAAATTTACTGAATGAGGATACTAACAACTGTATTTCAGAAACCAGTCTAATTATTGTTAACGTGTGCCTGAAAGGCACCTGCTCTGCCAGACTGAGGGGATGAAAGATGAGTGTCCTAATTAAATGCAGATGGATATGAAACATAGCACTGTTGATAAGTGGAACTCTCATATTCTGCAGGAGGGAAAGGCCTTTCCTTAAGGAAACTGCAGCTTTTTCTCTGTAGCACTTTTCTTTTCATTGCAAGGGCCTTGCAAACATCTAGGTTTTGAGCCTCGCCAATTGGTTTGTGTGCTACCTCACAGGATTTAGGGAACCTGTAGTAAATCGCTTTTGAGAATAATTTGCAAATACAACTCCACCCTAACTCCTTTCCAATGTACAGAAACATGGTTTGTTCACAAAAATGGCAGTAGAAATGGTATCACAGAAACTAATCCACTGGATTCCCCACTCCTCCCGTAGCGCCCAGTGAACTGTGCTACAGGATATCATGTGGACTGTCCCAAAGTGTTAACAGTGGAGATGTGTCATGGGTGTACAGTTCCAAATGATGCTTCAAAGAAACCCTTTAACCCCTGTCTAGATATGTCGAGAACAATTTATTTACAACATTTTAGCTCCATGAAAAGATCCTCTTTCTGTTTCAGCTTGCTCCGTGCAGTTTTATTTAAGGCGATGTTCCAGTTTGTGATTGCTGTAACTTGTTCCAGTTTCTTGATATAAAGTTTGAATGAAATCCAAGTCCTTCATGCAGTGGAAAAAAAAATGCTAAAGCTACACTGCACTATCCTTCTCTGATGTACTGTCCTTCATATTGTTTTGGTTTCTTCCATAGCTGCCAAAGTCCCTAAAAAGGAACTGGGACTTTAGAGTCGATTTTAAATCTCTGTGTTGACTATATGCTTTTGAACTTATTAGATACTGTGCACATTGTCATGGAATTACACACTAATGTTTTCATTCCTCAATGCTTTGTGTATATGTGTGGTAGTTAAAATAAATTAAAACAAACCAATGTGAGACAAAAACTAAGAAGAATGTTCTGCGTCAGATTGAGACAGTTAGAGGGCAACAGTCCCTTGCTTATCTGCTCATGGCAGAAGTACCAGACTTTAGGACACTAGGTAGCTTATCTGAGCCAGGGATTTTCCATGGCCCTGGGGAGACCGTTGCCTTTCGAACTGTGGTGTTGGTGGTTCGAGTGCTAATGGAGTGGAGATGTCCCTTCCTGGGGAACTCACTGGGTTTCCCGTCAGGGTCCCTCTGGCTGTTGTCCACATCGCTTCCAGGAGAGCTACAGCGGTTGCTACTGTACGTCTTGGTTGCACCCGCATCAAGCTTGACATGGTCGGGTGCTGCAGCTGACTTCTTCTCACTGGTATTTGTGGATTTGTGATCTTCTTTTTTGCTAAGAGATCCTCCTCTCTTGCCTTCTGGCTTCCTCAGCCTCCCAAACTGTTCATCACTGGTTCCAGTACACACATGCTCTCTTGCGCCAGCCTCGATCATAATGCTGTGTCCCACCACTTTGCTTTCTGAGGTGGGCCTGCCACCATCAGTGGTCTTATTTTTGCCTTCTGAATATCCTTTCCAAGAAGCCTCTTCATGCTTTGACCTGTCTACCTTTTTAGGACTTGCTGACCTTTCTCTTTGTTCTCCTAACCTTTTCTTTTTGTGACCATTCATCGAAAGCTCCTTTGGTTTGCTCACATCGTGTTCCCTCTTGATATCCCATGTTGCCTCTGGGCTTATCTGGTGAGAAGGGTCAGAGGGTGGGGCTATGTGTGATGAAGATAATGGTGAGATTATGTCTTCGAGGGAAAGAGCTACTTCCGGCAGACCTGTGGAGGTGGCAGAGGGAGCACTCCAGGAGTTTGGCTCGTCTGTTGTAACAACAAAGAAAAGGGAGTTAAGGGCACAGAACACACATTAACAGCACAGAACACATATTGTATAGATATATATATTCTGAGCAACATTAATACCCATGCAACATACCAGACTCAAACCCGTCCGTCTTAGGTGATGCAAAATTCCCAGGGTAGTCAACGGGGTAGAAAATAAAAATAATCTCCCTCCTCCCACCCCCTGCCCAAAAAGTTCAGAAGAAGCAACAACTACAGGGCTAGTAACTAAAAATGCTGGAAACCACAGTCTTTTTTTAATATAGATTCTACTTTCCTCTGCCTACACTGAATTATTCTTAAAATAATAAAGACACGTGCTCATGAAATCAAATTGCCTCTTTTGCAGCTTTATAATGGATTTTTTTGCTGGGCAATATCAGCACTGTCTCTAAGGACAAATGAGAAGGACTTTCTGCCATCTATTAAACATGTCCCTACAAGCAAATAATAATTGACAAGAATTTGTAGCTCAGATAAGGTCATCATTGAATTCTGCCTCATATTTTTGCTAAACAGATATAATATTGCAGTGTTTATGGCCCCACAATTTTTACAGGGTACTTACAAAGTTCTGCCTTTATATCACAGTGTCATTCACTGAGCCTCTTGGATGCGCATTTTGAATTTCTCCTCGTTACTTAGCCTCAACACAATATGGTTGGATTGTGCAGATCCTGTTTAATTTAGCTAAATAGACATCTCCTTTGCTGAATCATGACGATTTTCTTAATGCATTGCTACAAAACAGAATATTCTGAGATGCCTTTCTCTTGCATACGCAATGCTCATTTCTTTTGATTAACGTTCTGGCAGACAATGACTCCATCATGACTAATGACAGCACGACTCCTATTCTTATGCATCTACATGGAGGTTAGAGAAACCGCTGAACTTGGTTAATGTCATTCCCTATTTAGCACCGTTTCCTGGCTCGGTATAATATGAGCAATAGTCTGTCAGAGATGAAGGACTATCTCAGGGATCCATGGAAACAAGGTGGAACTCATGGAAAGAGCTGCATATTCCATGGGGCCAGAAAATGTAACCTTCTAGCTGAAAAACAAGCATGGACTTCCGTGGGTCTGGACTAGTATCTCTCAGTGATATCAAATGTCCTTTGAAAGGTATATTTATTTTTTTCAGTGCTACAACTGCCTTCAAACTATCATGAAGATGCACATCATCTCAAAAAATGGAATATTTTTTACTGCCCAGACTGGGGTCTGCAGCTTGCTTGACTGAGACTGCAGTTTTAAGTTAATAGCTTGATTGAGTGATTGCTGTCTTGTAGATAAAAATAGGAGAGACAATAGTGACGTGGGTGACTTAAAGGGAGGGAGCAGCATGGTTAGCTGAGGAGCTATTTATTTTCCCAGATGGTGTTTGTCATATGCTTTTGCATAATGAGCATATGTGTGGAAAGGATTAGCATTTGAGAGGGGAGAAAGTACAAGTTCTGTGTAAGACAAATAAACTTTGAGCTGGGAAGTTAAATGGGCTGGGGGTCTCAACTGGATTTTTTTTTAAAAAAAATCACACTTTCTTACCCTCTAGTTAAGGCTGAGTAATGTACCATCTGCTCCCTGCTTGGCACTCAAGCAAGAAAAAATAAAAGGAAGGCTCATGAATGTAGAGTGATCAGCTCTTAGGAGCTTGCCTACAAAAACACCTGCTTTGATGGGCTGCTTCTTCACTTCTCCTCTCAAGTGCCATCCTTCAAGGTACAGGACCACAGGCTGTGCCTGATGGGGGAGGTGCAAACCCCACTCCAGCTCTTTTTAGATATGAAATCCAGGGGATCCCAATTTGGTTAACGCTTGAATCAGGGATGATGTGTGGTTCAAGTCACTTCGCCTGCTTCTCTAAAGCTACCTTGGGACTCTCATTAAGCATCATGAAGCTGCCGGTGTGCACCAGCGAGGTACCTGAGCTAGCACTAAACAAGGCACCCTGGGCCGTCGGAAATCAAGTTTGTGCTTTTTATGGAATCATCACAACTCTCCAGAGTAAAGGTGGTGCTGAGTGCTGGCCTGACCAATGCATTTGACTTAACTACAGTCTTCTTTCCCAGTAGTCCATGAGATGATGTTTTCCACTGAGTGGCAATGAAGTCATGTGTGGCAGATCTCGTGCAAGGCTCTGAGTGCATCTGAAGTTACAGAAATAGCTTGTTGCTTTGGGAAGTATCAGCTGCACACCAGTAAAAATGCCAAATGGCCTGGAGTAGCAAGATGGCTTTGAGTAACAAGGTTGCCTCAGTGCAAAATGCACCACTCTGCTCAAATCAGCAGTTTCTTGTCCAGGAGGACAAAACAGGTGGCTACCATTCAAAATCAAGGTGGTGAACACTTCTCACAGCTCCTCTGAGACACAAAGGACAATATTGTAAGAGTCATTTGTGGGACAGTCAGGGGAGGAGACCTGGGGTTTGATGGCCTGCTGTTTTATTCCCTAGAGGTGAAAGAACTGACTTATTAATGAAGTGACCCCTCTAGACAGCTTTCAATTCTTTTCTGTTTTCTTTTTTGGAGGAGAGGTTAAAAAACAAAGTGTTACAGTGAGAAGGTGTAGTGGGTTAGAACCCACATCAACAGAAGTGAATCAGCATGTTTTTTATATATAATGATATATAGATATCTATAAAACAGGACATGCAATATTACATATCATTACTGGATTTCTGCCTGTCCCTCAGAAAACTCTTAGAAAAAGACAACTTGGCCAACTAAATAAGAAGACTTGTAGCCACAACTTGAAATTTGACTGTGGGAGAACCCCGATGGGCCACTGCTTG
Organism: Phaenicophaeus curvirostris; assembly: GCF_032191515.1. Classification (NCBI taxonomy): domain Eukaryota; kingdom Metazoa; phylum Chordata; class Aves; order Cuculiformes; family Cuculidae; genus Phaenicophaeus; species Phaenicophaeus curvirostris. The sequence continues at coordinate 12,642,734 of NC_091392.1, read as the reverse complement.
CAGTTTGTTTAAAATACTGTGCCTTGCTGGGGATTCATTTATAAAGGTTGTATTCCTGGTGGCTGGGGAAAAAAGCTGCCGTGAAATAAAGCCACCACTCATTTTGTGGCAATATAGTACTTGTAGGTAAGAACTTTACAAAATGACTTCCTGTAAGGTTTAAGTGCCATCAATTTGAGAGAGCCAAAACCCAACCTAACCCCTTTTTTCTTTCAAATGAAATGAAATTATGGAGAAAGTCATCCTCTGCCATGGTAATGTTAATATCAACAAGCCCTTTTGCAATATGTTGCTGGCTAGTGAGGAGAATACTGATGTGAGGGTGTTGTAATTGACTTTCCTCTAATGTTTGAACATTATGGGAAAAATATCAAAATGACTAGGGTGGAGCAAAGTGCAGGAATGTAAGTAATTTGTTGCTCAAAGGAAAACGTTTTAAAGAGCTGTGCTCAAGCCGTAAGTGTTCATTTGTACTTGTTCAATCAGAACTAAAATGATTGTTTTTCCATAACAAATATAAGCATGAGAAAAAATGTAAAATTTTATTCTGTTGAGCAACTAAACTAATGATTTATCTTTATGCTAATTCTGAGGTTATAGCTGCATTTTAGAGAGCATTATTAATATTCCTGAACAACTATTTTGTTCTGCATTTTTTTAAGCTTTATATAAAACCTATGTGTTAAGTGTGAACATAACCTACTTTTACTGTCTGTTACTCCGAAGTATCTAAAAACATTTTGCAAGCATACTAAGCCAGAGACAGAGCAATGATTTTACTTTTTTCTCCCTTCAGCTCTGGGAGGAACTGAAGACAGTACTTGCTTAATAGAGCATGAGCTACTAATGCCCAAGCAACCTATAAGCAGAACTGAAGGATGTTGTATTCATTTAAAATCATAGGAGAGATTTAGGGACAACGCATTTTAAAATTTGTTTTTGACTTTGTCACTATGGATGTCATCCTTACTGAGGGAGAGATTGTTTTTCAAAGCTATATGTCTCACTGAAGGTTAATAGATGCCTTCCTCCCTTCTTTGAAGGGAGAAAAGTCTCCCTTGACCTACTAATTTAGACAAGATAAATGAGCTGGGAGCAGCACTATAATCTGTCACTGTGATGGTATTTGATTTGGTGTAATTTAGTAGGTGTTTTCTGAGTGCCTTTTGGTTTCTACGAGGTACTAGTATGCGGGTTGGTGGCACTTCACCATGGGATGTGTAAGAATGACTCACCTACAACCTGTTTCGACTAACTTCCAGGCAAAGAGTAAATTGCTAACTGAGTAAGAGACACCACAGACACAAGATCTTTAGTGTGTAGGAGGACGGCTAGGAGATGAACGCAGTAATTTTGGAGAAAGAGTGACAAGGAGAAAACATCAGGAGCAGAAGTTTTCTGTCTAAAGGCTTTTTTATTTGACATAGAACTACCACATACATGAATTGTTTGCTTTGCTGCATTGGCTTCCACACATTTTTAATAGAGGGGAAATGAGAGTACTGCTCTCATGTATCTACATGCCCCTCTTTTAACTGAAGCCTAGTTCTCTACCTGGATCCAGTGCTTGCTGACGGCTTATGTCTGAACCACTAGCAAATGAAAACCGGCTTTACTGCTAATGAGATAAGAGGAGCACGAGTCTTACTTTCTGAGTATTGCCTAGGTACTGACTTAGAATAAAAACCTCAGCCTACTGATAAGTTTATTTAATTTCCTGAAATACTAATGTTTTTTTTACAGGTTGCTCTACCTGTCAGATTCTGTCAGATCTAGTCTTGCTGTACCTACTTGTTCTGCCAATATTTCAGGTCAAGAGCGGTTAGTCCTCAGATTTGTTACTAGATTCTCCCTTTGCATCAAGATATTTTAAATAAAACTGCTGGGTCCAATTCTGTTCAACATCTTTATCAATGATCTGGGTGAGGGGATTGAATGTACCCTTAATGAGTTCATGGATGACACTAAGGTGGGATGAAGTGTTGATCTGCTTGAGGGTAGGGAGGCTCTACAGAGGGATCTGAACAGGCTGGATTGATGGGCTGAGACCAACACTATGAGGTTTAACAAGGCCAAGGGCAGAGACCTGCATTTGGGACACAGCAACCCCGTGGAGTGCTACAGGCTTGGGGAAGAGTGGCTGGAAAGCTGCCTGGTGGAGAAGGACTGTAGGGTGCTGGTTGAATGCCAGCTGAATATGAGTCAGCAGTGTGCCCAGGTGGCCATGAAGACCAAAGGCAACTTGTCTTGTATCAGAAACAACATGGCCAGCAGGAGCAGGGAGCCTCTGTACTCAGCATTGGTGAGGCCACACCTCAAATACTGTATTCAGTTTTGGGCCCCTCATGACAAGAAAGACATCGAGGCTCTGGAGCTTGTCTAGAGAAGGGCAGCGAAGCTGGTGAAGGGGCTGTGGAACAAGTCTTACAAGAAACAGCTAAGGGAATTGGGGTTGTTTAGCCTAGAGAAAAGGGGGCTGAAGGGAAAGTTTATCACTGTCTACAACTACCTGAGAGGAGGTTTGTAGAGAGGTGAGTGTTTGTCTCTTCTTCTGAGTGATAGGCAATAGGACGAGAGGAATGACCTCAAGCTGCACCAGGGAAGGTTCAGATCAGACGTTAGGAAAAGTTACTTCACTGAAAGGGTTATTGGGCACTGAAACAGGCTGCCCAGGGAGGTGGTTGTGTTAACATCCCTGGAGATATTTAAATGATGGATAGATTAAGTGCTTAGAGATATGATTTAGTAGTGGACTGGTATGGTTGGGCTTGATGATCCCAAAGGTCTTTTCCAACCTAGTGATTCTATGATTCTATTAAATAATTGCTTGGTAGTTTATCAAGAATGTGGGATTCTTTCACCAGATAAAATTAACCATAAAGTACTAATATTAATTTATTTAACATTTAATAGTAATGTTAAGAGTGAAAATGACGTCACATTTTATTACTGAAGTACAACAAAATCTCCATGTATTTTAATTGCCAAATTATGTGAATAATGAGCAATATATTAAAGACTTGAATACTTTCAGAAGTCTGAATGAAACATTTCCTGAAATGTCTAAGCAGCTATTTTCATACCTTCTCAGAATAATTTTACTAGGGAATCAAAGATATTTTGATTAAATAAAAAATATGGTGCTTTATTAATTTTTCCTCCTTTTTGTCTGAAATTGAGATGTTGAGGCTCTGGAGCGAGTCCAGAGAAGAGCAACAAAGCTGGTGAAAGGGCTGGAGAACAGGCCTTATGAGGAGCGGCTGAGAGAGCTGGGGTTGTTTAGCCTGGAGAAGAGGAGGCTGAGGGGAGACCTCATTGCTCTCTACAACTACCTGAAAGGAGGTTGTAGAGAGGAGGGTGCTGGCCTCTTCTCCCAAGTGACAGGGGACAGGACAAGAGGGAATGGCCTCAAGCTCCGCCAGGGGAGGTTTAGGCTAGACGTTAGGAAAAAATTCTTTACAGAAAGGGTCATTGGGCACTGGAACAGGCTGCCCAGGGAGGTGGTTGAGTCACCTTCCCTGGAGGTGTTTAAGGCACGGGTGGATGAGGTGCTGAGGGATATGGTTTAGTGTTTGATGGGAACGGTTGGACTCGATGATCCAGTGGGTCTCTTCCAACCTGGTTATTCTGTGATTCTGTGATTCTGTGTGATTCTGTGAAATTATGGATTGCCAGAAGGTGGCAAACAGATCTTACAGATGCTTCTACGGGTGGGTCTCTTCCAGTGGGTCTCTTCCAACCTGGTTATTCTGTGATTCTGTGATTCTGTGATTCTAATAATGAAAACGGGACAAATTGTCCCCTGGTGAGTATCCACTAATGCTGGCAGTGTTACACTAGGAATGCATTTGGCTCTTTCTCATTGTAGCTTGACAGGTCTGTGATGTTCCTGATTGCATTGGTCTCCTGCAGCTTGTCTTTTATGCTCTCTAAGGAGGGATATTTCAGAATATTTAAAGAATCTTTAGTCTTTCATCTTGGAGCTTCCACAACCCAGACACACAGCACCCTTGGTCTCCTGAAATAAATGATTCTCTGAGGTTTTGATGCTTAGAAAAGCTCTTTGTACTTTCTGTCCAGCTGTTAGCCTCATGAAAACATGACATGATGTGCTATTCTTTCCCCCAGCCTCTCCCAGAAAGTGAGTGGCAATGCGCCTGTCCCCACCTTACAGCCTTCACATACTTACACTTTGCTTGGCTGTCCTACCACTGCTCTTATCCACATTCAAAGACCTCAACAATTCAGAAAATTCAGTCAATGACTTGTTCCAACACCAGGAAGCACAACTTTACTCCCTGCTTTATACACTTCCCAGTGACGCTTATACTCTTGATGCCCTATTTATTTTCATGTTACTAATCACTACTTATGAAAAAGAATTTAGTCCCTCTGGGTTTATTATATCCATCTTGCATTGTATAATTTACCTAGATATAAAACTGAAGATGCCTCAAACATTTTTTCAGCAGAGAAGGTGTTCATAGAGCCCTTGCAAGGACCATTTGATGAGACTTTGAATGATCTCAGCTTTTAAATTCACTTTTATCAGCACTTCTGTACTCTGTGTGGAGGTTTGTTAGAAATAGTGCTTTCATATTCAGAGATCTAATTTGAAAATTATTGAAACACACTTCAGAAAGCAGATTGTTAGTTATGCTTGGATGACCAAATCTGCAGAAGCTCAGGAGATTATATTGCTTGGTTTTGGAGCTAAGGGAAGGGAGAGAAAGGGAAAATTTAAACTTAGTGCACAGAGGACAAAACTGCATATTGTGAGGAAAAATTTAAAAAGCCCTTTAGAAAGATGCTGAATGTTTTCGTGAAACAAGAAAGTCACACACACTGATTTGTTTCAGTTTTAATCTGCAGTAAGCGCTATGGATGAAAGCATTTTTCAATTTTTTATCTGATGTATTCTTTAAAGATGGCTAACAAAGAAACGTGGGGAATGATAGATCTGACTTGGAGAGTTCCTGTTCTTAGAACAAGAAAATCATTTAGGTTGGAAAAGAACTTTGAGATCATTGAGTCCAACTCTTAACCTAGAACTGCCAAGCCACTACTAAACCATGTTCCTAAGCACCACATTTACATGTACCCCCAGGGATGACAACTCAACCACTTCCCTGGGCAGCCTGTTCCAATGTTTGACAACTGTTTTGGTGTAGAAATATGTTATTCTGCATTGTTTCTGATCCTGCACTATACCCCATGCATCCTCAGTAAATCCCTTTCCCTCGGTTTGGTGTTTAATTATGACACAGCTTCAGCAGCATTTTACTGTCCTAATCACTTGAGATAGTATTTTGATTGCCTTACAGAGTCAGAGAAAGAAAGGTGACTCAGAATAATATATAAAATATATTCAATATAAATCACATCCACAGACAATTCTGTGTGATTTTGTAATAAAGCCTAAGCATTTGTCTCTCTCCAACATCAGTCACACCTTACAACAGGACTGAGATAATTTTAAAACTGCTTCTACAATAGCAATAATTAAAAAAATGGCAATTTTTCAATGCAGGAAAAAGCTACCTGAAGAGCAGAATGGAGAGGAAAAAATAATCAAGAGCCACACTTACGAACAGGTTATATTTCAGACCTGAAACAGGTAAATTAATTCAGTTAATCGATTTACTAATTTACTGTAATAGTCTTCTGGCTGTGAATTTTAAGGCCAGATAATTATGAGTACACAGTTTATCACTCATTTCAAGACCTGGTTTAGCCTGTTCAATAGATATGGATCTAGTAAACAGTCCTGTCCGTTAAATACTTAATCCATAGATCATGATCAGTAATCTGAGTGAGCATGGCAAATTTGATTTTTCCTTGAATCAAGTTAATATATCTGCATAAACGTTACAGGTTTACTCACAAATACTGTGAACAGTTGAAATGAAAAAGCTGCAGCCTGTACAGTGTCTTTATCCTCCTCAGCAAGCTCCTAACTGCTGCATCAGTGTTAAGTCAATGGTCAGTCTGAGTGCTAGTCTTGAGTGATGTTGCTCTAACTGCACATTATCATTCATTGGGGCTTTCAGGTGGTCTAGTACCTTCTTTGAAGTGCTTAGAATCTCACCTGTCTATCAGATCAGAGCAACTCAAGCAAAAGAACCTCATCCCTTCAGTAAAAAAGGTTTTGTTTTTCTGTGTGGTGAGGCAGTATCATAGAAGCTGCAGAAACATAGCAGTTCTTTTCCAGAGCCATGTGGGTACTGGAAAATCTACACTGCAAGTTACTGTATAATTAAAAGAGATAATGACTTTAAAATTAGTTTTTGTTAATAAAATTAAGCCACATTAAGTCATAAAAGGTGTTCATAAATATGTTCATAGAAAGTGTGCTATTAATGGAAAAACATTCTGCAGAGACTGAATAACTTAAGAGTTGGATATTACACGCTTAATTAAACTTAAATATTGAAATTATTAATTGTCACAACTAAAATGGGCGTTAATAGTAGGCACCACATCGTGTCTGGTCAACAAACAGCTGAAATTATTAAAAGTATGTAGATACTATGTAAAATTTATTTAATGCATGAGGAATTCAGAGCATTTTAACATGCCTTATGAATGTTGTTTCTGGCAGGTGCCGAGTGTCGTCAGTTCTCACTTAAGATCTCAGCAGGATCTTGAGCCAAAGATATAACTTGGTTTGAATGCATCCTTATTTACATAGCTCATGAATAAGTATTCCCATCCTGCTTAGGGTAGAAGCTTCAGAATTAGTTTAGTCCCTCTTGAGGAAACTCTTTTCAGACTTGAGGCTGCTGGGCCCTGGAGGGGCAAAGCTGGCCCTGGGACCATGCTTGAAGTTGGGGCTGTTGTGGTATCTGATATCTTTTGGATGCTGAACCAGTTTTCTCTGAAAACTGTATAATGAGATGGAAGTGCACAAAGAAACAAATGTCAGATTGTAATATTCATCTTCTAATGAGTAAACACAAACTACATGTTGTTAGAAACTCCAGATGTTTAAAATTCTGGGTTGTATATGTGTTGCTGTAGCTCAAGAAAATACAACATGCTCTATGGTCGTGTTTGTTAAGCATTGGTTGGTGAGTGACAGTTAATTCATCCTGTCAAAGAAAAACAAATAATTTCATTTTCTGAGGGTTTTTGCTTAATCTAGGAATAACAAGCTATAAGAAATTTAACAGAGGCCATAAGCTCTGCTAATCTTTCCCTGGGATTGAGCCATAAAGCATCAGACAGGAATTGCAACATGGGATGGCGGAGTGAGATGGGCAGAGGCAGGACCAGTTGCAAGCCTCTGTATGGGCAAGGCTTACTTTCTCCTCAATAATGATTGAAATCACATATTTTTATGTCACTCTTTATGTGACCATTTAGATTCATCAAATTTCAGATCCTAAAGACTAGAGTCATAAAAGGCCCTGTTAATTTAATTTAGTCTTGGGTGTCAAGGCTTTTCTGGTGCCTCTTGTATTTTTATATAAGTTTTCTTACTTTCACAGCTGTGTGATATCCATAGATCAATTAAAAAGAACAACATAAATGAGTTCAAAGCCATTGTATCCAAAGTTCAGCTGACATTCTTAAAGATGGAGTCTTTGTTGGGAGGTACAAAGATAAAATATTCTTGTTCCTGTCAAGCCAGAGGAGGACACAATAGCTTTCAGGTCCTTCTAAAGAGTAGGAAGTTTGAGGCCTCCAAATCACTAATAACTTGAAAATGTAGATGCGTGTCTCTGCTTTCCTTTGAGAAATGCATGCTGTTGCAGAAATCTGACAGTGCTGAAGAGATATGGAACTGGCTTGAGATCTCCTGAAGTCTGGCCATTGAAGCAGTTATTGTACAGCTTTTATGATGAGAACTATTGGGCCAGGCCACAGGAATAATGCTTTGTGCTTTCATAATGTCTCCCTTGGTACGGAGATCTACATAGTAAGGATACCACCACAGACACATAGGGAAGCTAATTCTGATTAAAAACAAGTTGTAGGAACGCAAGACTGCATTCCTAATGTGCTCATTAATTTGGGTCCATTGCAAATTTTCACATGAGAGGGATTGTGAAATAGGCAGCAGGAGAAGGATTTTACGGGATGCTATGCTACAACAGCAGAGGACTGACCTTAACAGTATGGCAGATTTCAAGGACACAGTAAATGTTACTGAAGTCCTGATTTTCCTTTTTTTTTCTCTGGGTTACGTGAAGAAAGGAAAAAACTAATGCTGTGGGGATAGAGATATCTGCATTCTTTCAGGCCCTGTGCTTGTCCTCTAGAATCATCAACTGGATGAAGATATGGGAAACCACCACAAAAAGTTAGAAGAATTGTGGGCAGGACTTCTCCCTTCTTTGACTGGTTAATCTGCTTGCCAGTTTATCTGGACAAAACTAGGGATACTTGTTCATCTGTTTTATTCGCTGTACTTTAGCTGCAATTACCTAAGTTTTACACCACATTAGTAAACTTACTTCAGAATATTATATTGTAGTAACTAAGCCTTAGTAATGAGAAAACTTGCTCAACAGCCTTATTATTAAATTTTTTCTCATCTGTGGAAGGACACTGCCAGTTTTGGTGTGGATTATAATGCATGTGGATTACTGAGGTTCTGCTTTAATAATAGTACCAAGTTGACTAGGAATTTTAATCTTTAAGGTGCTTTTCAAGCATTAAACACACACATGAGATAGGTAAGTAAATTTTTCTATCCTTGTTACATGGATGAAGGAAGCGTGTGTTAGAGAATTCAACTGGACTGACCAAAGCTGCTGGGGATGTAATTACCAAAGCAATGTTTAGGACTATGGAAAGGACTTGGTATTTTTGCATTTAAAAAGTAAGAAAAAGGGATTGCTTCCCTGAAAGATCCAAAACATTGCCACAATACTGAAAATGCCTTCCAAGGACCCCTCTCTTTCAAAACTGTATTTTCTGTTTCTGCATCAATATATACACATGTAAAAGGTCTACATATCTTTTAAAAGAGAAATTTGCTGTAAGACAGAAGTAACTATACACCCCCCCCATACAGTTATTTCTACTTTCCTGCCAGATGCTACATATTTATTAGATACTAAAGACATGTTTGTAAAGCATATTTTAATATTCAGTTTTGTCCTTGAATAATTGTTACCCATAGCAATAGAATAGCTAGAACCTTTGGGAGCCTGATGTTTTCAGACTAATTTTATTAACCAGTATACTGATTCATTTTGTTAGACCTTTTTTTTATTTTTTACACACCACAGGTTCCTGAAATTAAGTTGATATTGCTAGAAATAGGAAGGTGGTGTTGGAAATGCAGCAGGAATATGAATGAATGTTTGCAATTTCACCAAGGTGGTCACTGAAGAAAAGGGCATTTTTCTAAAATGACTATTGATTTTTGCACTCACATCAGATGAATGATATATGGAGTAGTTTAAGTTTTGAATAACACCCAGTGTCAGCTCTAGAGATTTATAAAATGAGCATTAAAACCAGGATGAATTGGGTTATCTGATCATTACTCTGAACAGGTAGGAGTATCTGGCTTAAATGTAGAGGCAAAAATGCTTTAGCCCTTTATTAGACAAACATAGAAGCTTCAGATATACTAAGAGAGCTAAAGAACTAGAAAAATAAAGTTTGCAGCTGTCTGGAGATTTCTGAAGAATTTAGCTGTATTCACACACTATAAACACAGTAAAAGTTCCAAATATTTCATCTATTTTTGCAAATATAAATGCAATGGTCACTAGTAAGGGCTACCAAACCCATGGTGCAAGAAATCACAGGCACATATCACTTGTTCTGGATGTGCTTTTTAAACCATCTTCTAGCACCTGCATCTCTCCTGTGCTACATCTAACTTTAAGAACATCTTCCGACCATCTTCCATAAGTGATCGTTTAGATGAAATGGAACAACTCTGGCAGGAGGCATGGACTCAGACTACATTATGATATTATGGTAGAGACGTCACCTAAGACGTGCTAGAATGGTCGATATATTTATTCTGCATCAGGAAATTTGACTGACTTCCTTGGTCAGTGCTCTAATAAATGATAGTACAGCCATAACTTGGCTGGGAAAAAACCCATTGCAAAACCAGTTATTTAGGGTAATCCTGCCCCTTTCATTAAAAACATCTGAAATTGAAACACTTCATAGCACACATATTTTCATTTGACCTGATTCTAGTTTTTTTAACCAATCAAGTACTTTGCTTTTGATAGTGACCCAAACTAAATTGCTTTTGATTTTCTGGATATATTTTACTGGGAAAAAAAATCTGTCGTAACACTTCCTGCCAAATAAGTAATCAGAACCATTCATGGCTGAATGACTGTGCGAAACTAACTTTAGCTGTATTTATAGAGGATTTCTGTTTCTACTTATTACAGGAAAAAAGACTTACTTCCTGTTTCCATTGTGTTATAGGAGGAAAAATAAAGATATTGCATAGAAAGCTATGGTTGTAAATATCTAACACTTGTGGCAGAACAGCAGTTCACTGAACTTCCGATGCCTTACAACTGAGACTTGTAAGATGGCTTTAATGCGAGCCTTGATTTTTTAACCTCATGATCTCTGTGAACTACTTTTAGTGAAATGCCATGGAAAACAAAGCAGAAGTAAGGTGAGAATGACTGTAAGGAATGGTGCAATTCAGATTTCTACACATGCAGAATATTCTTTGTTGCTAGGAGGTCTCTGACGGTGACATATACGCTTGAACAATATGGGTAAAATTTTCACATAGTCTCTAGACATGTTCAGCTTTGCACTAGGAAAGCATAGGGATGTATCTGTCTTAAAAATACCTTATTTACAGAAACAAATTGAAAATTAACTTAAACTGGAAACACATGTAAGCAATCATTTAGACTACCTGGATCTGCATGCACAAGACTGATACTTTAATCATGGTTTAGTGCCTAGGTGCTGGGTGCAGGAATTCTGTGGGCATTGCACTGGAGAAACTGCTCGAAGCTCAAAGGCTAGGTGCATGCTGTTGGGTATATAACTCTCTTTCTACTTCTATCTACTTCAATAGGATGAGTCTGGCCTTATAATATTAGCAAATAAACTACATTGTGCAAAGTTTACAGCAGACAGACTGGATGCATCTGAAGCATTTTGCATTTTCTGTGATGACAGTACTCAATCTAAAAATAGAAATAGTAAGTTTTTCTTTTCCTTTGCTTTCCAGATATCATTTCTGGACCACAACTCTCTATTACAAATTTGATGTATCTGAACAATATGTGCAGTTGGATCTGATTTATGAAAAAAACAGCTTGAAATCTAATGCAAAATACCATGTGTAAATTCCGCACAACACCTGGGTTTAAAAAATAACTATTGCCTTGCAGTGTTCCTAGAAATCTTTGATTTTACAGTAGTTATTTCTGCAAGAAGCTGTGTATAAATATTGTTTGAGATCAGCATCTAAATTCCGTCTTCACATTACTAATATTTTGAAAGCCAACTGTCATAAGGAATGGGAAAATTACAGCTATATTTCCAAAAAGTTTAAGAATTTCTACTTGAAAAATCATATTCAGAGGATACATTTTTGTCATGAGAAATAGCAGATACCTAGCAGACCTATGGCTGTGTTTCTTACACTAGCAGCAACGCAACATGAAGAACCAGTTATTTAGGATATTAAAAGACATTCAATGCATAACTGCTTTGATATCTAAGATAACCAGTTATGAAAGAAAAGGCAAATACTGCAGAAGTTACTAAGCGAGCTAGCATGTAAGAAAAAGTTGGAAAAGACTCTGTTAACAGTTGTGAGAAACAGAAGTGTATTAGAGAAAGATAATATACATGCATAATTTACAAACCGTGTCTTTAGGGTGGCCCAATAAGTAGAAATATGGGGACCCATGCTTGTCACTTTTCATGCACATGGAGAGACTGGAAGGTACCATTCCTAAAGGAAGGGGAGGAACAGCCTAGGACCAATCATTAGAATTAACAGAACCAGTAACATACAGATATTGTACTATTGTTAGAGCAGAGAATTCTTAGTAAGTTTAGAACAACTGAGTAAAAAGCTTATATGTAACAGGAAAGAAGTATTTCTGTAAAGCCAAGACAAATAAGCATGCTGTGAGTCTAAATATTAGTGGATGACTGAAAATACTGTGCATATACATTCAGGACATAGATTAACCTGGGCTACAGATGTGGAGTACATCTTGAGGTGCTTTTTGAAGGAGTCATAACAAATAAAAAGAAAAGAGTTTAATACATTTCAGAATTGTGCTAATTTATTTGTATGAAAATCCTTCTATTGGTATCAACTCTGACATTTTTGGTTTTATTGATAGGGTAGTGCTGACGCATGAGCAATGAGTTTCTTCAAGGCCCTTCAAAAATAAGTTCTAAACTGCGGCTTCCTCCGTCTGTTTCATCATTAGAATTAACTTGTTTCTTGCAGAGCTCATTGCTAGATGGCGAGGCTGTGTTTTGTTAGTTTTACTTAATCTTTAATGTTACTATTTTGGGATTTTGTGAACATTTTTCACACATTTTGCCTTTAGGGATGCCTCTTTATCCCAATACTTGGCTGCACTATGTAGATGTCCTTCTGATGGTGCTTACACAGCTATGGCTATGGCCTGAAAAATATGATTGTCTGTAATTAGGTTCTCAGAGTGTGAGCAGACAGATTTTTAGAAGTGCTGTGCACCAAGTAGCTCCTGCTGAATTCTATAAGCTCTTAGGTAGATGCATACACAGGTAATTAAGCAGCCATTGCAAGATAAATCTTAGTCTGTCATTTTATTCAAATTGTATTTAATGCCAGTCTGAGAACTGCTCCATACGACAGTGATGGCTGTAAGTTTGTTTTCTGTTGGGTGTATGGAACCTCACACTCCCTCCAGCTGGACTGCCCAGGTATCAAGTACATTTCAGGATCAGGATTCCCAGCAGTCCTTCCAGTCTTTCTTGCAGAGTAATGTGATTTCTTACTATGTTCTTTGGAGAACATGGCTAGCAGACTATCTTTATGAAACATTATGCTGATGTTCTTCAGGTTTGGATGAGCTGTGATAATTCACCTTCAGTGGAAACACAGCTCCTCTGGCTATCCTTATCCTCAGGAAAGATGTTCTGGATGCTGGATGATAAAGCATCTGTTTACTAAGCTTCTTTTATTGCACCCTGCTGTGGAATCAGCTACCATTTTTGAGCATTAATAACATCCAGGCTCCTTCCCATATATTCTGATGGTACAGTGCATGCCACAAAGCGATTTCTCCCTCTGAAGTGCTCTGCAATCTTTGGCATTTATTTTCAAGCAAAATTAGCATCTGGAGTCGAGGTAAATGATGCATTTGCAACACACATTATTTCTTCCCCTAGGTTTGAATAGTGCTTCAGCTCAGCCAGATTTTCTGAGATGTGCTTGTAGGGACAGATTTCCAGGCAGCATAAACTGACATAACTCATGCAGGAGATTTACATCCTCGTAGGAGCTGGTTCATTGTTTCTTCACTGAGTGCTTTCTTCTTTCTAATACACATTCTTTTTTTTTTTTTTTCACAGCTCATTTTCTTACAATTGATGATTTTTCCTTAAAACTGCTTTTACTGATGTCAATCACATCATCATTCAAACACTGATATTTCTTGCACTTAAGTATATATAGCCCTATTTTGTACTAACATTGACTGACGTGATTCTGGAATTTTAAAAGTATTGATTATTTTGCACAGGGAAAATAAAAAGGTTGAAGACTGAGAGACAGTAATGTAACAGGTTTTGTCTGGTTAGTTTAGGTTCTTCTAGGTAAGCTTCCATCTTTTTAATGCTTTGCGTCTAAATGCCACAGCTGTTGGAAAGGTCTTTAAACACAGCGTTACTACAACTGACTTGGGAAGTCTCTGACCACTTTGCTTTGCTTTTGGTGGGAAGAGGCAACTACTAAATATTGACGAGTTTGTCTGCTGTCCTCAGAATCTCTTTGTTGGTGAGCTTACTGGCATGATCTTCTGTGTACAGTTTGCCATTACTTGGAAAGGATAGTCTTTTCTGGGGTCTTCTTCTGGCCTTATCAAGACATGCCCTCTGGGTTTATTAATTTCTGTTTGTTAACTTCTGTTTTTAACTCCCTAAGCAGGCTGCTGTCCATTTTTATGTGCACCTTCTGTTTGTTCTTAGAGTATTTCTCATTGCAGACGTCATCCTTTGCTGTGATACTTTCTGGAAGTTGTGTGCATATTACGAAGTAATTTCTGAGTAGTTTTACTGTTTTTTTAGTGTAGTAGGAAAACATGGCTTTCAAGAACAGCTTCTTAGTTCTCCTCTCATACAGACCAGGGACTCAGTTAGGAAAATCATTTGATTAGATAGTACTACTTTGTAGCAACTTTTATATCATAGTGAGATGTATTTTTACAGAACTAATGCTAAGCATTCCAAATGCCTTTGCAAATGGTGAGCAGGGCATTAAACAGTTGTGTGAAGTTATCTTGTTTCTTTCTGTTAGCAGTAGAACTCTTGTTGTCCTGGGGAAGGGGAGGTTTGTGCACTTTTATAATTTTCATGGTATTTGTTTTCCCAAAACAATGCTGTTCACACTGAACTTTTTTTACATCTATTTACATTTTCTTAAGACTTTGAAATAAAGTACAGATTTATAAGATTATATAAATATAGAATTTTATTTTGGATCTCCTGTAAGTCAGGGCTTAAGGGCCATCCAGAACTGGGATCTTAAGAAAGTCAGATTAGGAAAAGCTCTGAACTATAATAGATTCTTTGCTCTTAGCCTGTGACCCTGCCTTAGACTGAAATGTTTTCTGGGGAACCAGAGAACTGCCAGTAATGGTTCTGCTATTTAAGAAGGTTTACTACCACTTCATCTGTTCTGTTTGTTCTTTAATTAAAATTGATGTACCTATCCCTACAAAAGAGTTTCGGAGTTGATCTGAATCTCTGTTGGAGGTCTTTCAGAAAGGATTATACACTGGTCAAAACTGATATTAAATGTCTTAGTATTAATTTATCACTATTTATCAAAGACATTTTGGCTTTGTTCCTTCTCATCAAAAGTATAGCTCACTAATTTTATCACCAGATGAATGGGCTAAGCTGTCTTTGCTGTACACATTCAGAAGCTCTTGAGAGCTGGAAAAAATGCAACACGCGCTATTCTGGGTAATGCCTCAGCTGCAGAGTTTGCTCTAGTTTAGTGAAGAAAACAGTGCAATTACAATGTATGCTGACAGCTGGCAAAATGCTGACTTTCAGTGGAGCTGACTTTAATGTCTCCAACAGAGGTGATGAATTTACATTGGTAACAAAGACTGACCTGAACCTATATTTAAGCCTAAGTATTACTTTGAATTTTCATATGCTACTGCAATTCCTCTTTCTAATGGAAATGATGGTGACACTTCAAAAGTAACATTAGAAAAGTTTAACAGAATTTTAGACCTCCCAGCTTAAGAAAGTCAAGGAAGTTTCATTAAAAACTTTTTTTCCTGTGAGATTTCAAGTCCAGCTGTGCACATCATAGAACTTCTGTAAATATATGACATTGTTACACAATTCTTTAGAGTAAGCCCTGACTTCAGTTTTAAAATAGAGCTTTTTGTCTTTGAATGACTTTTGGATAGTTTGTTTTTACTTCCTGTCATTTCAGTAGTGAAATGCGCTTTCTATATTGTCTAAATGACTCATACTTTTTTAAATACTCAAAAAAGACTCTGAAGTCCCCCCAAAACAAAACATGAGAAGAATGGCTTCTACTTTCTCACCACAATGAGCAGTCTTCTTTTTCATTCACAGTTGGCTTCTACTTGATCATTTGTGTATATTGTCAACGATAATAGAATTGGTGAGGTTGTCAAAGGAAAAAGTACATTTTTGTTAAAGTTTTGAGTTTAAACTCAAAAGACTGAATTGTATGACAACAAGATCATCTGCTGTGATTAAAAATGCACAGAGAAGTACCAATAGAGGAAGAAAAGTATAGTTTGTGGGCAAGTCAGCAACTCCCAGCACACTCAGAGATGTTACCTAAAGAGTTCAAAGGTCTTCCTCCAATGCACATCTTATTAGCCATTGCCTGTGTCAGGAGGGCAGCAGACAGTGGTGTACACATATATATGGTCTTGAGCCAAGGAAGCACTTAAACATATGAATAAGTCCACCTGTACTCAGGTAAGCACTTAAGCTCATACTTAATGTGCCCCAGGACATTACAATATATAAATATCTGCAATTCCTACTTAACTCAAAAGCAAAATAATTAATTTATATAGGTTCATGCACACAGAAAAATGTAAAGATCAAAACCCACCATATTCTGGGACCTGGCCTGTTCCACGTTTCAACAGCAGTCGTACTCTCCTGCCACCAGACTTGATTAGCTCTATTGCTCTGGCATGTGTCATGTCCCTTGTGCTTTCTCCATTGATTTCAATTATTTGATCTCCTACCTGTCAGGTAAGAAGAATATTGAGTCAGACACAATTACAGTAAAATGAGTGTTTCAGAAAGAGGCACATTCAGTGGATCACAGGTTACTTGAATGACGGACAGACACATCAAGGTAAATTTGTTCCTGTCTGTCTGAGGGATATTACTGGCAGATTAAATAACCTCCAAAGAGGATTCTAAACGTGCTATACCAAATGTTGCTCATCTTCTGCTGAAACTAGTGTAATGCATTTGCAACTTGCCTCATGCCCTCTACAAGTAAGAGGTTTTTGGTTTTGAACTGCTTGATATGTTGGAATCACTGTGCTACACTTGAACTTGTAGCATTGTACAGGCCCTAGAAGACACTGCTGAATTTAACTTACTGTTCTTACACAGAAAAGAGAGGTTCAAATCACAAATACAATGATCCATCATTTGAATATCTAAACCTTGGTAGCAAAGTTTCACACCAAATTAAGAGTTGTTATGAAGCAAGGTATTAAACAAAGAAAAGTTAGTAGCTATAACACAGATCACACAGATTTGCTGGAGTTCTTACAAGAACCTTGAACTACTTTTTCACAGAAGGTTTTTATTTAGAGTAAGCACAGCCCCTGGATGATGTGTCTGGTTAAAGTGGTGGAGTCTAGGGCGTTGATTACACATTTCTGCAAATCATCTCCCAACTGATTTTCCAGTCAGAGTTAGCTTCATTAATATTTTTCTGCCTCTGCTTCAACAGCTGTAAAATGGGGCACTGATGTTTGTGTCTCCCATCTCTGTCCCTGGTTTGTCTCCTGCTGGGATGTTTAGACTCTGATATTCTTTCCATGAGAAGAGCCAGTTTTGATGCTGGAAACTTTCTCAGTAAATAAAAGAGTACCACAGCCTTAGGAGTGTATGTTTTGCAGCTGCATTGCAGAAGATTCCCAGCCCCATTACAAGGGTGACCCAGGTGAAGTTCAGAAGGAGGGCTGATCTCCTGGCACCGGTGGAGGTGTAAGTTCAGGTGACAGTAGCCAAAACGGGTGTGTGAGTCTCAGTGGGTTCAGCAAATCCAATCAGAGCCAGAGGAGCACATCTGCTTGGCAGGATCACACCTGCCTCAGTCTGCATCTACAGCTTCCTCACTGTGCATCTACAAGAAGGGTCAGAGGGACCCAAGGAACTACGGGCCTGTTAGTCTGACCTCAGTGATGGGAAAAGTCATGGAACAGGTGATCTTGAGTGCTATCATGAAGCACATGCAAGAGGACCGGGTGATCAGGCCCAGTCAACATGGGTTCACAAAAGGCAGGTCTTGCCAAACTAACCTGATCGTCCTCTATGACAAAGTGACTCGGCTGCTGGATGAGGGAAAGGCTGTGGATGGATCTTCCTGGACTTCAGTAAAGCCTTTGACATAGTTTCTCACAGCATTCTGCTTCGGAAACTGTCAGCCTCTGGCCTGGACAGGCGCACACTCTCCTGGGTGGAAAACTGGTTGGCTGGCCGGGCCCAGAGAGTGGTGGGAAATGGTGTGAAATCCAGCTGGAGGCCAGTGACAAGTGGGGTTCCCCAGGGCTCAGTGCTGGGTCCAGCCCTGTTCAATGTCTTTATCAATGACCTGGATGAAGGCATCGAGTGCACCCTTAGCAAGTTTGCAGATGACACTAAGCTGGGTGGAAGTGTCAATCTGCTGGAGGGTAGGGAGGCTCTGCAAAGGGATCTGAACAGGCTGGACCGCTGGGCAGAGTCCAATGGCATGAGGTTTAATAAGGCCAAGTGCTAGGTCCTGCACTTGGGGCACAACAACCCTGTGCAGTGCTACAGACTATGAGAAGTCTGGCTGGAAAGCTGCCTGGAGGAGAGGGACCTGGGGGTGTTGGTTGACAGCTGACAGAACATGAGCCAGCAGTGGCCCAGGTGGCCAAGAAGGCCAATGGCATCTTGGCTTGGATCAGAAACGGTGTGACCAGCAGGTCCAGGGAGGTTATTCTCCCTCTGTACTCGGCACTGGTGAGACCGCTCCTCAAATCCTGTGTTCAGTTCTGGGCCCCTCACCACAAGAAGGATGTTGAGGCTCTGGAGCAAGTCCAGAGAAGAGCAACGAAGCTGGTGAAGGGGCTGGAGAACAAGTCTTATGAGGAATGGCTAAGGGAACTGCAGTTGTTTAGCCTGGAGAAGAGGAGGCTGAGGGGAGACCTCATTGCTCTCTATAACTACCTGAAAGGAGGTTGTGGAGAGGAGGGCGCTGGCCTCTTCTCCCAAGTGACAGGGGACAGGACAAGAGGGAATGGCCTCAAGCGCCGCCAGGGGAGGTTCAGGCTGGACATCAGAAAAAATTTTTCATGGAAAGGGTCATTGGGCACTGGAACAGGCTACCCAGGGAGGTGTTTGAGTCACCTTCCCTGGAGGTGTTTAAGGTACGGGTGGATGAGGTGTTGAGGGACATGGTTTAATGGTTGATAGGAATGGTTGGACTTGATGATCCTGGGGGTCTTTTCCAACCTCATGATTCTATGATATCCATTGCACTAAAATAACAATACTGCATACATCCTAGATTTGTTTAAGGGCATCACATGGATTTCAACGATGATGAGCACTTCCTTTTCCTCTTACAAGCTTGTCTTGACAAAACCAGCTCTCTGCTGGCATTGGAGGTTGAAATGTTTTCTTATTTGTATTTTTGCTTTGCTGCCATTGTATTTCTGTCAACTAAAAGTGTAATCCTTCAGGGGCTTTACTTCCTTTCTGAATTTGAAGTATAATATTTACCAAAAAATTGTGCATAGTGTGAAATGTCAACAAGACTCCTAGCATCAAAGAAAACCGTAAGGGATGTCAAGAAGTTATCTAGTTCCTACTTTTGTTCAGAGACAGAAAGAATGCTAGTAAAATCACCATGACAGTGTTTCACAGTAGGAATTCATACTCTGTCAATAGGACTTTCAGCCCATTTTAAAACTCCCCTGGGATCCTGGACAAAATCTATGCCACTCTTTTACTTAACTAAAAAGCCATTGATAAGAATAAAACCCCTCAGCCTTGCTATCACACTTTGTAGATGATGCAGACTGAGCAGTGGGGGAAAAAAATCAGCATTTTTAGGTGAAAAAAAGGTCTTATTTTTGCAGCACAGATTTCTTCCTTAGTGGATTTTCTCTGTTAGGAACAATGCATTTGGCTCTACCATGCAGTATGCATCTTCAGAAATTTCTGATGACCTTCCTGCCACAGGGACAAAAACTACAGGTGCTCACTGGATTGTGGACAGGTCTGTCCAAGGTTTGGCCATGCTGGGTGGTTTGCAGCATCCTGACTTTTGGAGCAGTTGGTAGGATGTGATTTCTGCACATGCTCAGAGCAAAAATACCTCTCTTACCACTTCTATAACACAGACAGAAGGTGGATTTCTAGCATCCCCACAAGGATACTAGTTAGGTCAAATATAGAAAAAATTCGACCAGTTTGGGAAAAACTTTTTTTAAATGTCATGAAACAATTAAACCCTGGTAGAAATCCTGTAAAAGCAAACTCAAGTTTTCCAAAGGCCTAAAGACAGCTCTTTTTTTTGTGTTATGTTGCCTGGATAGACTGCGTTTTGCAGAAGAATTTAAAATGATCTTGTTAGCATGTTTTGAGAGAAGGAGTGCCAGATTAGATCAGATGAAGGAGGTGTTTTTAACATTCCTTGATAAATAGCCTTTAAAATTAGTACTGATGAAAGCTGTGCAAAGCATGTAAAATTCTTCAAATAAAATCCTCTCCACTCTGTAAAAAGGTTAAGTTAACGTCACATTTTTCCCTTGTTGTTTTCCTTCTTCTGTTCTCAATGGTCAATGTGCAGGAACTATCTTGTATTAAGGTAACAATTTCTGTATTTCAGTGGAATAAAATATTTTTTCTTTGTTGGCAGCATGTAGCTGATTTGATAGTTTCCACTTTTAATATAAAGTCTTATGTGCAAATAACCTTGGAAAGCTAAAAAAACCCAGAATCCAGCTTATGTGACCAAAGGAGAGGAGAAAAAAAAGTTTGCAAAAAATAAGTACTCTGAAAATTACATCCAAAGTTGTGAGATGGGAGTTAAAATGAATACTTGCAGAAGCAGTGGGTTGTGTTCCATGCATTTGTGTCTTGTGGCTGATTGATACATAATTGAATTGTAATGCCTTTGCAGAACAAGGACAGCTCTGATCAGATAAGAAAGAAAACACACTCTTGCCAATGCTCTTACACTGAGAAAAGCTTCAATTAGGCTTTACATTCATATCTAGAGAACTGATATGAATGAGAAAACTTTGACTGAAAAGTGATTCCCCATGTGCCTAAGAAGGTAAAAAGTCCCATTCTTATTTTTTTCCATAGTTCAACCTTTACAACCTCCTTTTCCTTCCCCTTGCTAATGTAGATTCTGTGATGTCTGATATGGGAGGAAACCATGCTGTATGCTTTATGACTGTCTAGGCATTCAAACATGCTCACTCTCTCTCCTCTTTTCTGTTATGGAACAGATTTTGACAAATTGTGAGGCTGTTTCTGTCTTTTTAAAATCCAGCGATTATTTAAGAGGAGCTAAGATATGCCCACATATTGAAGATGCACCAAGGTGAAGCCAAAGCTAATGTAAGCACAGAAACAGGTTCAAAAAGACCAGTGCCTATTACATGGGATTCTCATTACTCTCTTTTCAGGATCAAAAGTTGACTCCGGCAGCTTTATACCACACATTATATTACTCCATACTTCTCTTCTGGATCCTTCCAAGTCTGCCTGCAGTCTCCAGACTGGAGAAATTACTGAGGTAAGGGGTAGGCAGAACAGATCAAAATTATAACATTCTTCTTATGTGGGAGAAACACTAAATAATAATGTTCCCACAATAAGACTTTTGCCTTTTTATAACATTTTGTGAGATTTGTGACTCACGGTTTTCCGAGTTTATCCCCAGCAGTGCTGTCTATACAGTTATCCTCCATTTTGCACTGTGCATCTGACTTCTCTGCCCTAAACCGAGCACAGGGCACCTCAGTGAATTTTCTCAGATTGAATCCTTTAGTATGAAATTTTCATTTTGAAATTTAAGTCAGTTCCTCAAAGTCCTTTAAAACCCTCTATGAATACTGACATCTTGGCATCAGCACATTATATTCTATTATTTAGCAATAGGTCTCCAATTATTAATAAAATTATTGAATTAAGCTGGTTTCATCCCAGACTCCTCAGAACCACACTTGTAAGTCTGTATGTGTAATTACTATTCAGGAGCAAACCATTCAGAGCAGTCTTTGAGAGGGGTTATTTTCAGTAACCACACTACAATCATTCTGCCTGAAGTCTATTTCCCTATTTAGTGAATTTCTTACTAGGTGGTGTTCAAACGTGAAAAGAAGATGCCTCCTTCCCCTTTCCCCACAAAGAAATCAAAATGAAAATCAGAAATAAGAAATGAATATTAGATTGATAAAACAAGATTTGCTTTTCACGATTTACATTTTAGTGGGCTTCAACTTTCTCATAAATTGTCACAGATTATTTCTGAGGATACAAGTTAAAGGAACTTTTCTCTGCTATTTAACTTTAAAAATAAGGAATAGGTTTTCCTTTCTGTAGTATGCTATTAACTTTCTTATTCTCAATGAACTCTCACTGGCAGCAATGCTCAGTCAGTGAGAATCAGTGAGAATCAGTAGCAGGGATGGTAAGTTCTGCAGCTAAATGCTAGACCAAGGCAGACAGGTGGTCCCTCCAAGAAGGAGCAACTCCTGACCCCTGGAAGCAGCAGCTCATATGGGTGCAGCTGATGTGCAATGGGTGTTCAAGGAAGCATCTGTGGGAGATTTAAACGTCCCCTAAGGAACATGAATGATAGGAGAGTGGTGAACAGAAGTGTGGTGCATGAGAAGGGCGTGGTGAGGCACTTTGCAAGGTAGTTCACACAGGCAGGGTGAGCAGACAACGGCTTGGACAGGGCACTCCACCTTCCCCAGATGTACCAGGGAAGCATGGTGTTCACTCAGCAGCAAATTAAAGCCTCTCCAAGCTCTGCACCAGCCATGACTGATGCAGCCTCACAGACAGAGCCTCAGTGGGTGCCTGTTGCCACCTGGATGCCAGGCTGTAGCGCGTGCACCCCTCTTGCACTGGTATCAGACGCCAGCTGGGAATTCACCTGTGGAAGGTGTGCTTGGGTGGAGGAACGCCTCTGCTTGATGATGGAACTCAGGGAGGAGGTGAGCAGTCTGAGAACCATCAGGGAAATTGACCACTGTAATAACACCCTGTGTTCCCCATCTCAGACACAACAGGCAAGCATGCCTTGTGTGACAGAGGACTCCCCATCCTCTCTCTATTCATCTGAAGAGAGAAATTCAGGAGCTGGAGCACAGCAGCGCAGCAGCACAGCAGCACAGCAGGTGTCTCTCCCCTGTCTCAACCTCAGCCTCACAGGACCTCTTCTTTTGCTGTTTTTCATATTTCTTTTAATATATCAGTGTTATCTTTTCTTGTTACCTTCTAAACTTTCCTTGCATATTGCTTGGTTATAATTCTGACACATTTAATCTTCCCTCTGCAGCAAGGAGGACATCAGACACCTAACAGGTGTTGCAGCATCATGCTTTGAATATCTAATGTTTCATTGGATATGATCCTGTGGCATTATCTCCTTTCATGGAAAGTGACATATCTCAATATCAGACCATTATTTTTAAAAGGCATTTCAGCAAGATGCCTTCTGTGGAGATATAAAGCTTGTCAGATGAGATATCAGAATATTTTAAAGGATAAACTTCTATGTGGCAACATTATCATCTTGCATGATATTTAATACCTCTGTCATTTTTACGCTTTATGGATTTCATTTTTGTTCAGAAATTAACAGGAAAAACAATTCCCCATATATGGAGAGTTAGCCATTGCTGAAATAATATCTTCAGTTCCCATGCCACTCAGGTACAGTTTTTGCCTGACAGCCTGAGAGGATGCATGCATCCTAATTGCCAAATTTTAAATCAACCAATAGCAGGGAAAAGGTTTGAGAGCGCAGCCACTGAAATGCAACATTTTGATCTCACAGAGCAGAGACTGCCTTCAGCTCTTTGGAAGAACTTGAATTTGAAGGTGTCATTACACAAGATTTGTGCACAAAGCTTCAGTGAATTCATCCCTTCGCAAGGCTTGCAGTCATTTGGAGGCCAGTCAGGCAAAACGAACCAACGGACCCTCTCCCACTCCCAACAGTCAGGCCATCCATCATGGCACATCCCACGAACTGGCATCAGCTCTGATCTGTAACCTTCCTGGCATTCTTGAGTAAAGAATACAATGCCAGCAAGATCAGCATCCACACTCTCCAGCCATTCCCATCAGCTTAAGGTTGAAATGCATTGACAAGCCAGCCTGAGAAGCTTGCATGCCTGCTGCCTGAACTGTACTTATTCTGAAGAAACATGCTCTTTGCAGCCATGACTCTGTTAATTTTACACACATTGATTTTGCATTGTGTTTCTTTCTTCCTGCACAACGTGGCCCTGGCTCAATTTCCATGCTGTTTAGGATAAATACCTACCCAAACCCACTGTTTCTCCTCCTGATCTGATGGCATTTGATAAAGAGAGAGCTCCTCTATTATATTCTTACAATGTGTGGGCACGAAGTAAATAATGAATGCTTCCCCCTCCTTAATGTTTTTAAATTTGAATATTAATGATTGAAATGTAATTATGGAAGTAGTTTTTGTGTATGGGAAATGTTCTTAAAAAAATCTATTTCAGTTCAAGTTAATTCAGATTCTCCATCCATGCATAAGAACAACTGAACTATAAAATAGGGTAGCATGTATGCTGTTAATAATGAGAAGATAATATTCCTAAGGAATGTTTAAGTGACATCACTATTGATAGGTTAATTAGAAAGAAAATTGTAAAGCTTCTCTGAACCATTAGAATAAAGTGTGTCTAGTACATACGAGTTTATCTGCAGGGTCTTTGTTCTGCCCACATTTTATAGCAATTATTACCTGTCTTGTTAAGAAAAAGCCAACCACATATACACACTGAATTTCAGAAGAAGGCTAAATCAGAAGGAAATACATACAGCTTCATGTGATAAAGAGGTTTTTCCTTGCTCAAAAGTACATTTAAATACTGATGATAGCCTTGTGTATGTTTGCCTCGGTCAATGCATATGGAATGGTCTCTAAGCAGGTGTATAGTTCCTAGCTGCATGAAATGAAATGAATTGTGAATGCATGTTTTCCTTCTATGTTAAATGAGGAAATATAATGATAAAAGGCTGCCTCAAATGATTTGTGCAGAGGACATTGTTATCTGTCATTTTATTAATGCATTTTATAATTAAACCTCAGGAAAGAGACTACTCACACCCAATTCCTTTTACATGGGCCTTCTATTTTTATGGAAACATTTTTTCAGGTTATTTGTTGCTGCAGTTATTGTCAATGACTCCAAAAGGCTGAGAGATTGTCTGTACTTGGAGACTGAATAGCAACTCCAGAATAACTATTTTGGTGAATTTCCAAGTACTGTCATGCCCTAATATAATTTTCTGGAGTTAGGCATGGGTTGGATATCTGCTGTATGAATTACCTTACAGCAGAGAATCTGCACTGCCTGGAAATCCCAAGTGTTACGTAGAACCTGAGCAAAGCTATGGGGTATTTCTAGTGATTCCAGTGCATTTTAGGTATTTGAGCCTGGATGCCTCAGTAAATGACATGGTATTTCTCTTTGGAGAAATTATTACAGCAACATAACCCATGACACTTTTGAAACAACCACCGATGAAGATTTAGAGTCACAAACTCTTTTTCTCTGTGGCCTACCAGCTGTTTAAGCACCTGTGGCCTCCTAACCCTGGAAATGCCCAGCTCCTTGTTCCTGCAGCGAGCCACTCTTGCCTCCTGCTCAAAAGGGGAAAGCACGCTGCAGGGAAGAGAGGGGTCATAGGGCATAGACTGAGCTGGTGCAGAGCACGAAATTACTTTTGCACCACTCCTCGGCAGGTGCTGCAGCTTCTTTTCACTTTTTCAACTTTTCTTCAGAAAAGAAGAAACTTTTGAAGCGCTGTTACAGAAAGAGATCTTGGAAAGTGGAAAATGTGCATCACCACGTGTCTGTGGAGAATGGGGAGTGCAGAAGAGAGAGATGAAGTTTGCAGTGGTGGGTGTCTGACAAGACTGCAAAGTGGATTTCTGGTACTACAGAAGACTTGATGAATTTTGCAGCATAGCTGCAAAATACTCCTGGCATATGTGAAGTAAAGATGTCAAATATGAAAGGAAAATTCATTATCTTACTACAGTCAATTGATGGACCATTACTTTTTTAAAATAGAGCTAGGATGACTCAGTGTAGTGTAACGTAATATTAAGAGCAGGTACTACCTATTTCACTACTACAATCATTAATAGGAACCAGTAAAGACTGTTAAAAAGGAGGAAGAATATTTTATGGTATCTTTTTGATGGTCTCAGCCACTTCCCATTAGGCAGAAGCAAAGCAAATTCAAGACTTGACAAGTCTTTTTATAGATCCTATATAGAAGCCTAGACATAAATGTCCATGGACACTACTTCATCCAAAGCTGCATCCACATAGGCAAACAGAAAAGAAGATAAACTGTGGTGAGCTAAACATAAAAACACAAAAAAGATTTTGAGGAGGAAAACCAGTAAAATGTAAGGGCTAAGAATATACTTCCAAGCATAACAGAGCTGTGGAGCTTGACAGAGAACCAAGATAAAAAAAAGACAGTTTGGGTGCAAGGTAGAAAAGATGGCAGAAAATAGATTAATTATTTACATGAATATTTGCTAAAGAGGAGGGCAGCAGAACTCCTGCACAGGAGCTGCTTGCCACAGGGGTGAGCCTGAGGAACTGACTCAGACAGTAGGGTTAGTTACCAAGATTTTATAAAAAAACTGATTAAATAGTAAGTAACCATCAGAAGTAGATGGCTTTCTTCCTCACATCTAAAGGAATTTGGATATGAAGCTGCTGAACTACGTGCAGCTATGGGATCTAATCAACTGCCTAAATGAGTAAATTGCTGAGTAGCAGAGGTATGGGAAGTGGCAGGCATGACAGCAGCCTTTAAGGACAATTCTGAAAAGTAACCAAGCAAGTCTCATGTTCAATTGAGCAGATGGAAGGAAGCAATAAGGATGGTGAGGGTTAGTTGGCACATGGATAACGATGATATAGTGGGGAAGGGTCAGTGTGGCTATTGTAAAAGAGAAGCCATTCCTCATAGATCTATTGCATGTCACTGGAGCTGTCAATGATTATATAGATAAATGTGATCTGGTTAATACACTGACATTTTCAGAAAGCTTTTAACAGTAAAACCTTCAGTATGATCTCTGCTGTGTGATGAGAAAGAAGGTCTTCTAGGAAAGACATGAAATTGGAGAAAAGAAATGCCTTAAATAAGTGGTCAGTTTATGCCTTAAATAAGTGGTCAGTTTTCACAATTAAAGGATCAAACCACGGTGATTATTCTGTTCTACATATTTGTAAGTGGTGTGGTAAAGAGGTTGAAGATTGGGGAAATATTATTTGAAAGCAACACAATACCGTGCAGGATTATCTATTGTAAATCTAAAGTTAAATGCTGTAAAAAGATAGCACAATATTGTGTGTTAAAGCAGCAGATGAAATTCAGTGGTTTTAAGTGCTAAGTACAGCACGTAGAAAATTACACACAATCACTATAAATTAACCAATACATATTATAGCATTAAAAAAATCTGTAAATTGCTGATTGCCAGGGTTTGTATGTTTTTATGCCAAGTAGAAGAATAAATTCATACTTGTCCTGTATTCCTTTCCTAAATGTCCTCTACTTGTCCTTGTTGGAGTGAGGATAGTGGACTAAGTGGGCCATAGAAATGGGTCTAAAATGTGTTTAATTTTACCTCCATAGGTGATTTCTCCCAATTTCTACTTGTCACAGCTTGGGAGAACACAGAAGAGAGGATGCCTCTGTCATTCCTGTTGCTGGACAAAGTATTTCTGTTATCAGAGTGGCACCATTTGGTGTGTTCATTTTTTCTAATACTCTTGATTCTTAGTTTTTTAAGGGCTAATTAATTTTTTAGACCTGAAAACCTTTATAAAACTTCTATGTCTTAGAGATTAAAATATGGTGCCTGCCTGACAACTAAGTATTTTATTCTTAAAATTTCATACTTTATTATTAACTTGTTCTTTTTCATAGCTGGCTTATAGGATTTTGCTGTTAGGCATAGAATTAAAAGTTTGCCTTAAACATGGCAAATTGAGTACACTTTTGCAAGAATGATGTTAACTACATGTGTGAGAGAAATATTCTCTCTCCTTACCTTTCTGCAAACAAATTCTAAAAAACATGCAGAGCTTTTTTGAGAAATGCTGAATAATAGTTCACTTTCAGGTAATTCATTCTTAATTTATAAAGCTTTTGCACTGTCAAAATATATTCAAGATCTCTGAGGACCTCTGTTTGCATTTCTTCATTGTACAGACACAAAAATGTTGATCAGCTTTATGCCTGTGTGTCAATATACCCTTCCTTGAGTTCTGCCAATTACATTAACCCAGCATCGAGGTCATGTTGCCACAGGCTGGCATACAGCTCATATGCTCGAGTATCCCAGATGAATTTCCAGAGTTCAGATCAATCACACCCAGCCTCACTACAAGTGAGGTTGGACAGTGATGTATGTAGTAGGGAATTGATGTGTGAATGAGATTACCCCAAAGGGACATGCTATTTGGTGGGAAAGCATAGCTAACATCTTCCTGTACTGTTCAGATGGATCACAAATCACAGAATAAATGGATGGGACTAAGAATATCTTTGCCTTTGTGTTCCATTTTAATGACAGGGTTCACATTCATTGAATGCTTATTATGATGGTAAGATTTATATTACTGTATAAAGTAAGGCAGGAATACCACAGGTAAGTGCTACTTATGTAGAAAAGACTGACTACTTAACTGACATGAATCACTGTGTAGGCATTTGTCTTACAGAAGTATGCACAAGACCTTAGTCGAAGAGAGGCTGGGGGAGAACTGTATGCTCCTGAGGCATTCTTCTACCCCTTATATGTGGGCAGAACATCAATATTCTACATATAAATATTAGCAAATTTTCAGTGGGGTTTCTGACAACCTTCTCAAGCCCTCACATATATTAAGCACTCAGCAGACTCCCTGTTGCTTCCAGTGCAACATCTGGGTAAGACCTTTTTGACTTTTGGGATCCACCACTGCTCCTTCCACTTTTATGCTTCCTGTGACCACAGTAAAGCCACAAGAGGCGTTCCAATAGCAATATCCAATTCTCTCCAGTATTCTGAACATAGGATTTCACTGCCTTCTAAACCTGGAGATTCACATGAGTCACTCAGCAGTATATCTCAAAGTTCTAAGCTTTCTTTTGGATCCAAAATAGAGTTTGCTACAGCAAAAATTAAGGATTACACTGATCAGTCCTTGGTTTATTTTTGGATACAGTGATTGCCCTAACTGTTTGTAAGGAGGTCACAACTGATCAAGCCATCTTTGCCTTCTTCCCATTTCCTTGCTGTAACTTCTTGATTGTGTGAAGAAATGTCTGTATCTGCCATCTACCGTCTCTACTATGTGATAAGTGCTTGCCTCCTATTTTTAATACTTTTTGCTCCAATCACCATCAAGATGAGCTGAGCTACTTCTCGCTTCCTGTACTTACTGACTGTAACTGCAGGTGTATTATACTGCAGGTGGTAGGCAAAAACCCTTTGACATGGGGTTAATCAACAATGGAGCATCCCAAACAGATGCTCCATTCTTCCTTAATAAGAAATATACATGAAGCTCTCTAACAGTGAAGAGCCAGTGCAATTTGTGGGGTCTGCACTGCAACATACTCTTAAAGATTTCCATTTATTGTAGAGTAAGAAATTGTACATTCTTCCTTTTGAGCTTTTATTGGATAGTTTCTGACAGGAAACAATCGGTCCTGTTGATGATCAGAGCATTTTCATATTTGCCCCTTTCCTTTGGCAATAGGGCTATAACAAGCTGAGATAACCCTGCAGAGACTCTGCTCTGGAGGGACTGAAAATATATAGCAGTAACATGTGATAAGCATAATCACAAAGACTATGAGAAGTTCCCTCTATGTGAAGCTACAGGAACAGTATGCAATTTCTGGTACAGAATTTAGCCTTGGAATGGGAATCTCACATAAAAATGTATGGGGTAGCTCAGCCATTTCTGCTTGAATTTTGTCTTCCCTGAGATGCAAGACAACAGCTACTAAAAAAACATTTTAAAAAGAATGATGATAGGTTACACATGATCATATGAGCTTAAAAGAAGTGTCTGTGGAAGCTGTGTTATGTTCAAGCTGCAGACACGGAATGATTCCTTAATTGCTGGAAAGAGATGGCTTTGATCTTTTAAAAATGTAGAAATCAAGGTCTGCTAAGAATGGATACAGTAGTGAAGTGACTAGGTGAATAAATGTGTGTGACAACAAGCAATCAAGAAAGCTGATATGAAAAAAATCCCGTGATGAACACAGAAGTAAAAGATTTCAGCTTTGTGTTGTATAAAGGCTTTTCCACACACTTCAGGGACATAATTTACTAAAGCTGCTCTAAACTTTTACCAATTTTAAGATATGCCTAGCTACCCACTGAACCTAGAATAGCTCAAATGAGTTCTGGGTGCCTGGACTGAGACATTTAGGAGTGTCCTGATCCAGGGACAGAGTTGTACATTCCCTCGATAAACTCCACTGTTACACAGTTTACAGAGCCCAGATAGATAGCTGCCTATGTACTACCTATTCCTTCAAGAAGCCTGAAGAGTCAGTTTTGATCAGAATTATTTTTTCCCAGGAGACATAGTTAGCAACAGCTAACTATTACAGGACACCCTACTGTTTGGAAAGCTAGCCTCTAAGCTTTTCAAAAGGGACTTAAAATTATCTCTCCTGTGGCACAAGAGAGGACTTTAATACTAGGTTGTTAGTTTCTTAGGCACTCTGTCCCTCTTATTGCAAACCAGGATGTACAAGTCACATTGTGAGAAGGAAAAAAACAGAACTTACCAGACTGTGTATTTGGGACACTTACAAAGAGCAAAATGTTAGTTTTCATAGAATCATAGAATAACCAGGTTGGAAGAGACCCACTGGATCATCGAGTCCAACCATTCCTATCAAACACTAAACCATGCCCCTCAGCACCTCGTCCACCCATGCCTTAAACACCTCCAGGGAAGGTGACTCAACCACCACCCTGGGCAGCCTGTTCCAGTGCCCAATGACCCTTTCTGTGAAAAATTTTTTCCTAATGTCCAGCCTAAACCTCCCCTGGCGGAGCTTGAGGCCATTCCCTCTTGTCCTGTCCCCTGTCACTTGGGAGAAGAGGCCAGCACCCTCCTCTCTACAACCTCCTTTCAGGTAGTTGTAGAGAGCAATGAGGTCTCCCCTCAGCCTCCTCTTCTCCAGGCTAAACAACCCCAGCTCTCTCAGCCATTCCTCATAAGGCCTGTTCTCCAGCCCCTTCACCAGCTTCATTGCTCTTCTCTGGACTCGCTCCAGAGCCTCAACATCCTTCTTGTGGTGAGGGGCCCAGAACTGAACACAGGATTCGAGGAGCGGTCTCACCAGTGCCGAGTACAGAGGGAGAATAACCTCCCTGGACCTGCTGGTCACGCCGTTTCTGATACAAGCCAATATGCCATTGGCCTTCTTGGCCACCTGGGCACACTGCTGGCTCATGTTCAGTCGCTGTCAACCAACACCTCCAGGTCCCTCTCCTCCAGGCAGCTTTCCAGCCAGACTTCTAGTCTGTAGCACTGCATAGGTTAGGTTTTGAATGCTATCAAATGTTTTGGCAGCAGTTTCAAATGTAATATACCTTCCATAATTTGAATTTTTATTTCTCTTTCCTTCCAAATAAGATACAGACTCCCTCTTGTCTGCTTGCCTTTTTGGATCCTTGGCTCTTGAATATTGAAATCTCCATTTTTGCTAGGAATTATTCTTGGTGTAGGTGGATGAAGTTTCCTGAATAACCACAAAAAAGGTTGATGTGAACTCTGTTATCATAGGAAAGGATGAAATACACAAATTGTGTTAGTTTGTAGCATGCTGTGAAACTGTGCACAGCATGAGTTGGTTACTATTGTGAGTCTCACTGTGTTGTACACTTGGCATGTTAGAACAGACCAGCTAAGGCCACACAGATTACAATGCAACAACAACACAGACAATCATAATTGCCACTGCAGGACTTTCCTGTCCCTTGTGCCTATTTTTATCTCCAGCTGTGTACGCCTGAAACAAAGCAAGGGGCACAGACAGCAGGAAAGGCAACAAAGAAGAAAAAAGGATTGAAGAGTCAAAGAAGAATTGCAGAGCATGACCGATGTAAAATTCTGCAGTGCCTGTATTTCATATGTCTGTTCTGCAAATATATAAGATAAATCTACAAAAGACTGAGAAAAATAATGTAGTCTTAGGCGATAAGAAGAAACTAGAGGTATAGTTAACTGGTGTATATTGACTGAGAAAAATGAGTTGACAAGACAATGAAACCAGAAATGTCAGAGATGAGAAGTACAACTTCCTTGGAAGATGTGAGAAAAGGGATGCAACTCACATAGTGACAAAATTACACAGTGGTGTGTCGTGTATAGAAAAGGATGTTTTATTCTCATTTTTTATGAATTTTGCATTCAGTAAACACAGATGTGCAAGATACTCTGTACCTCTGTAGCCTTCAGCCACAGGCTCTTTCTTTGTTGCTGGTTTCAATAAACATGCTGGCTGGAGGAGATACCATTCAAGGCAATAAGATATCTGTTGATCATATCTCACGTCTACCATACACTACAATCATCCTTAACAATTCTCCTGAGAGCAGTCAGTAGTTTCCCACGTCTAACACAGAAAGGGACAGGGATCTGCAGGCAGAGTTCTGCTGATCATTGTCCTCAACATGAGACAAGAATAAAATATGACTTATCATGAATCTTATCTAAATAGACCTTTAATTTTTTGCCAGTGGTTTTCGAATCTTCAGAGGCTGTGGGGACTATGTTCCACATCGGATAAACTATGTTCCTCAGCTCTGGTGACTGACTCAACTCAATACGACTACCACTGAGAGTGTGTGTGCCACATCGTTGCCCTGCTCAGAGACTGGGCATTGCAGCTTTATTTTTCAGTATTGAAACCCCAGTTTCATTTTTTTCCCCCTAGTGTTAGAGTTACTTGAGAAATTGAACTTTTATTTGACCACACCTCTGCCAGTATGGGGTTACGTATCAAAGGCACTAATAATTCTCCAGGCATTTCTCAGGGTTCTTTTATAGAATCATAGAATCGTAGAATAACCACGTTGGAAGATACCCACCAGATTATTGAGTCCAACCATTCCTATCAAACACTAAACCATGCCCCTCAGCACCTCGTCCACCCATGCCTTAAACACCTCCAGGGAAGGTGACTCAACCACCACCCTGGGCAGCCTGTTCCAGTGCCCAATGACCCTTTCTGTGAAAAATTTTTTCCTAATGTCCAGCCTAAACCTCCCCTGGCGGAGCTTGAGGCCATTCCCTCTTGTCCTGTCCCCTGTCACTTGGGAGAAGAGGCCAGCACCCTCCTCTCTACAACCTCCTTTCAGGTAGTTGTAGAGAGCAATGATTTAATACAGGTTTGTCTTATGGACTAAGACATGGTCTTATTCAGCCCTTTGCCATGATATAGACAGAATCTCATATTTCTGGTACTCCTCATCTTGAAGAAGAAAAGAGGATGGAGATGCCGTTTTAGAACTCAGAGCTTTCAGGGAGTCTATCTGCCATTTAAAGTTTTGGATAATCAGAATTTTTTTGAACTCTTGTCCTTAGATCTAAAGAAACTTCTGTTCATTACTTCTAATTCGTAAGATATCTTGCTCTTTGTGAAAATTCACTTAGTTTGCCAGAAGTGTTTTGAGTCATTTGTTTCAAGTCTGTAAACCTTGCTGCAGTAGGCTTCTCAGAATTCACCTTGTAGCTTGCTCTCTGCTCAGCTGTCAGTATTGAGGGATCTGTATTTACATGCAATGTAGGCATGAGGTTCCCTCCTACAGACACCTTCTGCGAGGCGTCTCCATATGTCTTTTCCATGAAATGCAGTAAAATCCTGCTGGAGTAAATTGTGGCATGTGACCTGACATATGGTTTTATCTGAAGTTACACAATTTTGGCTGTGGTTCTCCAATATTGGTTGAGAATAATTTACTGACCATGCAGGGAGAGGACACGTGAAGAAACACTTCTTCCTGGCAACAATTTCTGTGTCTTTTGATGGGCATTTCCTTCCCGTGTCTAGTGACAGATGGATCCAGGTTAAATTATGATGTATGCTCAGGCTTTCTGCAGAAGCAGAGTCTATATGCCCAAACAGAAGGCTCAGAACATGTAGAAGAGCCCCAGCTAAGAGTAGTATAATTAGCCTGTGAAAGTTTAGAACTGTTTTTAAGGGAATAATCCCTTTTAAGGGAATAAAACCTTCAGACATAATACAGTGTCTGTATAGGCTGGTAGAAAGGGATTTTTTTTTGAGTGCAAAAACAATATGCTGATGAGACTGATGAACTCTGTATGACATCAACTCACTGTTTTTTCACCTTTCTGATTCCTGGAACAATTCAGCAGAAAATCAGAGTCAGTCATAAAGGACAATTAAAGACTATTTTAGATCTTGTATTCTTGTTCCTCAGTGGATTGGTTTTTTCCCCAATAAATACACTAATTGCCTAGAATGCCATTCCCAGTGGGAAAGAAGACCAGGACTTCTGACTGGAAATGGTCATTTGATAACAAACTTCATTAAACTTTTTTCTCCTTTCCATCAATCTTTTCAAATCCAGACAGTTCTGGCATGACCAGTCTAAGACTATCACTTCCAGCACTTACTCCATAAGTCTATTCTCTCATAGAATCATAGAATAGTTTTTGTTGGAAGGAGCCGTAAAGATCATCTAGTTCCAACTCCCCCTGCCATGGGCAGGGACACGTCCCGCTATCATCTGCTACCATACTTACCTGGAGTTCATAAAAGCCTGAAGATCAAATTGTGAGTGTCATAAGGATGCCCTGATTTTGGTGTAATTTTCTTCATGTTGTTTCATTGTTGCCTTTTTGTTCAATTTATCCTATTATTGGTATTTTGTATGCCTTTCATACTTCCCTTCCTCTGTAATGGATCTCATCTATTTTCTTTTACAATAGATAGTTCCATATTAGTTCTTTTTTTCCATTTAATGTCCTGCAATCTTAGGATTTCAGTCCTTAAATTTATACTCTGCATCTATAATCTATGTGTCTTTTACATATATTTAGACCTCAGAATCTTTTGAATGTGTGATGATAGATTTTCTGATTTTTTAACGTATCCAAGTGTAGAATAGCTATTGGGCTCATCCTATCAGTACAGTTTTACAGTGCCCACTAACTTTGAGCCTCTCTGGAGCTGTCTTCAGTTAGAAATTGTGTTGCTTCAATCACAGAAATTTCTAAACCCACTAGTGTAAATGTAGCTCTATTACTTTAAAGTACTTTGTATTATGTACTTCTTTCTGAAAAGTAGGGAGATTTATATCAATATGAATGGGCCTTTATCAGGGATTTTGTTATCTATAACTAGACCAACAACAGTGTTATTTATGGAATGTATTTTACTTACATCTAAGCAATTTGTAGGTACCATGCTTTATTATATGATCTGTTTTTTTTCAAAAGCTTAGCTGGTTTAATTTTTCTTTTCTTGGCTCGGCAAGTGTGAATGATGGTAGATTTATGTGCATTATATCTTTCTATAAGCAAAATCTTTACCTGTTTTTCTGTAAGGCATCAGTTAAATCAAAAAAGGCTGCTCAACAAGGAGGAAACAGGAAGCAAAAAAATAATGGAAAGAAGTAGATCGTGAGAAGAACTATTAGCTGCAAAATGCTTCAGATAAGATCCTACTACATAAGCATGGTCTACTATCTCCAATTCTGAAAGCCTAGGATCAGATAATCTGATCTTTAAAGATGATGATGTGTGAAGTGAGAAGTACTGAACTGTTTTTTTGCATGTATTGCTATAGAGATGCATCTGTGAAATGAAGATACAGAACTGCAGCGAGCACGCTGGTTGTCCCGGCCAAAAAATGGGAATAACCTGCATTATTAACAGTGGATGTAAACTCAGGAAAGGAGATGTGGGTACAGAACTCTGCTTACTTTGCTCATCTTCTTATCTACTCCATTCCTTTTGGCAATTATCATTTATTTTTGTTTTGGTTTTCTATTTTTGTTATGAAGAAGCTTTCTTGAGCTTCTGCTGCCCATCAGTTACAAGTCACTGCAGATAAAAGTCTTGCAAGTTCCAAACCCATTTGTGACTATCACAATACAAGACTCAGAGGGAAGGCTGAAGGGTAAAACTGATTGCAAAGAAAGAGGCTTTTAAAGTGGAGAAAACTCAATTATGACTACCTAAACAAAATAACTCTGGACTGTTTATGGTGGTCACATCAACAAATAAAGCTTTAAAATAAGTTATTTTAGAAAATATATTAATATATTTTCATTGTAAGATACAGGGCTTTTCCTAATGACATTGAAAAAAGCTATGTACTTGTGTTATACACTTGGTATGTTTAGGCTACTCCTAGGGTGGATAGTCTAACTTTATTCTGTGGTACTATTTTGTTCAAATGATGCACAGTTTTAATAGGTTAGTTTTTTGCCTAATACAGGTTATTATTTGAAATGAACCCTCTCCAAAAATATTGTTCTTCTGTTGTTCTGTAACCTATGCTACATATTTCCAAATATGTGATTCCAGAGCATATTAAAAGCACAACTGCTTCCTCACCCTTATTTGCATTGTGCCTGATCATGTACATCTTGCTTACAGCTTTTCGTTAAGTACAACTGACTGTGATAGTGCTACAGTACAGAAAAGAATGAAAACATCAGGGAAGACATTGAGCTTAAGTTCTAGCTGCAGCATTAATTCATTCATTTCACACAAATAATAGTGTGGGAGTGGTTCTCAGTTACCAGTTGCCTGTCTACTTGCCTTCCTGGCTTTCTCAGCACAGAGAGCGTTGATCCCATTGCTCTTTTACACAAGCCCCCAGTACCAGGGGTTTGCATTCCATGCTACGATTGAGGACTGAGTGACTTCTAAAATTCTACAAAGCTAGCAAATTAGGAGTGATTTGAAGCATACTAAAAATCCTGAGCTATATGCAGAAAGTCTCTGATTGTATAGACTGATGACAATACTCTTTCAGCATGAAGTCAGACTTGATGAGGTGTTAGGGTCATGAAACAGAATCTGTGTAACAACTTTGACATTTGCAAAACCTGGCATTACTACTGTACTGAACACGATTTCTATTGCCTATCTTGATAATTAAATACTGGTTCAACAAGGCTGTGCTAATTAGATGCATAAAAACATGTTTTATGTTGACTCCTGGTAGTTACTTTTTTCCTACGTTTTGTCTTTCTCCCTTTGTGCACTCACTATTCTGCAAGGTATCAGCAACCCTTGATGATTTTATGTCCTTTCTTTAACACAAATGGACAGAATAAACACACCTATTTTTTATTAGGTTATTTTTTCTACACAGAGCATGTAAATTTTTTTATCTTGGTGTTTCTTAAGTGATTGTTTCTGGTTTTAGTATTTGAAAGTGGTGTTATAATTTCTACCAATACAGGCCTCAGATGCGCTGACACTTATTCAGACAAGCAACGAAAATTGATCATTACAAACAGGACTGAATATCATCAATAAATAAACTTAGGAAATACTATGAAGGCAACTTGATCAAATTCGTAAAATAACACAGACCAGGTTTTTGGTTTAATAGCTATCATTTTGCTTTTGTGATTGGAGACATAACGGTTAATTATGTTGATATTATTATCCAAGCAATACCAAACACTTTGTCAGAGTTTTTGAAGTTGCTTAAGTATGAGAAAAGAATCAGGAGAAAAATGCTTAATGCAGTAAAACCTACTATCAACAGAAACTAATACATTTATCCCACAAAGAAACTACGCAAACCTACTACATGTTTCAAGTAATTTCTTCAGCTTTTCCAGGTCAAGTTTATATTACTAGAGGTGTCTGGCATGAGTTCTGTATAATCCAACCAGAGATTAAAAAAAAGATTTCTTTTTGACCCCATCAGCAAGCATATCTGTAAATGTTGAAAAAAATTGTTACAATGCATTTTACTTACCCTCATCCTTCCATTTCTTATTGCTGGTCCATCTTCTGCTAACCTCAATACATACAAATCCATTTTGTATTCCCTTCCTCCTCGAATACTAAACCCAAAACCCTTGGCTCCTTTCTCCAAATCAACAGTGAAATAATCAAAGTCCTGTATAGACAAATACAAAATGAAGGACAATTAATTGTATGAATGTCATTGTATACATTCAAGAAAATTTTAAATGTATCTCTACAAGTGTATCAAGCCAATTAACATAAGCAAAGGGACCTTCAAGGTATACTCTCCTTCCTTCTTACATTGAGGATTCCAGAACTGGACATAGTGCTCCAGGTAGACAGACAGTGTGTATATATATATATGTAAAAAAAAAAAATATATATAATATATGTATTCACACTACCCTATAGACACACAGTTATAAATGTAGTGTTATTTGATGGATCATATTGTTCTTCTTTAATATTAATGGTTTTAAAGTAATTTCATCTACAGAGAAATAGTAACTTGAACTAAAAACAACAAAGGTGTCTTTTTCTTCTATAATGTTATCTTTCTAATCAGTATACATGACTTCTCCCTACAGACCCTAATGTTTTCTGTTCAGGAGTACTCTAAGGATTTAGTTTTGTACCTGGGGCTGCCTGTACTCTGACAGAGGGTACTGCCTGGTGTCGGGGGAATGCTGCCTGTAATCTATCAAGGGTGGCTGCC
The DNA here is from genome assembly GCF_032191515.1 of Phaenicophaeus curvirostris. Classification (NCBI taxonomy): domain Eukaryota; kingdom Metazoa; phylum Chordata; class Aves; order Cuculiformes; family Cuculidae; genus Phaenicophaeus; species Phaenicophaeus curvirostris. The sequence continues at coordinate 12,604,316 of NC_091392.1, read as the reverse complement.
TGTAGTCAAGAGGTGGTGGCTGCTGGTAATCCATCACCGGAGGATGCCTGTAGTCCAGCGGAGGCTGTCGGTAGTCCGTTGAGGATTGCCTGTAGTCTGTAAATGGAGGTTGCCGGATATCAGGCTTCACATCTTGTCTGGCTTTTACTTCTGATCTATAACTGAGAAAGGCAAAATGACTTAGTTTCAGAAAGTGGCAAAGCATTATGAATACACGTTACATGCATTGTTGAGGAGTGGAAGCAAACTACCTGAATGCAAAACTGCATGAAACAAATTTTCACGGAGAAGAAAATCTTTCAAAGGTAAATAGTTGAGTCCAAAACCAGTGAACACTAGTGAAATATGGACGTAAGCAATTTTTGCCCACGTCATACTGTACAATTTTCCATCTTCTATCAGTGAGATCAGGATTAGGGTCAGAGGGATAGGAACAGGAAAAGCATCCTGATTCATACTTATTTTGCCCACCTGGAAGATAAAACTATACAAGAAAACACCCATAATACTCATTAAAAAATAATCTACTAAGTTTATGAAGTTTTTTTCCCCAGAATTTAGATTTCTATAGAGTAAATGAAATATCAGTGCTGACACTTATAATCTCTGTTTCATTGACCTAAACTGTTATTGTGAGCTTCTTTAAGGTTAAAAAAGGCTATTTTCTGGCTATTATATTTTTAATTAAATACATTCTTTGACATAACATCTGTTAAAATAGTGTTGTTTATTATTATTATTATTACTACGTACTCCCTATAATGCCATCTGGCTACAAGTCCAGAGCAGGTCATATCAGTATTTATACACGGAAATAACACGAGTTGAGCGGAAAAAAAAAATCGGTTAACGGGGAATTAATAATGAAAAACATATTGCTTTATTTGGTAACTGGTTGCCAGAAAATGGGTCCTAACACTTCAAAGAAAATGAGACTTTCTGTAGTACAGCAACTAGTTAATTAATTTACTCAGATGGGAATGAGTGCATACTTATTCCTCACCATATGGAAATCAGTGCATAACAGCATTTCACACTTCAGGGTGAAGTAAGGAATATTTTTACTCCAGAACTCTGTACCTTGGCTATGTAATGCACCGAATGGGCACAAAGGAAGTCCTGGACCTTTCTAGCAAGGTAATTCTGTAACGGTGATTTTAGTTATATTTAGTAAATATTCTCACATAGTGAATGTTTTTGCCCACTCCCCTAGGTGCTGAAGGAAATATTTTTTCTTGTATAGGAAATATAAATTTTAAACGCTGCTTTAATAACTGTCTGGAAGTTTTCCATTGTCTAAGTCACCATGCACACATGCAGATACATTGCCACGTATAAACTGTGAAAGGAATTTTGAAATGTACTCGAGTTAAATAAGAATGAATGAATAAATAAATAAATAAATCTGAATAAATGAGAGCATTGTTTTTGATTATGTTAATTTATTGATGAAAAAAATAATCTAAATAATCTAAACATTTCAAAATATGATGTCTCAAAACTTCATTACTTTATTAGTGTGGTTGCTGTAATATTATGGCAAATCTTCCCACACACTAGCATTAATTAGCTAAATGTCTAACCAGGCACGAAAATATCAGAACTACTTCCCTTCGACTTTTCTGAGAAGATGAAAATAGCCTACAGCCACATGTTCTTTTAAAACTTTTACATGGCATCTATAATTAAAGACTTGCATGTATACATGCAGTCCTCTTACTTTCTTTACTCATGATCCTGTAAAAAGAAGGTGGAGAACTGAAAGGCTTTCTGTGATACCAAGTCTTATTAACATTGGAAGCAAAAATACTAAGTTCCTAAGAGTTCCTAAGAGTTTAAAATGTCTTCCGATATTTTGATTTTGATACACAAATAGTGTATGTGGCTATATAAACTAGAGGTAATATGACTTACAAAATCTACTGAAAAAAATGATATTATATGAAATAATAATAACAGAACAATTTCTGGAATAAGAGTCACTCTGAGGCAGGTTACCGATATATAACCACAGTTTTATCCCAGAAGATGACGCTGTTATTTACAGTTGGAGTCATTGTAATATTTGCTGAATATGTTAATGGTGATATGATCAATTATAATTTATGATTTTCAGTAAAAATATTACAGAGTTTCTTTTTGAAACTTTAATTAATGTAGTTCACTGGTCCGCTTTCAAAATTCCCAATTCAATGGACATTGATTATCAATTTAAAACTGTGCAGAGAGATTTTTGTGAAAGATTTACATTAGATTTTGTCAGAAAAATATATCTTCTAGGAGGTGATCACTTTTGGAAAAAGTACTCGAAATTTAAAGCAAAGAAATTTGCCAAGTGTGACTAATTGAGAGAAAATAATTTAGGGCAAGTGAAAGTGCTTCATCTATTAACTGAGGAAAAATAGAGGGCAGAGTGCCTAGTTCGCAACTGAACTCAAGTATCTCCAAAAGCAAGAAGTTACAATTCCGTAACCAGCATCTTGTATTTTGGGAAGAGGTTCTTGATGAGGTATGCAGGTTACTGAACCTTAGCACAAAGACAGTCAGTGTAGTCAGCCTTGTTTAACACGCCACAAAATTAACCCAAACTAAATAGTGTTGATTTGAGACCACAGAAAGTTGTATTAAACCACAGACTGAGCGTGCTTTTGATATATACAGTTTTTAATATAGCCGGTCACAAAATTTCTATCCCCCTGCATTTACTTTCTGTCACAGATAAATTTGTCAATGCACACACATAAATTAACTGTAAGAAAATGGGAAATGACACACCATAGATAAAACCTGGTATAAAAATATCTTCTTGACTCCAAAACTCTAACAGATAAAAAAAAAAAAAAGATGTGCAAGATAATACAAAAAAGGTCACCATATTTTGTAAGTTGTAATGATATAAGAAGTAAGTTAGAAATCAAATTCTTAGCAAAGAATACTTCAGTGTTTAGTTCCTTGGCAAACATATGAACGTGATGGACATTTATGGAAGTTTAGACCCTTGTTCATAATCGTGTATTTTATACCTGAACAAGACTTACAGCTTATCCTGGCACGCACAATTCATGCTCTGCAGGTGCAATCGCAGGACTCTGCCTCGTCAGAGCCCCATAACCAACAGGTAACAGCTGCTAAAACAGCACGAAGACCCAGCACAAGGGTGCCCTGTGGTCATCACAGGATGTAGAAGCTGGAGGAGCCGCTCTTACCTGTTTTCGTGTCCCTGCAGCTGGAGGGGCTGTGGAGGCGGTGGCTGGGCGACGGGGCTGTGCTGGGCGACGGGGCTTTGCTGTGCCAGGGGGCTCTGCTGGGCCATGGGGCTGTGCTGCTGGGCCATGGGGCTCTGCTTCTCTGAGCTGGGGGCCGAGGCTGGGCTGTTCAGCTCTGTGTAATGGGAAGCTGGAGATTAAAGACCCATCACAGTGCAGCATTTCATAAAGGGCAAAGGTAGACAATAATAATTTTCGGTCACACATTGCCTCTGAAAATTTATGCTTTGTTGCTTTTACTCTCTCAGGTTATAATTAGATTTTAAGACATCTGAACCTAATGGGCTCCTTTTGATAGTATGTGGGATCTGAAATCTCGGTCACTTCTATAACTCTGGTTGACATCTGCATTATTTAAAATCCTATTGAACGAGGTGAATGGCTTCCGTGCTTCATGTTTTCTTTTAAAGCCTGGAAATACCGGTACTTGAAAACTTTTCATTTTGAGAGAATGAATGATTTTATTGCTTTCACTGCTGTTATGGGATCACAGACTGTCGACACAAAAGCTAAAACACTGGTGTGCTTGTGTTAGCTCCTGCTGTCTTTGGGCTCAACAAGAGCTTCCTGTCTTTTTTAAATCTTTGGGCACTGTGAACAGTAACACTGATCTCAATGAATTCTGGCTAACCAGCTAAACTGATGTTTTATTTCACTGTATTGTGTCAAACGACCAGGGTTTCACATAGGAACACCACTGAAAACCAGAACCCTTCTTTCCAAAAAACATAAAATTCAGAAAGATAGAGAAGCTGGAGCAGGAAATGTGGCCTTGTGGCATTATTACAAGTAAGGGATGCCAATCTTCTTTCAGGCTTCCTGCTGCACTTGGGGGAAGACGCAGCTGGCACTGAGCTCATATTGAATATATTTCTCCTGACACACTGGCACAGTAATGTTACTCATCATTCACCTATTAAGAAATGTAAATGAGAGAGACTCCACCCACAGAGGACAGAGCACTGCAGAAGTAATTGTTCATGCATTATCAACAGCAAAAGTACACATTCTGTTTTTGTATTTTTGCTTGCCATGGAATGAGTGAAGCCAGTGTGGTGCTGCACAAAGCATCCCAAATGGACATGTGTCTAGCTGAGCATCCCTAACAGCAACAGCTAAGCACAATCCAGTCCTTGCCTAGTTTTATATTCGAATGTAGTTTGAATTTTGAATTATTTTTTCTTTTAATATATGAGTTTGTCCTCTATGACCGCACATTTCTAATGACTCTCTAGTTATTTAATTCATGTTCATAATTATTTTAAAAAATTTCAGCTACTTTGTTAAAAATCTTTACAATTTAGGCTTAATTGTCAAAAAAGCTTGTATATTTGCACTTAAAGCACTCCTTATACAGGCATAAGCAATACTTGTCTGGGTAATTACCATGCTTAAGACTTTAATTGCCCATTTTGCATCTGTGAGTCTCTTTTATATTACAATATTTCAAAGACAAAGATTAGGAATATTGTCCCTCATTTCTACATTACTCTCATAACTATGGATGAACTAGTCAAATCATAAGCTTCTTCTAAAACTGCTTTGCATTTATATGGTCTTTTTCACCTGAAAGTACATTATGGAGGTATTAGATTTTTTTCCTAATTTTCTAAGCTGGGAAGCTAACATGAGAAGGCAAATGAGGTGTTCAGTGCCACACAGTCATACTGGGAAGCTGTGGCTTCGACATATAAAATTTCTCATCATATGAGAACATCTTCTAGCACTGAATCTCAGATGCACCTCTGCATTCTTTCTAACTCAAGGTATCAATCTCTAACATTGAACTATTAGCAATTTGCTAATATGGATTAGTCTATGTACCAGGGAGGCCTAAATAATCTGTACTTACTGTGTGCAACATCACACTTTTTTGTAGATGCTTGCAAAGCTGACCTCCAGTGCTCATACAGCAGCTCTTTGGTATGAATTCTGAACTTTTGTATGTTTGTGTTTTTCCCTTCACAGAATTAATTTAACAAAGTAGATAGCTTCCCACAGTTGCAGTCCATGGTCAGTGTCAGACTATTTCCTTGTCCTATTGTTGGATGCAGCAGCAGTTATCAAAGGTCATTTATCTGGACCATGGATCATTAAGTAATTATGTTATTCACTCTGTGACATTCCTAACTCTAATGGTATTTGTTACTGAGATATAAAGCCACAGTCTCATTAATACAGTATAATTCATAGACCAGTACAGCACATCACTGAACTAAAAAATGCCCTGAAATCAACTCTAAAAACCATGAAGCCAACATCAAAAGATCTTCACTTATTAGCCGTGGAGTAGTGACCAGAATAATGAGTTTGTCCCCTTACCCTCACCTTACAAATAAGATAATCTGAGGTTCAGAACTTTCCTGCCTTCTGCATTTATAGTGATACATGTAGAGAAAATGACCAAATCTGAACTCTTCCTTCATATCACTTTGTCACAGATAGCTGGTAGCTTCGAATGCTAGGAGAAAGCCATTGCAGTCTCTTGTGAGTCAAATTTTAGTTTCATTTATATCAAGATATAAGAGAACAAACTCAAAACCTGGGTCTCTTGTAGAGTGCTTTTCTATACAGCAGACAATTCTGCCAAAAGGCATTAACACTGATTCTCCAGTACTCAGCTCTCTTTCACGTTTCTTTAGACACTATTTTCAGAACTGGAAATGTCAAGAATTCAGGTATTGTTCAAGCCAGTACTAAGGCTGTAATTTTGTGTGCCGTACATTATAGCTCAGAAAGTGAAACGAAAGATGTTTCAAGTAGTGACATAATTCAAGTTAATTGGGGGCTACTTAAAATTTCCTTCCTGTTTTAAGGGCCATTGACTTACCCTCCTGAGGAATGATGCGAAGAGTTACACTGAGACCTGCATCTTTAATTAGTTTCACAATATCTGCATGAGGCATGTTAATAATAGACTGGCCATTCACAGCTAAGATCCGGTCTCCAACTTTAAGTTTTGCACAGCGATCTGCAGGACTTCCATCAATTATCCGCCCTATTTTATGGGGTACAGCTAGACAATGAAAAAAAGTCACAGTTAATATAAGCTGCAACAAATGGTGGTGTTCACAAGCAAAAGAAAATGAGTTTGTGTGCAAGAAAGCTGTGTATGAATTAAAAAATATTTAAGAATATAAATTCTGATACAGCATCTTTTCCATCAACATAGCACAGATGTCAATAAAAATTCAAAATGAAGATCACAGAATCACAGAATCACTAGGTTGGAAAAGATCCCCAGGATCATCGAGTCCAACGATTCCTATCAACCATTAAACCATGCCCCTGAGCACCTCATCCACAGAATCACGGAATCACCAGGTTGGAAGAGACCCACCAGATCATCGAGTCCAAACATTCCTATCAAATAGCAAACCATGCCCCTCAGTTCTGCTAATCCCTCTCCTCACCTCGCCTAGAACTGAAAATTCTACCATCTCATGATTGCTTTGTCCCAGGTGTCCTGCAACCATCATGTCCCCTACAAAGCCTTCTCTGTTCACAAACAGCAGATCCAGGAGGGTGCCTTTCCTTGTCGGCTCACTCACCAGTTGTGCAAGGATGTTGTCTTCCATGCACTCCAGGAACCTCCTAGACTGCTTCCTTTCTGCTCTGTTATACTTCCAGCAGATATCAGGAAGATTGAAGTCTTCCACAAGAACAAGAGGCATTGATCTAGAGATTAACCCCAGCTGTTTATAGAAGAGCTCATCAGCTGCTTCTCCTTGGCTGGGTGGTCTGTAACAGACTCCCATCACAAAATCTACCTTCTTATGGGCTCCTTTGATTTTAACCCAGAGGCACTCAATCTCCACATTGCCACGATCCATCTCAATGATGTCCAAGTCCTCCCTTACACAGAGGGCTACCCTGCCTCCTCTCCTACCCTTCGTGTCGCACCTGAAGAGTTTATACCCTACCATAGCTGCACTCCAGTTATATGAGTCATCCCACCATGTTTCTGTGATGGCAACTATGACATAGTCTCCTTGCCCTACAATAACTTCCAATTTCTCCTGCTTATTGCCCATGCTGTGTGCATTGGTGTGAATGCACTTCAGCTGGGCTGCTGAACCCTCAGCTCTCATAAAGGGAATAGTCCAAGTCCTCAAGATACCCTTCTACATTGCATATATATATATATGTGAAGTCTAAAATCAGCTTATGGTTCAGTTAATTTGCAAACCTGGCATGTAATAAGATAATAAATAGATCAAAAGAACAGTAAGGCATTAAAACAGTGAAGGGGATAAATTTGGACAATAAGCAGTAGTCACAAATTGCCTCCCACCTTCTAGTTTACAGAATTTCTTTGTTTGTAAGTTGCAATGAGGGCACTACAGCATGATTTATTTTGTACACAATTAGATGTTATTACTGAAAATAGCCAGGGTTCACTAAATTGTTCTCCTCCTCCATTCAGATACATTAATTGATAAAGAGAAATCATATTGAAGATTTATTGAGATGCGCAGCTTTCTAATTAGATACACGCCATCATGAATTTGCAGTTAATTATGAGTGCATATAGACATTTACTACATGAAACAGACCCTTCTCTCCTCACTATCAAAACATTACAGATCAGCTTTTCTTCCTCATTAGCTCTTCTCCATGGTTCTCTACCGTTCTGTGTACTCCATCTCATCTCTTATTCCGACTTTTCCCTAATTTTTGATTGAATTTTCTAAATATTACTCTTGATCTTTCTCCTAGTGTTTCTTTCCTGTTCTCTTACTTTTTAAACTAAATGATATACTATAGCTGACTCTTCTTTTCTCTCTATGTAGATTCCCCAAAGAGCACACTATTTTTCTTTCTCCCTACTACTCACAAATACAATTAAAGTTTACTATATGGTCTTTTAATATCCTAATGGCATCTGAGTATCTCTCACCAATCCCACACTTCAGTTTTGGCAAACAGCACAAAGCAGATTGGCCTCACCGTCCACATGCAATTGGTGTTTAAAAACAGTCATGTTTATTTTTTAAAAAAATAATATATCCTTAAAATTCTAATATGTATAGAGAGCTTGGAAAAGGTGAAAGAAAAGATTAATCAAGAATTTTTAAAAAACATCTAGGATATCACTGCTTATATAAAACAAAGCTTTCTCAGATGATGTGTTCAGAATACTCCTTCACTGCAGAACAGATTTCTCAGCCCTCTGATAAATATTCCCTGAAGGTGATGGTGACAAACACAGATTGCACATCTCATGCAAAGTCACAATACACATACCTCAAAGTGACTTTTGTTTCAAGTATGGATGCAAGTGTTGCTTACAGTGTTAAAAATTAATTTTCTGAGAGCTAAAAATATAAGTGAGTACTCTGAACTACAAGCCACAATCAAACTGTGTGTTTCTTTACCACTATATTTCAGGCAAGACTATAAATTAAATTATGATTTCAGTAACAGGTACATAACTAGTGTACTTCAGAAATGTCTCGCTGCTTAGGACTACGCATTTAATTTATGTCACAATGTTTAAACCTTTCTATGTTTTAAAATATACTAAATATGAATAGCTATGCCTCATGCAGAACTTGTGTTTACTTTGCCCTTTATGCAGATATATAACTGCCTTACATGCATATCATTAAGTAAACAACTAGAAGAGTAACTTGACAGTGAAACAGTTTACATTCACACAGAGCCTTTCACATAAAATCATTTCTTAATGTATCACCAAGAATAATTTAAGCAAAGACTAAACCATGCCTGTTTCTGGTATGTGTAATAAAAATCTATCTGAAACAACCATGTTCTACACATTAGTGCAGATCTGAAGATGGGATTGCATTATATGAAAGAGCAAGAAAATTAGTAGGAAGAAAAAAGGGCTGGTATCATGGCCGAGGCACCATAGTTAAAATCCCAGTCTTGCAATCACCAGCTCTAAAGGAGATATTTTTACTAGCCTAAATAATGAAGTAGAGACGTTATTTTAGTAGAGAAGGAGGTGGATGGGTGGCAAATCCTATTAATTTGCCAGAAAATTTTTTGTTACACTTCTTGCACCTGACAAGTGAACAGAGCAGATGTCTGCATGTTTGAGATATCTGCTAACACCAAAGCTGGTGGTGGGAGAGCTATAAGAGTCAGATTCTGCTCCAAATCCTGAGAAAAGGGAAGGGAGGGAGAAAGTGGAAGAACTTGGTATTTCTTTTTCTTCATCTTAACCCTAATGGCCTTTAGCTTCCTGACAAGGGTATTTTATCTACTGTAAGTGTTTTTGCACTCTCTTAATCCTGCTGTGATATGAAAGGATCAACAGTGGTGACCTTCAGGACAAAGCTTGTGTCTGTCAAGGTACCTTTTCTACTGCACTTTGGGTTTGGAGGGTTTAATGCTCCTCTTCTGAAGTTGTATTGATGCAGTATGCAGTCACATGGTGTTGCTGCAGAGTGGGATGTGGAAAGTTTTTGCAGAAGGGACCTCAGTGTCTATTAAAGAGAGCAAAGGAGACTACTGGTATGCTATATGGGTAAATCCAGTGAATTACTGGATTACTGAATTACTGAAACTCAAGGCTATTCAGCAGAAGCTGCTTTCTGTGCAATTCTAGGTCATATTGAGAAGTTCATCTCCTGGCTTCTTCTCTCCCAGTAATATCCTGAAAAATTTCCGGTTTCTTCTTACTTTTCCCAGCGGAGCTCTGCATGAGACTACTCCTAAGCCACAACATCCCGGCCACCATGGACCCTGCTTCTGACTTGGGAGGGGAGGATTTATTTAAGGAATTATTTACAAGCATGAAGATTTCTAAGGGATGCAGATAATCTGATGATCATGAAAATATAAGCACCTTGTATTCTAGAATATGTTAGAAAACTCTTAATTTTCAAGAGTTTGGTGGTGAAATACTGTGAAGGGATAAGGAGATACTCTAATGGGGGATTAATTAGATGAAAGCTAAGGAACAAAGGTAGAAACGAACCGTGAAATTCTATAGTGGAGAATTTATATGGTTCGGAATGGTCACATCTAAAACATGTATGGAAGAGCTGTAAAACTGTCAGTATTTAGTGGACTGAGTGAAGGGACAGATGAGATCACATGAAAAGAAATGCAAGATGAGGCACGTAGGGAAAAAATAACCCTGCCTAAGCTTAAGCAGGAATAGGCCTGAAATTAATTATTACAATTCAGGAGATCCTGAAATAAGTGCACTGACTTCTCTCAAAACATGAACTTAATAAAACAGTAATTAGAATTTTAAGATTTAGAAAAAGACTAGCAAATGAAATAGACTTGTGCTAGTCACCATTGTGTACCTAAAGTCTGATTATTGCTGATAGTTCCAGTATCCCCACTGAAAAATCATAGCACCGAGCTATCAAGGATTCGAAGAAAGACAGCATAGCAGGCAGAAGCAGTGAATTAGTCCACAAGCTCGCTTGGAGAAAAGAAGGTGGGGCAGCCTTCTGCAGGGCAAGAAGAACCAAAGGATTCAAAAATGATTAGATAAATTCACAGGAGTGGATCCACTGCTGGTTAAATCAGAAAGTCACAGCTGTGAAAGCTGAGGAGGTGCCTGGGGAAGTTCTCTGCTATAGATGCTGTCCCCTCTGCCACTGGTCATGGCCAGGGACAGTGCCAGGGTCTGCAGCTCTTTGATTTCTCCCAGCATCACAGATCTCTTCTCAGGAAGAAAATTCTCATGTTTGGCATTTAATTATGGCTTTGTTAACACATCATATATTTTGTTAAATTGCATCTTCAAAGTTTTAAGTAGAGCATTTAATAACAGAGCCTTTTGGAGGAAGTCCTAGATCATTTGACAGATGATAAATGATTCCACTCACTCTTAAAAATTTTTACTGATCTATTCACACCTCTTTCTAGAGTTCACCACAAGCTGTTCTCCAAACATATGTACATTTGAACAGCAGAAGTATGTGCCTGGAGTAGACTCTGCAAAGAATTTAACCCCCTTATTTCAAAACACAGTTACCTGAGCAGCATTTAATATTAGCAGGCTATTCAGAAACAATCAGATTTGTGGCTTTCTTTTCAGGAATACTGTTATTCAAGGTAAAAAGTGAGCACAGAAAACAAGCTGCCCCTTTGCAAAACAAGTAATTTCTTAGTTCTCTCAGACTACAAAATGGATGAGACTGCAAAGGGATAATATTATGGTCAACAGGGATTTATAGACTTATTTTCAACTGATGAAAGTATGTGAAATAAGTGAGATACAGTTTATATGTATGAGACATACAATCCTTCAGAACAGATATATAGATTGTTTTTTCTAATACTATCAAGTCATCCAAAAGTGATACTTGAATGATACTTATGGATATTTACCTTAAAAAAAAAAATCCCTTCAAGGCAGAATTCATAATCCTAGATCAAAAAAACCAAACCCCAAGAACAGTAATGCCACAGAAGCATTTTGTAACAACAGATCTTATGATGGGATCTAATGTTTCTGCGGTATGTTTTGTGAAAAATTTGTGACTTCAGGCAGATTTGAATATTGAGAACACTGAAGCTTCTAAGATATTTGAAGCCATCAACCTCTCTCCCTAAATCTCCCTCAGAGATTTAGAGCATTTGAATCAGGAATACAAACTGATCCAGTGCTGGCACTTAGCAGCTGATGCTTTCCCAGAAGGTGGCTAATTGTGCAATGATCAGCTCCAAGCTTATTACTACAAGAGAAGTTAAATTAAAAAATTAAGAGATAAAATGACATTATTGTATTTAAAAAGTGGATAGGGTCTGCTTTCCATAACTTACTGACAGCTACAAATTAATGTTTTTCTTTATATTACTATTTTTATTTGATAGAATCACCCACTTTTACTCTCCATTAACATCCTTCCCACACCTTCTTGTCCTAGAAAAGAAAGAGTAAATTCCGTAGCTTTACACTTGAGGGTCCATATGGTTGGGTCAGCTGTACACAAAGCCAGAGCAGTTTCTGAATACAGGTACTGCTTCCAACACTGTATATTTCTATCAGCATCTTTCTGATATATTTCTGTTTGGAAATAAAAGTGATTTATGCTCACTTGGGAGACCCATACGCTGGGTTTTTTTATGTCTATTTGGATCTTCTAGTCATAACTGTTGAGGCTGTATTTTGCTGAAAGTCACTTTCCTGTTTTGTCCCTATATAGCAGCTAAATGTAAAAAATGATCAGTTAAGGGGGAAAAAAATCAAACCTCTGCTTTATCTATTAAACCCACTGGCAGATGAATTCTGGCAATCTTTTCTAATGTTAATACATTATAATGCATATACATAGTAAACCAAGCAAATGAACCTTCCTGAGCCAGCTGTCCTTTTCAATGTTACACAGCTGATCACATGAATATTTATTATATATTCAATTGTCAAAAAGTGCCAGAGTTTTTATTCAACCAGCAGGCTCTAGTATGTAAGATTTTAATTGGGAGAATATATTAAAAGTAAACATCTGTAATTTTATTGTTACTGAATAATCTAAAATTTGTGAACCGTGAGCCTGGTGGACTTTCTATCAGGGCTAATATTAGAATCAAGGTAAAATATTTCTCTGAAACTGATGGGCTGTTTTATGTAACACTCATTTGGAAAACAGAAATCTGTGGCATGCTGCATTGTTGCAGGTGACAATAATCCCTTTTGTGTATAAGGTTAATGAACCTATGAATTGAAACATCCCATTGTGTGCCAATATGGAGCATATTTACTTGCACAGCATGATTTTGTCACAGCTATTGGAAGCTAGATAGAAAGGGATGTATGTAACTTAGAAATCTGAAGATCTAAGAAAAAAATAACAGAACTTTGGTACCTTAATTCAGGTGTCTTCTAAAAACAAAATGGGCCCAGTGGAGCTGTTAGAAAAACCTTGATTCCTTTCTCAGGTGTGTGCTAAGAAAACTTGTGGAGATTGTTCTTAGAAAATATAAGAGCAGCCCCACTATGTCCAAACGGTCTGTTCAGGAACAGGCTGAAAGACAAAAGTCTCCTAGAGAGAGGAGCGATGTGGCTAAGATCTTTGATGCTTTATTCTCCAAAAATATCAAATAGCCCATTGAGTAATTCATGCCTGCAAACCACACCAATATATTTTCAGGGGTATAAAAAAAGCTTTCTCTTCTTAAGGTTATTTCCTCATTATTAATTCATAGAATCATCACTGAATGGTTTGTGTTGGAATGTACCTTAAGTACCATCTAGTTCCAACATCCCTGCCATAGGCAGGGACACCTTCTACTAGGTCAGGTTGCTCAAAGCCTCATCCAACCCGGTCTTGAACATCTTCAGGGATGGGGCATCCAGAAGTTCTCTGGGCAACCTGTTCCAGTGCTTCACCACCCTCACAATAAAATATTTCTTCTGAGTATCTAATCAAATCTCCCCTCTTTCAGCTTAAATCTGTTACCTCTTGATCTGTCACTGCACTCCCTGATTAAGGGTCCCTCCCCAGCTTTCCTGTAGCTACCTTTTAAGTACTGGAAGGAAGCATTAACATCTCCCCGGAGCCTCCTCTTCTCTAAGCAAGCTCAAATCTCATCCTGTTCTCATACGGAACGTGCTCCAGCCTCTGATCATCTTCATGGCCCTCCTCTGAACTTGCTCCAACAGATCCATATCCTTCCTGTGCTAAGGACTCCAGGACTGAACACAGTACTCCAGGTGGTATCCTACTGGAGTGGAGTAAAGGAGAAGAATCACCTCCTTTGACTTGCTGGTCACATATCTTTTGATGCAGCCCAGAATACGTCTGGCTTTCTGGGCTGCAAGTGCACATTGCTGGCTCTTGTTGAGTTTTCATCCACCAGCACCAACAAGCCCTTCTCATCAGGCTACTCTCAATCCATTCTCTGGCCAGCCTGTACTTGGGATTGCCCTGACCCAGATGCAGGACCTTGCAAAGCAATTTCTTTTAGCTCTGAATAATATTGACAGTTAAATAAGGTTAGAAAGTGTAGTCTTGTAGCTGAAGAGGCAGGACAGCTCAAACATGAACATCAAAGCCAAGCAGAACTGAGAAACTAGATCCTCTGCCCACAAATCACAAGCAACTTCCACAGGGGAATTATATTGCAGGTGGTTTTTCACTACTTTGTCCCAAAGACCTCCAAGCTGGAGCAGATGGACATCCTAATTTACCAAGAGTTTTTTTGCTTTAGCATTTGCAGATTAGTCACAGAAAACCGTGTCCCCAGGCACCTTCTTACCCGGCAAGGAGCATGGGTGAAATTGCAGCACAAATAGCTGTCTTAGATCACACAGTTATCATTGATAAATAAGCTGTTTTTTATCTCTAAACTGCAAGGAGTTCAAAGAAATTCTGGGGCTGAATGGGACTTATTTCAGAATGCTGTTTTCTGCAGTCAGCAGAGGCTTATCTTGGATTTATGGTTTTTAGTTAAAAGTTAAGACTGCATGTTTTGAGAAGTAAGAGAAGCTTCTTTCATTAGACTGTATTTTATCACGTTTTGAAAATCCAGCAGTCCACTGGAAGCTGTCATTTAATGAGATCTGTTTACAACATGTGGTTTCTTTCTACAGAAATTAAGGTGTTAAGAGATTTACAGGTGAGCACAAGCTCTTCTCTGAGAGGCAGCTGCATCCCAAGCACAGAAAGCAAAAGTAGCAGGAAGATACGAAGTAGGCAGGGACAAGCGTACTCCATAAATCTCTGGGACAAATTAATTCAGAAATCTGCTTTTGGCTATTTCCACCTGGCTGCAAGTGCTTTTCCATGGGATGCAAATAGTGAACTTAGGTTCATACCCTAAAATGCTCCACAGGAAAGAAATTTTGCTACAGAGGATACACACTATTCGGTATTATCCTAAACATAATGACAAATTAGATTAATTAACTCAGATCCAGTAGTTTAGCTGTAATGTGGCACTCAGCACTGTCGTGTGAGGCAATGTCACCCTAGGCACAGCTGCACCTCCATATCTTCACATGTTACTGCAGGACGCTGGGGACTTGCAGAGGAAAGTCCCAGGAGGAGCCCTTCCTTGCAGAACCACATGCACTGCAAGTAATTTCACCAGGTGAAGTGTGAATATATTCCTCAGGAAAGGACCTCAGAAACAGGCTGTAATTTGTTCCATTTAACTGCTTAATTCTGCCACTGAAGCAGGGAACATAGATGATGTTTGTAATTCGAGGGACCAAGTCAGTTGCCTGGGAAGGTCTCCACAGAGATACAAGGTTAAAACAGTCCAGATACACCCCATGCTGAGTGAAAATTGAGAATTTGTGGCTTCCAAGCATTCAGCTGGGAATATGACACTGAGTCCTCCAAAGAAATACTACTGGAGATGACAGAATTTTGATAAACTAAGTGTAACCTGCATAGCAAAAGAAAGCGCAGAATAAGATCAAATTTAGGTGGTCTGCCTGGAAAAGGGATGAGAGGCAAAGCACCCTTTAATAGTGGGACAGGATCTGGAGGAAAGCATGATAACATGTTTTGTTGGCAGAGGAAGTTGATCCTTTCATTAGGAACAGGTGAGGAGCCTGGCCAGGTGATTTTTCTTTTTTTTTTAAAATCTTTTAGTACTTTAATATCCTCTGGGTTCCCCACTATCCAAAATTATTTGCTCATGGAGGTCCACTCAAACACGGTTCTTTATTTATATGCTTCATCTTTGCTGATATAATTTTGAAGCGTGGCTGACCTTGTCTATGTTTCTACTTTGCCCTGTGAAATCTCTTCATTTGGTCCTTGTCACCCGTTTTCCACTCCTGATCTCTCCCACATCGGAACTGTAGTTTGGTGCAAGTTAATCTCCTATGGTGGATTAGAGAAAATTCCAAGCAATGCTTTGACAAAGGGGAGATGAAATTTCTATGATTATAGAATACAGGAAAAGAAATGTGCCTCAAGAATTGGATATTAAGCAAGTTATCAGGGAGTCAAAATTGCATCCATATCTAAAGGCTGACTCCTAAGTACTTAATGGCAATTTTTTAAAATGACAGCTACTACACTGTTGACTGACACAAAATGTGAAAAAATAGTCTATTCCCTAATTGTGGCTGCAGTCTGCCCTCACTCAGAAAGTGAAAGATGCTCCTAATGTTTTGAAGATTTCTGCAAGGCAAAGGCAGGTCTATAAATTAACAGTGATGATGAATCCTTTGCAAAGCATGTTGAGAGAAAAGTTGACCAAGACCTTAAGCCTTGGAACAAGACTGTCCTCAATTCTAGGAACTCCCAGGCCTTTTGTTGCTCTTTCCTAGGTCAGAGGGATCGTGATGTGCTCCTAATAGGCTACGTGGGAACAGCACAGGTTACATCCCATCAAAGAGGGTGGAAAAGGGATATGAGATACAGCTGGGGCACTGCTCCTCTGACTTCATGGAGTGCTCCTACAGCTTCACAGACAGAGCTGGTTTTAACTTCCTTGGCAAACACCCACAGAGCGAGCTTTTGTGGCCAAGTGCAAAGAAGAAAACCCATGAACCTGCAGCTCTGAGGCTACCAGCTACTCTATTTGAATAACTACTTCAACTTTAACAATGCTTGAAGCATAAGTGCCCAGTGACACAAAGTTCATGCTCCTTTACTGGGCAAGAGGTGTTGTAATTTGTTGAATTGTAAGCACAGTTTATAAGAGTGATTTCAGTAACAAGGAAAATACTTTCAGTACATCATTAATTGCCTTCTTGTGTAAAAGCAATGATGATAGACTTTCAAGTTCTCAAGTCTTTTGCTTTTACAAGAAAGCAGAGTGGAAAAGAGTTATCAAAATAATCAACAGAACTCATCTTCACTTTGCCCTAAGGATGCTCCCAGTGACACAAATTCTTAGGTTATGCTTAGTAGTGTTTGGTGCTACAAGATATTTCCTTTTCTGACCTATTTTGTCCATTTTGAGTCTTTAAACCTTGCCTTGCAGTTACTACACTAACATTTAATTATGCATGTTCAGAGTATGTATGCACAACATCATTATTTGCTATGAGGGGATACACAAGCTGGCAACAAATGCACTGGCTCTGAAACCAGAAACACTCAACCTACAATAAAACATTTCACCAAATTAATATACTACTGCTGTGAGAAGTGAGTGACTACCAAGGTACTTGACATGGTGCCATGCAGACCCATATTTCTATACAGATGTAAGTTATATTTTGGACATTACATATTGTATATCCTTTCCTGAATATCCTATCCTGTATACATATATATATACTTTCCCATACACTTTCTACCCCTGATAGTGCACGTTAATCAAAGGACTTTAGTTCAAGCTAGTAGGGACCGCAGAAGGTCTCAACAGCTGTTGCTGAACTTTTTCATGTCTTTCTTTTATTGAAGGATCCCTGGATGCTGTATTCTATATGGGTCCCAAAAAATGTTGGGTAAGAGGGAATAACAATATTACTTCATTCTACTGGGTGTACTCCTGATAATACAGCCCAAATTACTTCATCCAAATAAATATTAAGTAAAGAAAGTGTACCTCCCTTAAACTACAAATAGCCAATGATTTTTAGGCTGTTTTTGTTACTGATGACAGATTATATAATTATTAGCTTATTCCTTATACAGTTTTGGAATGGAGTTCACATAGAAAGAGTATTTGCTTCTCTGTTCTGTCACTGTCAACAGTAAAAGTAATGTTTTTGGTTCATTGCTGTTTTTCTAAAGTTAGGATTTGGGTGCTGTTTGGGGTCATTGAAATTCAAAGCAGTTATTATTTGAGTAAACGTACTTGTCACTTTCACAGCAGACTGTCATTTTCCTTTACTGTAGGAGGTCTTCAATTGAGGTTCAACAGTGGCTACCTATGTAGTTGCTTTGGTAGAAAGAAAAGTACCACAAGAACACGATGGAGGGTAGGAGGCAAAGCAGCATCTTGAACCTGGGTCTGTTATTCCAAGCAGAATACTCCAGTCACAGAACTTCTGGTTGCTTAGGCATTTTCTCCTCTTCCTCTCCCTGTTTCTCCTCCATCTCCCCAAACCACAAATCTTGTCAGTGAAATAATTTTCTTGAAAAATTAATGACTGACTTAACTGATTAAAATGTATGCGTCTCAGTGTCCTCTACGGATTATTTTTTACCTTGTCTGATCTTCTCCAACAAACTTCCAATTGCCTATTATATTTAATAAAATGAAAACTCAGTGTCCCAAGAGGTTCATTATCCATGGCTTTGTTACAAAATTAATTCTGGCAATCATGGAATTTTAAAATTCAGCTGAGGTAATATGGAAAGCAACTCTTTTAATAATTGCATGATCATAATATGCTACAAAGAAGTTTTCTGAGATCATTTGCTATTGTGAGATATGGCTTTCCCAGTACTCTTAGTTGCTTTTCTGTTATGAATTTAAAAGAGTGAAATTTGGCTCTGAAAGTTGAAAATTTTATTTTATTTCCTCAGGAAGCAGTTTTGGGCAAAAGAACATTTCCTTCAAATCACGTTTAGAAGTCAGAGACAGGACTGCACAAGGTTGTAACTTGCAAAATGACAAATGTTCTCACTTGTCTTGTTTTTTCAGGAGCAGTTAGCATTCACATTTGATGGGAGATGTGGATGTCTCTTGACATAAAGCCTCTTATGCTTCCTCCTTCCAAGGGTCTCAGCTTTCAGTTTATTAAATGCCATTTGAAACAGCCAAGGAGGACTCTGGGCCTGCAGCTGCCACTACCAAAGGGTCTGAGTAGCTGTGGGTCCTATATTACAGCTGCCTGACCTTTCCCTGGATCTACCCAGGACATCTCAAATGGCACCAGATGCCTATAATAAAGCAATAACTTGAGCCTCAGTAAACATTAGTTTTCTGGACATAAAGTGATCTATAACCATTAAGGGTAGATCCTGCCACAATATTCACTATCTTCCTTTATTCAGTCATAACTTCAGTGCTAGGTACAGTCCATACAGCTAAAAAAAAAATCAACCTCCCTGCACCTCTTTCTAACTAATTTTCTGATTTTCTACCTGCCCTAACTGGACACTGCTGTTGTAGAGTTTGCTCTTTGGCATACAGGAACAGAGAAAATGTACTTTGTGAGTGAATCCTGTTGTACTCTGACCGCCAAATGAGTGTGTGAAGCACAGAGCCTTGGAGGCCAGAATAACCTTAGGTTTTGCCCAAGACACAACAAACAAATGAATGGTGTCCCTGGAAGCAATCCTGAGAATCCCTTCAGTTTTAATCTCTGCAGCTATTAATCAGCAGATGTCAGGTTTTAATTATTTTTTATTTAGAGTGCACTTGGAGAAATATTAGTGGAAAAATGTTATTGACTTACTTATTGTGGACCCAGATTCGGGCCTGTTCAGGGAACTGATGATAACAAAGCCAAAGCCTTCATTCTCCTTGCGGTGGATCACAACGTCACTGGTTTGCAGGTTCTGAGAAGCGAAGCCCTCGGGGGGTGTAGCATTACTACTAGAGACAGCGTGATTACTGTTAGCGTAAGTAGTATAGTCACTTCTTGGAGAACTGTGGTGTGTAGACACCGAGCCTGGGCTTCTGCCATTCTCTGGGCACGGTTCTCCTACAACATAAATCACACCAGTATTACAGTCTGACTTGCTCAATGACTCTGTGACTTACACTACATTTGCTAATGCAACATGAATACAGTTGACTGTCTCTAGCCCAGACTACCGCAAGTATTAAACTAGGAGCTGTAATTGATGCAGAGAGACAGGAATCTACACAATTATGCAAAACTTTCAGTGGCAATCAGATAAAGCAAGCATGAAAACTCACTACTAAGCTATATACAAGACAGGAAAGGAAAGCAAGAAACAGTGGCTATCTGGATTGCAAAAGCATTAGCAAGCACTATTCCCTTGTCTGCTGGTTGATCTGTCATCAAGAGGAAAATGTAACTGTCTAATCCAATATAAAATTACTTTGTGTTTGGATTAAAATAATTTAAGCAGGCAGCTAACATAGAGTAATTAGGATTAGCTGTATAATATTCTTCTTACAAGTTGATTAGCATGCTCAGAAGATGTTCATGGAACAGAGCAGTTATACAATGAAAACTAATACAAATAGCTTTTTCTGTGGGTGTCATGACAGAAGCAGTACTCCTTTATAGGTTTTGAAGGTGCTTTTGTATGGTGAGTTGTGAAGGGCAGAAGTGAGAATGGACTCCATCCACACTACATTACTGCTTTGTAGTAACAAGAAGCAGGAAGAAATTAAATCTTGTGGGATTACACAGTTTTTTAGTACAAGCATTTTGTCAACTGAAAACAGTAAAGTTACACTTCCAGATGGGAAAAAGGATTTATATTCCTTGCAGATCTAAGTTGTTTACGTAAATCAGTTTCTATTGACAGTTGCAATATAGAACTTTCAGATGAATGCAAGTAAAATGTGTTCTGTTCGGAGTGAGGAGAGTGGGAGAGTCACTCTACTGAACATGTGAAGAGTTTACACACACAAACATACATTCTAGGAAGAAAGCTTGCAAATTAGACCTTCAACGTGTATTTATTAATAAAATAAACATCATCCAAGGACAAGCTGTTATTTTCTCAGTCAGGTGTGTCCTTTTGCAGTCCTTCTGCAACTATGAAATAAAGTGATTAGAGAAAATAAAGAGGAAGAAAAACAAACAATTATTACACTCCTGCATTGGAAATGAAAATCTCCAAGAGTTATTGAACCAAATCTGCAACTAAATGCTGTAGTCAGTGACAAAAAAGATCTCATTTTCTTGCTGTCATGTTTCAGAAAACTGAATACTGTTTATGTCAGTATGGCTGCAACAGAAAGGAAATTGAATTACCCAGCAGAATGACCAAGAGCTGGCTTGGCCATAAATGAATGCAACTGAGTGCCATTAAATATAGGAAAAGAAATATAAAGGAGGAAGAGTTTAAATGGCTATGCAGTTGTCAGCTGTGCAATAGATATTCATCAGAAAAATTACATTTTGCTTCTGGCTGTGAAAAAAAAGGCATTTTAATCCATGTTGTCCTGAATATCACGTTTTCCTAATCAAATTATTTTTCAGAGCTTGTGAATAGTGATTTTCTGTTCCAGATCTGGAAAAAAGTGTGTGCAAAACAGTCATTCCAGAAGAGGGCTAAGATGAGTACATCAGCTTTAAGGCAGGTAAGGAAAGCCCCAGATCCCTCTGTTGTATACATTCACGTTAGTGAGAAATTATCATTAAATCAATGTCTTGCACGTTTAGTATTGCACTTTTCAGTCATGCCCAGCATCAGTAACTTAATTTTTTTTCCACAAAGCTTACGTTGTAACACACTAAATTAAAATCCTCTTCAGCTCCTGAAACTCTTAAATATAAATGAGTTACACATTATACTCCCCAGTGTGGTGGTCTCAAGGCCCAAGAATAACTCCAGGTGTTTTACCAGCTTGCTTCATTTTCTGTGCCAAGAGACCAGAGTGTCTAATAGACACTTTTATTTAATATTTAACGAGCAGCAGTAAAGGCTGGCATCCACTCTGTGCTAACCCTCTTGCTAATTTTGCCTGCAGTTCGTACAGCCGACTGACCTGGGAAAGGTGCTAATCACAAGCGCTCAGCGGATTACCTTGGTTATTGGCCATTTTCCTAGTGCTGGGGGAGCTGCGAGGGGGCGTCGTGCCGGGCGGAGGGGGACCTTTCTGGCTGGAGGGCTCTGGAGTCAGTAACAGAAGAAAGTCAGTCCCGCGAGAGCGCGGCTGGCAGGGAGCTGCGGTGCCGCAGTGGGAGGGGGACTGTGAAGATGAAGGTGAGTGGGAGGGCGGCTTTTTGGCAAGGGAGCGAAGGGGAAAGGCGCAGGCAACGACAGTGGATCTAGGGCATGGGAAGGAAGAAGACAGGACAGGCTGCGAACGTGGTTTTGCTCATTTCTGGTGCCTCAGTGAAGTGTACTCACCACAAACGCTTTAAAACTTCTTAAATAAATTTCTTACCTTGAGTAAGCAAAGGTGGCAATGTAACGGCAGTAAATTCTCCCTTTAAAGCTTTAATAGATGCTGCCATACTTTTTTTTCCAGCTTCCAGTGTTCTTCAACAATTGAGACTGACCTAGTCTAAAGGTTTAATTTACTTCAGATTCTTCATATTGTTTTAGGTTTATTTTCTGAAAGTGTCTGTTTGAAGGGAGGATTAGGCCCTGTTCCTGGGAGCTGCTTGTGCCATGCAGAAGGTTTTCAGCCTGTCTGTGTTGCGGTTGAGGGGAAAAACTCCAAGTGACATCAGTGAGACCAGAAATGGGCTTTTAACACACACAAGAGTGAAATGAGTTCCTTCCCTGAACAGTTAACAGTCTTTGAGCCTTTCTCCAGTTGCTTATTGACAGGATCAGCTTTAATAGCTTTAGCTTAGGCGAACGTTTTGTCCCTGAAGAGCACAGAAGGAGACAGCACAGACCAAGACAGTATGGAACAAATCCAGCACACTCATGATCACTGCCCCGGAATTGCCAATATTGTTTCCACTTTTGAAGGAAACAACACTCAGCAGTAGTGTTTTTGTCACAGAAATGAGGGACACATATTTGCAACTACTCTTTCTTTCAATGACACAAACATTAACTTCCATTTTAATTTTCTTTTTTAAAACAGCACCTGTTTGTGCTGCGAGCATTAAGATCTGTTTTTCCTTTCAACTTTCCCAGCCTTCACTCACCCGTGGGCAGCACTTTTCTCCTCACAGTAAGGTTCACTTGCCCATTTCGAGCAGCATTATGCATAAGATCAATTACATATCGGTGGGTTTTGCCGGCCACTGGAATCCCGTCTACATACACCAGCTCATCCCCAGGATGGAGACGACCATCTCGATCTGCTGAGCCCATCGCAATAACTGCTCCAATGAGAATCTAGGCAGTAAAGAAACAAAATTCCATCATATATACACTGAATGCACACAAAGACACAATCTCCAATTTACTGCAATGATTTTCCTTTCCTGTTGAAATTAAGTTAGCAATGCAATGCAAGTGAAGAGATGTGTGTGCTCCAAAAGCTTTATTCCGCCTCTGTGGGTATGATTGAAGATGCTTTCTTGCTTTTGGTAAGAAGGTAAGATGTTTTCTACCTGCATAGGAGTGATACACCTGAGAAATCTGACCTAAGGATGGTTTATCTGATATCTTCAAATCAAGAAAATCTGTCTATAGGGCCTGTTTATATAGAGTTTATATAGACTACATCATACAGAAGACCTAAAAAGATTATCTCCATATAAAGATCCTTTTGGCTTAAAATTAGTTAGTCTGCATATTTCTTATCTAAGGTCCCTCACTGCTGTGTGATGTTAGCAACTGGAGTAATACACTTGAGGTCGGTAGTAGAAGTGATCCCACTACACTGAATTTTCTCTGGGACTCTTTAAGTGAAAGAAGTGCTGTATTAAATATTGTTACTCATAGTGAATAACTGATCAGATAGTGGTTGATTAGTAAAGTGGAAAAACAGGAAAAATGTCAGCTTACTCTGGGCAGATGTTGTTTTCCCAAATCGACATTTAAATGTAATTTGTATGGGCCATATAAACTAGTAAAAAATCTGTTCAAAACCTTTTAATGACTTTCTCCATTTTATATGCACATAAATTCACATAATTTATTAGAAGAAGACGTATATATTTTCCCTGTGGAATAACTGGTAGAATGGTTGAGATAGATTCAAACAAAACCTGCTTTGTTTGAAAGAATATTAAAGCATTTGCAGACCACATTCCAAATTTTCCTTCATCTTGTTCTGTGTGAGACTGAGCACAGAATGATGGATATGACATGCCGTGTGACAATCTGCTTTAAATAATAAAAGATAAAAGCTATCAAGTATTGCTTTTCATGATGAACTGCAAAGGCTAGATGTGGTAGTCGCACAGATGGTCTTGTGTTTTTTTGTGGTCTTAGCTACAGAGTTGGAAGTATCACAGCAGAATGTTTAAATGAAACCCCTTGTGGAGCCTGGAGAATTTTCCTCAGTTTCTAGCCTCCCTTTGGCTCCCTTTTTCTTTCAAAACTTAGCAAAGAGAGAAGATGATGCGGCATTTTTCTGCTTCCTGGTGTTCCTGGGAACCTGTTGAGCAGTGTGAGGCTGAACTCTTTCAGATTCTCCATTTTGTTCTTCAAACAGTGAAAGAATATACCTCAAAGCTTTGGAAAATTCTTTGTGCAAAATTCAACTACAAATTATGTTTTTATGCTCCTTTACTTGACAGGACAAAAACTGTCCAAAGCTACCTTAAGGTAGATATACACCAAATATCCTCAAAATCTTTTCATTTGGGCATCTCATATGAGTAAAATTCTTTCTAGTTATCTCAGGAAGAAGCAGGTGGTAACCCTCTGCGGCTTGGAAGATTATAGGGACTATCTTCCTTCTTCGGTTTTATTGAGCATTTGCAATTTCTATATAATTGGCTGCTCTTTAACCTTTGGAGAAACACAAATGATGCTCACAGCATGCTAGGTCATCAGTATCTACTGCAAAGTGCAAAAACTCATTCTAGTTTTGACTAATTAAGTAATTATTGATGATATTTCACATATTCACAGTGGATCATGATTATGCTACTTAGTGGTGGAACTGACTCATAAGATATGCAGCACAGTCCTACTTTAGACACTTCAAACAGGTGCGTTTGTTGAGGTGATGGCCAACATATCTGTTATTTGGTATATTTAATAGCAAGAATAACTTTGTTTTCCTTCTTTTTAGGTTTTTTTTGTGTTTGAACTTGTTTCTTATCTAGTATCTTTCCTCGTTTCACGTCCAAGAAATTTCCATAACAGTTATAAATTCTAGAAGCAAAACACAAATTGGAAAGATATTTATCACGATTGTATTACCTCTGTAATGCAATTTCATAGTGGCATGAGATTGCTTTGAACATGTGAAGAAAAAGATGAGGACATGCAGGCAATAAAGTGTGTATTGTAGAGAAAAGGGAAAGTTTCACCCATTGCTTGAGAATAAACATGAAAAATGCTGGAGTTAGGAAGACTGTGAAAGGGCATAATCTTGAAGCCTGTATCTATTAATTTATACATTTTAGTCTCTGTTTTGTTACTGGCTTTCTTTGGAATTCTTGGTAATAATTTTACTTTTTTTAAAAATTTCTCTGAATAGAAAGCTGCAGTTTCCCAGGCTCATTACTTAAGTAAAATAAATAAGAGATTCATATAGGTGATTCATCTCACCTAATTTTAAGTGTCTATAATGTTTAAATCCAAGATAACCATCTGAACTCTCTCTAAGCATTGCTAAAAATAGGAACTCTTAAGGTGTGGTCTGCATTATCATAATGTTCTGCACTATGGACATCTGTTATGTCTTAACAATGTCTGTTTCTTGGCACTGAGCATAAAAAGAATATAGACATGCATCTTGCAGGCATTTTGAGAAGAACCCATAAATCTGTCTTGAAGATGAGACTTTCAGTGTAATGTTCGTACATATTTGTGTAATTCTGAGTTTGAGCAGCACAAATGTATCCAAAATACATTTTGGAAGAGCAATTTGCAACTTCAGTAAAGTTCCGATTTACGTATATCTGCAACCTTTCAGTGATATTATAATTCATTGTAATAGAGTCAGATTAACTCCTCAAGTTACTTGGAGATATGATAAATACCTGTTTCAGTACAGTCTCATGAGATTTCAGAGTTGATTGGAACTTGTACAACCTAAAGTCTTGATATTTGTAATTTCTCAATAAAATTAAGTCTTTCCTTTGGAAAGCATCTTTATGCTTACAAATATGAAAAGCAGCACTTTCTCCTTCTAAGGTGCCAGGCAGCTGATATAACTAGAAGGAAACTAAGCTACAGTCCCTCTACAGTGTCAGTATTATAAATCTAAAAAAAAAAAAAAAATCCATGTGGATTCCAATTCTTTGAAAAACTTATTGCCTTATGCCTAAGAATCCATTTGCCTTTTTAGAAATCAAACCACAATGACAAAAAGCAATGAAAGCTTCCTTTTGTTCTGTGTTATTTGACTGCACAGCAGGAGAACCGAAAAAAACGTTTCAAAGTATCTCAGTTCTTGTTTCATAGGAAATGCAGGGGTTTGGAGGACAGGCAGAAACTACCTCTCGTATTCTGGAGGTGAAAGGAATGGGAAGCTGCAGGTGGGCTGTCCATGGGGATGCAGGCAAATAGTGGAGGAGCGAAAACAGAGTTAAGAAGTTTTGTATTTGGACTACAAAAGAGATGGAAACTAAAAAATATAGAGTACATCTGTTGTCTTTAATAGTGATGACTCTAAGCAGTGAAAACAAGTAGATGGGCAATAAAAAGGGAGCAAGAATTGAGAAGTTCAGCACTGCAGCACCTAGCTCTAAGGAGATGCTGTTTTGCCATGTAGGATCCTGAGCCTCTTATTCATTCCCGAGGACTTTGAGACATGGTTTGTGGGGAGACATAAAGTCTAAGATTGATAAGTCTGAGGAAAAATGCTATTGTATTTACAAGCCCTGAAATAGAGATAATGGCCTTGAGGCTAAGTGTAGGCTGAGAGCAATTGTTTAGCAGGACAGTAAAGTGTCTTAGAAGGTGGTTCACAGAATGCAGCATTTTTAGTCCTACTTTCCAAAAGCAGCAAAGTGCTTATCTCTGCACTTGCTATCCAGCCATGACTCTGAATTTGGACAGTAAAGGGTAAAGGTCAGCCCTTCTGAACTGCTTCCTCTGAAACAGTTCATTGCACAACACATGTAGCCTGGAGGCAAAGGTCTCTTTTCCAAATTCCCACTCTACTGGATTGTTGAGCAGAGACATAAATTCAGGTATCCTGCAACTCCAGTATGTGTTCTAAACTGTAAGAATGTTAGATATTCTAGATTAGTTTTCTCATACACCTTTAGGTTGAAATAATTCCATTTTATATAAACAATCATTTTTTAAATGTGGCGTTTGAGTTGTACTTTTCCCCATGAGAATGTTGTAAACCTCCAAACTGCAGAGCCAGTCAGACACACAGTCTGTGACTACTTAATTATCCATTTGTAATGAAAAAGCACTAAAGCAGAGACGAAGAGGCTTTCCTGGAACACTCAGCAGTCTTCTAGACAGGGACACTTTCCTAGGAGATTGTAAATGCCAGTAGACATTACAGTCTGAAGCAGGTAGAGGGAGATTTCCAAATTTTGCCAATTCTTTGGCGAGTGAAATGATAACATGGGACATTTCCTCTAACTCCTAACAGATTTCTGTTTTGGTTTCACCTAGCAAGCAAGCTTCCAGAACCCAAATTGTCTGGGCCTTCCAGAATAACAGGAAAAATGCTTCATTGGAGAATATGCAGATGATGGCTCAGTGGCCTCATTTTATGTGCAATGGGATGTGCTCCATCGAAGAAAGTTAGATGTCAAAGGGGCTTCAGGCACATTGCAACAGTAGATGATGAAACAGTGTTGAAGTCCTTCTGTACAGCTATACTTTATTTAGTTTTGAAAATCCATTCCAAAACACCTGTTCTAAAAAAGTCTCTGCATCCCATCTACAAGAAGGGTCGCAAGGAGGATCCAGGGAACTACAGGCCTGTCAGTCTGACCTCAGTGATGGGAAAAGTCATGGAGCAGGTGATCTTGAGTGCTATCATGAAGCACATGCAAGAGAACTGGGTGATCAGGCCCAGTCAACACGGGTTCACCAAAGGCAGGTCTTGCCAAACTAACCTGATCACCTTCTATGACAAAGCGACTTGGCTCCTGGATGAGGGAAAGGCTGTGGATGTATCTTCCTGGACTTCAGTAAAGCCTTTGACACAGTTTCTCACAGCGTTCTGCTTGAGAAGCTGTCAGCCTCTGGCCTGGACAGGCGCACACTCTCCTGGGTGGAAAACTGGTTGGATGGCTGGGCCCAGAGAGTGGTGGGAAATGGTGTGAAATCCAGCTGGAGGCCAGTGACAATTGAGGTTCCCCAGGGCTCAGTGCTGGGTCCAGCCCTGTTCAATGTCTTTATCAATGACCTGGATGAAGGCATTGAGTGCACCCTTAGCAAGTTTGCAGATGACACTAAGCTGGGTGGAAGTGTCGATCTGCTGGAGGGCAGGGAGGCTCTGCAAAGGGATCTGAACAGGGTGGACCGCTGGGCTGAGTCCAACGGCATGAGGTTTAACAAGGCCAAGTGCTGGGTCCTGCACTTGGGGCACAACAACCCTGTGCAGTGCTACAGACTATGAGAAGTCTGTCTAGAAAGCTGCCTGGAGGAGAGGGACCTGGGGGTGTTGGTTGACAGCCGACTGAATATGAGCCAGCAGTGTGCCCAGGTGGCCAAGAAGGCCAATGGCATCTTGGCTTGGATCAGAAACGGTGTGACCAGCAGGTCCAGGGAGGTTATTCTCCCTCTGTACTCGGCACTGGTGAGACCGCTCCTTGAATCCTGTGTTCAGTTCTGGGCCCCTCACCACAAGAAGGATGTTGAGGCTCTGGAGAGAGTCCAGAGAAGAGCAACAAAGCTGGTGAAGGGGCTGGAGAACAAGTCTTATGAGGAACAGCTGAGACAGCTGGGGTTGTTTAGCCTGGAGAAGAGGAGGCTGAGGGGAGACCTCATTGCTCTCTATAACTACCTGAAAGGACGTAGTAGAGAGGAGGGTGCTGGCCTCTCCTCCCAAGTGGCAGGGGACAGGACAAGAGGGAATGGCCTCTAGCTCCGCCAGGGGAGATTTAAGCTGGACATTAGGAAAAAATTTTTCACAGAAAGGGTCATTGGGCACTGGAACAGGCTGCCTAGGGAGGTGGTTGAGTCCCCTTTCCTGGAGGTGTTTAAGGGACGGGTGGACGAGGTGCTAAGGGGAATGGTTTAGTGTTTGATAGGAATGGTTGGACTCGATGATCCGGTGGGTCTCTTCCAACCTGGTTATTCTATGATTCTATGATTCTATGATTTCAATCGGTACTTGAAGCACCTTTTTTAGAATATAGTGCATTTGTTTATTTTTACCGGAGACATCAGTAAACTATTAATATTTATCAGTACTTGGACAGACATTGACAATTTTAAAATAGAGGAGCTTCTTTGTTTCTCAGAGCCATGTGTTGGTTAATGTTAATGCTTGAGTGACAACTATGTTATTCTGCATGAATTTGAATATGGAATATATAAATCTGTCAACTAGTTATACATTAGCTCAGAAAAGTGGTAACACAGAACTGAACTTATGCATAAGGTTGAGATAATAAAAAGTTATCATTATTGACTTGGGATTAGTCCTCACTGACAAACCATTGTTACATCATCAAAGTTATTCTGAAGGAGTCCTAGTTCTGTATGCTTTCTCAAAATTATAGTATTTATACATATCATTAATTTACCAAGATATGTATCCATTTCTTTTAAAAATTGTGTATATGCTTTATTTTGTATTTTGTTACACCTGCAATGAATCTACGTTGGTTTTGTTACCTGTTATTTGGTTATGGGGATGTCTCCCTCCTAATGGTATAAAGCTACAATTATTATGCCTGATGCATCACGTGACATTATCATCTAACCTGGATCATGAACTACTCTTCCCTGCTGGGGCCTTCTGTGTTTCTGGAAATAAACTGCATTGTCAACAGTATCTTTTAACCTTATGCATATATAAAGTCTGCCTATGTTGAACACAGTTACACAGAGTCTTACATAATCTGATTTTTTAAATCTTCTGCTTAACCTTGGTTTTGGAAGTCCAGAATTAAAAGATGCCAGGTCACACTCCACAGTAAAGGCCTGAGTGATAGATATACTGTGTCTAACTTAATTTCTTTTGATTCTAACTTAATTTACTGTGACATCTTTTAGATGCAGACAGCCTGAGAGTCCTGTCTTTTTCGATGGATGAACAAGAAAACCATTTCATTTATAGCTTTGACATGGTGTCCATTTGGGTTCAGCTTTGTAGTAAAATTTTTCTGACCTTTACACTGATTTTAGAGTTATAAAAAGGAAAGTCTAGAAGAAATAACTCACAGGCTGTCCAGGCTCATCTCCTCCCAGGATTCTGAAGCCAAATCCAGACTCCATTCTCCGAAGATGAACATCCAGCTCCTTGTAATCGGGACCTGGTTTAAAGGGAAATCCCACTAAGCAAAACATTTTGGCTTTGTCTTGAGAAAAGACATCTTCCCTCCCACCTTATGTTCATTGCTCATGACTAATGGTATCCTGGTTAGAGCTGGTGGAAACAAATGGGACACAATGTGTTGTACACAGACAAAAGGGAAACTTGAAAATGTAGGAATCTTGAAGGATGATTATGTTCAGCAGAATATACTAAACCAAGCTAGAACACATTCACAAGACAAGAGTACTGGAATGCCTGTTCAAAATAGAGGTTATAAAGATGCCTTCTTCCTACAACTGACTCCATAATATACTGCTGTTCATCCACCTCTGGCATTTAATTCATAGTTTCCTTTCAGTTCATTAAAACCTAAAAAGAATAAACTGAAACAGGAGATACAGATACATAGAAAAATAATCAGTCTAAGTTAGAAAAGATGAGTAATTATTACAGGTCATTTTAGTTCCACATACAGATATATACCAGTATGTCTTTATATGTAATGTAGCTTTTAAGTACTCCACTTGCAGGTAATACCCTCAATAAAGAGTTTTGATGAAAGGTGTCACTATAAGCCTCTGACTCTTCTGGTTTAGATTGAAAGATAACATAATTACCTTGAACTCCTTAATGCTACTCAATTGAAGTCTCAACAGTTTTATGAATCATAAAATTGTGGTTCCATATGCCTGCATAATGTGTCTGTAAACATATATTCTGCTTTGGAATATATCAGCTCAGGAATGCAGTGACTTTTAATGTCAGTTTCTTATATAAGTGACTTCAGCTTTGTGAGAAAGAGTTCATTGTTTTGGGTCTCAATGCCCTCAAAATACAAGAGGGAAATTTTCAATAATATTTCAAATCATATGAAGCGAAACAGTAAGCAGTTAGAGGACTAAGAAGTTGTGTATTTGGACTGTTGCTTTGTCTGAATGTTTAGAGATGCTCTAGTCTCATTGCCCAAAGCAGAACAGTGATTAAAAAAGTATGGTCTTTCATATAGATTGCACTCTGGCCTATAAACTGTGAAAGCGTTTGGCCAATGTCAACTTATTGCCTATGCCAAATGACAAAAAGAAACAAGATTTCAGTAAACTGTTCATGATGTCTCCAGTTGTGCCTTCTTTCCTCAGGAGGAAAGGGACAACAGATGGCTGAAGCACAGTATTTCAGCAACTCTGATTTACAGACACCTCCCAGAACCATCAGTGGACACCTCACAAACTGTAGAGTTGATCAGCTTTAGTGTGGAATTAAGGCTGATTCAATTCCAGTCAGGTCTTTCAAGGACAGACACATAAGTACAGGCAGTGTGTCTATACTACCACCGTGCAATAAAAATCCTCTAGACAGCACCACAGTGATGCTTTTGTGCTTTAATGCTTGTGGAGTTTCCCCCTTCTCTTGGACTAGAAAGTGCACCATTTCAGCAATGTATATTGGTATGAGTGAAACTGCATCACAAATATTTCACTTAGAAAAATTAAAGTATTACCTTTCCCAAACAATTTGCTTCTCATATATTTGGAAGACAATCCCAAGCAGATTCAAGCATTGTACTGACTTTTTAAATTGTAATTGATAAGTGTCTCAACAGTGAATAGAAGAAAAAATTAAGTTTACACGTGCATGGTATGTTAATTTAATGCAAATGTTGTTTCAAAGTTGTGAGAGGCAAAGGAATTTTAAAATAAAAGCAATATTTTATCTTTACCTGATTTTCTGTGAAAATAACAAGTAACAAGGATGAAGCTCAGAAATAGCGAGAGGGCATTGTAGGTAGACACAGTAGGATTACCATTTATAGCCCAGGTCCAACAGTCAAAGGCACTGTTTCCAGCAGTCTGTCACAAACCAAGCACTACCTTTATTTGCACACACATGAATGAATATGCACAGTTCAGAAGACATTAAGAAGGTACAAAAATATCAGGATGTGAAGAATACATACTCTAGCACACTGAAATGAAAACTTCCTTCAAACACATACATTGACAAAACTGATCCAAACCAATGTTGGCACCAGACGCCAAAATAAGAGGTATTATTTTTATTTTTAAGAGGCTGTTTTTCTACCCTTTTGCAACTGAATAGGTGATCTGGACTGACCATGAAAAAGGATAGGCTAAAAAGATTATGTGCTGTAAAACACACTGGAAGCCTTTGGATAAACTGACTACACCATCACGCTTGCTCAGAAGATCCTTCCTTCCCAAAGAACTGGAATTCTACAGAGCTCATTTTCTGCCAACTCTTACCAGGTTACTGAAAACCGCTTTTGAAAAATAATGCTCTTTTCTGTCCCCCCAAGCGAACAAAACATGGAACTAGAAAGAATCCTTGGGTTATCTAGTCCAGCTCCCTGTTATTGCAAGCCTCTGCAAGTAAATAACACACAGAACATACCCATAAAGATGTGTGAAAACAACACTGGTACCTCAGCTCGTTTGTGGCCTTTTTCACTAGGTAACCTGCCTCATTCAGAATTTTCACTGATGGATTTCACCCCATGATTTTACTTAGTTTTTCACAGTAATATCATACTGCTTCTGACTGACCAGCACACTCAAGAGTGTTTCCTCCACTGCTATTGTTAGTTGTTTCAGCTTTCATGATTGCTGTGACACAACTCCATTGGCTGCACTGACCAGCTCTCTACTGGTCTGGAGACAGCTACATTATAGATACATGAAGTTACGTATCTGAATGTGGACCTGATTTCCACTCTTAGTTTTTGGGTTTAGGTAATTAATAAAAATAACACAGAAGACTTAATGCAAGGCTTTCCGCTGATGTTACCCTTCCAGTCCAGAAACTGTTCTTTTAGCAGAATTGCTTATCTGCTTTCTAGCCGTTCCTGCTACATTTTGTGCTAAGCACTGTCTTCTCCAGGCTAACATGGAAGCACTTCAGTTATAACTGGCATTTTGTAAAATGTCTACTTGAATTGTAGATTGTTTAAACATGCATTGCTTGTTTGGTGCAAAAAATCAGTTACTAGCTTAGTCTGACACAACAAGTTTTGGTAAACTTGTTTTGCATTACATCTCAGTTTATCTCCGTATCTGCAGTTGGTCTTTAATCACAAGTAAGCTATGAAGTCTTGCTGCTGCTGAAACCCCTTTTCCACTGTTTCTTAAAGACAAGGAAGTTATTCACTACTATGCATTTTTACTACAGGAGCATATATGTGGTAGATTTACTGAAAGTCCTTACCATTACGTGGCAGCAATTTCAATATTTCTGAATGTACATTGATCAAGTAATTTAACTCATATAAGTTATTACATTTCATCTGATATTTCTTGAAGTGTATGCTTTTCTATGATTCTGGTACTTTCTTCCTAACAAAAGATGATCAGATGAACTAAATTTTGCCTTTCCTTGCTGAAGAAGATTTTCAGTTGATCATACAAAGAAAATTACCTACATTTACAGAAGAATGATATTCCTTTGCCTTGTAATATACTGCAAACTGTTGGTTAATATAACTGCATCATAGAAATTGGACATCCCCTTTTTTTTTCTCTTTGGAAGATAGATTAGCACCTTGCAGTTTGTGCCAAATAAGAAGAAATGAATAGGTCTGCAGATGCAGGAGTAAAGCCAAGACTAAATTAGTACAGTCTTTTGCACTGTTTGCTTTTCTTTCCAGTCAACTTAATACACCTGAATGTCCCATCTCCTGCCAATTTCCCTGAAAGGAGAGTTTCAGCTTAAAGTCAGTATTTCTGATGGAATAATATGTGCAACCTGTGCAAGAATGACAATGTTGCCTATTCTCCCTTTCCTTTCTGCACATTTATATCAGAATAAGAACTTTAGATTTGCCTGCTAGTAACTTAATTGTCTTTTTTATAATTAGGACATTTTGATTCTTCTTTTTGTGTATAGAAAAACTTTCATAACTGATCCCTTGGCCTAGAAGCTTAAAATAACCCCAAACAATTCACTTTGCTAAGATATAAAACCAGCTGACTCCCCCATGAATTTGAGCATGATATTGGCCAAGCTGTGATCTGATCATTGCTGCAGAGTAAGGATGGTAAAAAGCATTGGGAAATTCCACTTTCTGATTCCTGGACAACAGGGAATTTCCTTTAAATGTAAAGGTGCCAGAACAGGTTACCACTGAATGATAGTGAGTTCTTATAGGTGAAGATGTGATTGTCAGCTCTCTACTACACTTCTGAACAGTACTAATTTGAATTCCTAAGTAATTCCCATTCTTAGGTGTACATGCTATTGTTTCTTAAAAGTATGTAGAGAAAATATATCCCTGGAGATTATTAATTCATTTTTCTGTACAAGTCAAATTGCACAAGTGCCATGTGAATTTTAAAATGATAAACCTGGTATTTGGGATGATGCTGTAAATAGTGAGATGGATTTATTTTTTTCATTAAATCTCATCTATATTGAAATTAAAACAAGGATGAAGAGTGTCAGTAATAATGCTACAGTCTTACTGGGTGTACTCCACTTTCCTGCTAAAACCAAACATTAATCTGGTCTCCTTTGCTGAAGATGGTGAAGATTTTTGTTCCATGTAAATAATTACTGTGAATTGTGATTGACATAAATCTACCATAATTTTTTATCTGAATTTCAGATGCTCTTGAAAGACATGAAAAGCTTGAAAAAAGTTGTGGGTTGGCTGGTCTCCAATGTCAGCAGCATTTTAAAAACATACTCATTTACTCTTGATATTTGTAGAGAGGAAACGCTGGTAAATAGATGTTAGTGTAAAAATCAGCAATGTAATAAAAAAAAAGAAAAAAGAAAAAAGAATTGGTGTGCTGGCCGAGTTATTCAATGTATAAACCCTAATGGGTATGCAAAACCAGTCCAATATCATATTTAATTTACGATGTCTGTCCAACCTGTGTAGGACTAGAAAAGACTTTAATGACATTGTCAAAACAGGCTGCTTTAAGTGTTCACTTAACATGACCGCATTAGAAAATCAAATATTACTGGTTTTTAAGCATGTCAATTGCCATTTTACAATTCTGATGTTGATTCAAACACACACAAAAAAGCTTCTGTTTTTGAAAGTCTTGCTTTTAGCTTTTTACAAAACTAGAGTTATCTATGGGAGCAAGGAATGGGTGGATCTGCATAGTACATCAGTTCTGTTCTTTTGCAAATGAAGAAACAATCATTTCAGTTTTACACAAAATGTTGCATAAGCTTAGATTTGGACATGAGATATAGAGCTACATTTTTATGTTAAGGAGTGAACACTAACATATGAAAGCACAAATAAAATATTGTAAAACATACACAAAGACTGGCTGAGGAAAAAGAAATACTTTTCCTTGCTCAAAATGCAAATCTATGATCAAAAGATTTAGAGTTAGCATTCCATAACAAAAAATGCATACAAAAATAAAAAGGTGACTGGGCTGTCATGATTTGCCGTTATCTAGGGAAATGATTAAAGAAAGAAGAATAACTAAAACATAAAATGAAGGACAATTAGTTTACAGAACAATGAAGGCTGAAGAATACTTGCCAGAGGAATCCACTCGCAAACCAGTCCTGGGCAGCACTTGTTCTGAATAGGAAAATGGGGAATTAAAGATGAAATAAATTTCTCAAGTAATTTAAAGATGCAGCATAAATTCTCTGCTGTGTTTGAATTACTGAAGTGCATTTTCTACTTTTTATTACATTTATTTTTCTCTCCTCCCCTCCTTCTTGATGTCCAAGGTTTACATGTACATATTCCTGCTAGACATAGACCTCCCTGTCCATTTCTATGCAAAGTGAAAACAGATGGTAAGATGCTAACGTTCCTTTAACATAACATAAGTTATGGAGAAGATAAAATTTTTAATGAGTTCAAAATTGTGGAAGTTGGTGATAATATCTGTGCTTATTCATGTACAGAAATAAAAGGGAAAGTTTAATGTTTGTGCCTAGATGACTTGACCACTGCTTTTATTTAACTCAATTGCAAAAAGCCTTTTATCATAAAGAAGAGCAAGATTTTGCTAGAAGGTTGTATGTTGCCAATGACAACAACTGGTTGTACGTGAAGGCAAATGCAAGTAAACCCATTTAGCCTAATTTACATGCAGGTAGTTTTACAGTATTTGCATTTCACTAGATGAAATGCAGCAAACTGATCTGCTTTCATATACAACTACTTTGCTGGCATTAAAGGAATCTGGGACAACTCCATAGCTGAACTCACTGTCACACTTCCTTTGCTGATTCTGAAATGTTCTGACTAGGAATTTCTAGCCAGAATACCTAGTTTTATTATCTCTGCAGCATCAAGAGTGAATTTTAAAACATCCCAAAACAGAAGTGATTTTCACTGGACTACCAACAACAGAAAGGTAAATAAAGTGCTAAACATGTCTCTAAACCTGAATATCATATCACACGTATTTCATGGTACAAACAGGGTAAGGTCTGTCACATCAGCATCTGTAGGACAGCGATGCAACATGTATGTTGTCTTTCTGAGTTAGAAGGAAGACAGGAATGGAGTTCATACTGTAAGTAGGTAATACCAGGCAGAAAGCAGTTATTTCCTCTGTGGGCAACTCTTTACTCCATTTGAAGAATTTGGAATAAAGCTACCTGCCTTCTGGTAGGCTGCTTCCTAAAGACAACATGGGCTGCCACAGTAGCAGCTGAATATTCATAGGTCACTTGAGTCAATACTTAATTAATGCTCTAGGGCGAAGACATTTTCCCAGAAAAGGAGTTGGAGGTCACTGAATGTCTTATGACAATTTTTTGGTAAGAGTATTTACATAACAGCCATGATCTGTTCAAAGTCAGGTGACTGCTCCCCTGGTTACCTAAAATACAGTATAGACATTCCACTGGATGGGAACATCCCTTTGGATTTGGTGTTCTTGTTGTTGTTGTGTTAGGAGTTGTGTCACATAGGCTATGGTGTTTTAGTTTATAGGTGCCTGTGTGTCTTTAGTTTTTAAAAGAGGTAATTACTTCACACACTTCAGATTTTGGAAAGTGTTCCAGGATTCTTTGAGATGAGAGGTGCTATCTAAATGTAAATTAGTGCACCGGCACATCTCCTGAGAACTGGAACCTTTGAAACTGATGCTGCTCCACTGCAAACTTGGAGAAATGATTTTTTTTACTCACATACTTTCAAGATTTTAATGGAATCCTTAAAAGAGACAGAACGATTTTAATGCCCTGAAGGTAATTTCATCTTGATAGTCTCAATATTCTTTTAGGTTTGAAAGGACCAAAACCTTCTCTATTGGTCATCCAGCTAGAGTTACTCTTGAGCCACTGTAAAGTTTGTTCACTCCTGTTTCCATTTCTACCTGCAGTCACTCTGATATCCCTTAGAGTTGGCCTCAAGTAGCGAAGTGAAAGAAAATTAGGGACCAACTTGCTAAGATAGCCAAGTATTTTAAGCAAGTTAGCAGTACCTTTTTTGCAAACTGTTGCTGTGGTCAGGCAAATGTACCTGTTATGAGATAATCTCATTAAGTCTGATTTGGCTTCTGTTCATGAATAGGTGTCTTTTCTTTGCTTCTGCAGAATTTCATATAGCCTCTTGGTGTTAATTATCTCACAGTCAGCTATTCAAAATGTAGCATTGGTTTTCATTGTAGTTCACACTTCACACACAGAAACTTGGAATTTCACTAGGCTGAAAGTGTTGAATAAATTTTTTAAGTTCTTAAAAGTTTGATTACTAGCAATTCAAACCTAAGTGCAGACCTGTATATTTGGTAAATGCAGGAAAGCAATGTTCATTTTAGGAAGAATCTGACATCAGCAATTTAGGTCTGTGTGCAATACAGGACATGTGTAATTATATCACTGATACTTTGAAAAATAGAATACAACCTCTGAATAGCCGTGCTCATGTGATAGGCAGGCTGTTGGCAACTAATAGAAAACTGACACAGTTCTGGGCTCAAAAACCCTAGGGAATAGCAACTTCCAAGTGAAGATGAAGGACCACTGGGACTGGTCATCAGCCAAGCAAAACGCAGGTAATTCGTGAAACATCCTGGTTCCTTGTATCTACTAGGAACAAACTGATTGAACTGGCAGTTTTACCAAAATACTGAGACACTCTAGAAAGCCCTTTTTCATAAAAAATGGTCAATTAGTTTTTATAGGAAGCTAACCTTTATACAAGGATTTTGAAATTTTCCATTTACTAATTATTACATTTATTTTCGCATTTCCTAACCTTGACTAAATTAAACCTGCCTCCACCACTTACGAAACGAGGCAGCAGAAGACATGTTTAGGGAGATCAGGACAAAGACACAAGGCTACTCAACACAGTTACCATAAATTGGCATTCAAAGTGCAGAAGTTTTTAAAATGTTGATGTGATTAGTGTATTCTCCATACAAAGCCTTTTTGGTTGAAATTCTGTGGCTACATTGTCAGAGGCTGAATTGTAGCCTCTTATGTGAAATGGGAGTGAAATGATTACAAAGTAGAGCTTGAATGAAAAATAAAATACTTGGTAAATTTGCTGTATTAAATTTTTTAGTTCAGGTAATCTGTCCTAGAAACAAGAACAGGGAAAGTAAAACTAAGCAGCGTCCTTCTGAACTGCTACTTGTGTGTGATTACAACTAAAATAAATGTCCACCATTGGGACTACTCTGTGTGTTCTGGAGAACAAGAATGCAGCTACGCATATCAAAAATCTTGCTATACATCAACACTTCTTCCATGTCATATTAGTGCAAAGTCAAGGTTAACTTTGCTATTCGAAGACAGAACAGTAACATCTAGCTTGATGTTTAATTTGAAATAGATGACACTCATGATTTTGAAACTGAAACTATTTTGAAGCTGCAAAATATTTGCAAACAGATAAAAAATAAACAAGACCTAGGTCACAATCCTGACTTAACTGAAACCAATGGCAAAAATACCAGAGTTCTTTGCTGTCAAGATACAGCCCTAGGAGTATCGTTCACGTATAACATAACACAAGGCTATTCTTATGTGCACCAATGGAGTCACTGTTAGTCTTTGGAGGAAGAATTATGCTGAAGAAAGATAGGGATGATAATATTTATTATCCATACTACATTATTTTCTGGATCATACTTGATTGAATGTTAAATACATAGAACAAAACTATCATTAAGAAACACCTGTACTTCAACAGCTCAGCCCTGGCCATGCTTTAGGTAAATAAGAATTTTACAAATGATGAAAATGATTATGATCATGCGGTAACATCCATTCTAAAGCTGGTCAAGCCGTAGTTTGAAACAGCACAGAGGTGATGCAGTTTCCATTGGTCCCATGCACCTATGACCAGTTCCCCAATGCTTACAGGACAATTACCTTAGTTATTATTTTGACTTCTTAAGTGCACTCTACCACTTTGCAGATGAAAATCTATATGTAGATCTTTTAATAAAGTGTAAATTGTTCAAGAGAAATGAATACTGCATCTTTAATATCACCATCTGTTGTAAAACTGATGCTTCATATTAGCTTAGGTAATTTAGGACATTGCAATCCAGCAATCACTGTTCATTTTACATCCACAGTGCTCTGATGGTGATAGTCTCTTAATTCCTCTTGAAAATGCTTTTGATTTCATTGCCAGTTCTTATAACCAACAAATTTGATTTGTCATTGTGAGCAACTCTTTTTGCAGTGATGAACAATACAAAATAATTTGACATTTGTCTGCTAAATTCTTTCTCCTTTTGTTATGTATCATCTCATATAAAAAAAAGGATTACATTCATTTAGTAATAGAAGTTCTTAGGCCTTCTCTATGCTGTCACTTGGAGTAGCAACAGATGCAAGGAAAACAACGACTTGTACTGTTTGGAAACTCCTTTAAGAAATTACCTTCCTGTATCTCCGTTGCTCATACTCTAGGTCAAGGAGTAGTTTGATGATAATACATAGCAATTAGTCATTTCCCAGTACTCTTTTAATTACTAAGTGCAGGCAGGCATATCATTGATATAAAGGGCAATAACTGGTGAAAAGAAATACTGAAAGATGTAGCAAAATGAGCTCAAGGAAGATTTGAAACTAGAATCTAGTTTTCTGAATTTATAATCCCAAATCATTTGCCTATACAAAAAATCTATTTCTGTAATACTTTAGAATACTATGCATTTAATGTCATCAAAGTGGTACTTATGTACCTATATGTACATATATGTATACAAGTTTTTAAAGCGCCTTAACCAAAAGGTAATTTTTTTTCTTTTTTTTTTTTTTTGCAACTACAGAAGAGCAAAAATGGGAAAAATTGTTAGAGGCAAAATTTCTATAAGGAAAATACTGTCTGAAAGAATTGCAGTAACAATTATGTATAAAATTTCCTTCAGTTTTTAAGACTGTAACTGTGTAGGTCTTCAGCCAAGAAACTTTGAGAAGAAAATCCTGCTCAGCCATAGCCTATGCCAGACTCCGTCAGAAGATAATGCATTCAGTTGTATACACCTAATATTTTTTTTTTGCTATATATTTTTTTCCTAAGTATCCAACTCAGGAAACCCTGACAGCCTTAGTATTTTTCTGCAAGTATAGTATTTTCAGAGTTACACATAATGAGTCAGTAGAATGCCATTTGAGAAATCTTTCACACGGCTCATACTTGAATGCATATCTGTGCTGAATACCTGCAGTGATATTCCAGAGGAAAGGTGGACTTTGAATATGTATTGACATGCTTGTCTGTGACCCTTGGAGAAAGATATTCATAAGTCTGCACAAGAAAATACACTTATTTATGAAGGCTAGTAATGCATTATGCTAATACTTTTGCTATTTACATGTTTCACAGCTGTTGGTGGACTTAGCTTTTTGATTCTTTTCCAATTTAACTAACTCTTTCGGAGAAAAAAAAATTAATGCCGCACATAAGGTAGCTGATGGAATTGAAGGAAATTTGGGAAACTCATGATACCGTGGTCAGAGGATAAAAAAGCATGGGAGATTTTGAAAGCAGAAACCTTTGTCCTGCCAGTAAAAGATGGAACTGTAGTTGTTCAGATTTCACTTTCAATGAGAGCTTATCACTTATTGTATAGTGATATACAATACAATATTCCTCATGGCTTATCTCTTCCTACTGGCATTTTTATGTCACATCACCAGCTTTAGAGTACTACACTAACTGAAGGAAATATGTAACCTAATCAGTGTAAAAAATATTTATTTTACTGCTTTATTTAGAGGAATATTAAATCAAACTTCTATTATACATTTTATGACTAGAGAAATATTATAACATTATGATTCCCAACAGCTTTGGGTCTCCTGTTTGACTAATGCCTGTCTACAGAGGTTCAATATAAAATATAAGAAAGGATAAGGAGAATTTATAAAGGCAAAATGGTAATTTCAGGAGGATGAGTTCTCCCAGTGACAACCACAGAGCTCCAGTTACATCTGTAAGAACTGTTGCATATCAAGTCTTATAATTTGCTTCATTAATAGGAAATTCCTGATCTGATGTTCCATTTTCTAGCTCCTGTACCTAAATTCCATGGTTATCAGCAGTATCATACTGTCACTTATACGTTGAGAGTTTTTGTAGGAAGAAAGGTGTTAATGATTTGCCTCAAATTAAGAGCTGGATGGGAAAAGGAGAAAGTATCCAGTTCTTAGAGCAAGTTGTCTTCATTTCAAACTTTTGCAAAATAATGTAACAGCAGAAAGCTAGATAGGTTCTCTTCATCAAGGAGAAGAAATAAGGTGGGGGGAAGAAATAAAAAGAGGAAAAAATGCAGAGAGATGAAAAAAGTACCTGCAGAAAGGAAAGACAAAGAAAGAAGAAAACAATTGCCCTTCTTTTGCTTTTAGGCAGCTGTTTTGGATGATGTGGTAATCTCCATCAGACTTTGGAAGCACTTTCTGTTCCTTTTGGGTTACTTGGAGCTACTGAGCACAGCTGATGGGTGAACGCAGAGGCAGGTGACAGCTAACAGGTAAGATTTGACAGGTAACAGCTAACTTATGACATTTTTCCCAAGGAGCTGTAACTTACAAAATAGAGTTGCACTTTGCTTTTGTACTAATGCATGATTTTATTTGTCTCCAGGCTGTATTATTAGAACAGTCTCTACAAAACTGTTTCCAGTGTGGAAGTAGTACTCCTTTGTAACTCATATGTGTTCATTAAAAATTGAAATATCCCTATCTCACACAGGGTCATGCAGGTCCTTCATGTGCCTGTGGTGGAAAACCACTCCTGTAGAAAGAAAAACATCCTTTTTTAATGAAAATTTTGTGCTTGAAGCCCCTTTCTAACATTAGGTAGGGATGAACTACCTAGCAACTACAGTAAACGCTTGTGAATCAGGCTCCTTGGGTCTAGTTCTTGCTCTGCTTCAAGTCATGTCACTTGTGCTCCTCACAGAACTATGCTGTGATGTGTAATGTGCTTGGCTCTGACAAGGAAGCAGGAGGATTTGATGAGGTCCTGGTGAGTTCTGACTGTGGTGAGATCCTCTGATAAAGGGATCTGTAGAAATTCAGAGCTGTAGCAGTACGAAAATGAACTGTTTAGTAACAGAGTCTCACTGTGAGAGAAACAAAGACCCAATACTATCTCTTTCTTTTTGAGTTTTTCGGGTCATGATTGTTCTCTTTGCACTATTATTAGAAGATGAACCTCTTCCTTATCAGGCTTTTCCAGGCGATAAGGCAAACTTACTTTGAGATAAGAAATACATAAAAAACCCCAAAGTGACTGAACTTTTCCTGTACTTTTTAAGGGTATATCTTTATTGAGGATAACCAACCTGACACAGCCATATGGTAGGAAACTAAGTATGTATTATCTTGAAACTTTCCCTCCCATATACTCAATTCAGATGAAAAATTTGATTTAGTCCTGGATTTCCTGCCTGTTGTTTCTCTCACTTCAGGAAACACTAGCACTACATGGAGAATAAAAGCAATCAAAGGCTTGATGAACTGAATTTGCTAAAATGTGTACTTATGCATTCAAGAAACAAAAATATTGGGGAGAACAGAGATGTTTTGAGGCAGTTATTTTTGACCAAAACAAATGAATAAGTGTAGAAGAGCTCTGGTTGGGAACTGAGGAATCAGGCTTACAGAAAATGTTTAAAGAATACCAGAATTAGAAGAGAACAAATTCAAGTTTTCAGGTTTAGCTAGAAAATCAGAACACAGCTGGAAATCTGGGAGGAGTGGTTACTGCACTCTTACTTTTAATTCATCACTTTCTTGTTTTGGGTCAAACAGCTTCATGATTTTTAATTCTCATTTTTTCTAGGTAGCTGTCTAAAAAGGGCTTGTATACAGTTTCCAGTTGCTTCTTGGACAGAACTCAAATACAATTAAGCCATTTAAACACAGGCTTTAGGACAACTCCAATGTACGAGTTATCATTTCTTCCTCTCATGAAGCATATGCTCCTGAATACAGCAGATAGTATCAGTCAAAGACCGGAGTTCATGTTGGTCAAGAAAGT
This sequence comes from Phaenicophaeus curvirostris, assembly GCF_032191515.1. NCBI lineage: Eukaryota > Metazoa > Chordata > Aves > Cuculiformes > Cuculidae > Phaenicophaeus > Phaenicophaeus curvirostris. The sequence continues at coordinate 12,560,603 of NC_091392.1, read as the reverse complement.
TCACAGAAAACTGGAGAAGGCATCCATCAATAATAAGGACGCAATTTATTATTATTTTATTGAATGGTGTGATATATCTTTTAGTGTAATGTATTATCTTTTGGATTGTGAGCTAGTCTTTGTAGTTGACAACAGATCAATATTCCCACAGTTTTTTGAAGGGCAAATATGCATTAAGCCCATTTGCTTTCATTAATTAGGGTGATTCTGTAAATACAGAACTTCATAATGAGGACCAAGATGAAAGCAGATGCCATATAAACATGTATCCCATATATGTACATGGTATGTATATATTTTTCTTAATTGTCTTAAAAAGATATTTGTTTCAATACAGGAAGTCTGTAAAGACCGTTAAGATCAAGTCCAACTATAAATATAAAACTAAGTCCATCACTAAACCATGTTCCTGAGTGCCACATCTACACCTCTTTTTAACATCTCCAGTGATGGTGACTCCATCACTTCACCGGACAGCCTGTTCCAGTGCTTGATAATCTTTTCAGTGAAGAAATTTTCCCTAATACTCAATCTGAACCTTCCCTGGTGCAACTTAAGGCCATTTTCTCTTGTCCCATCACATGTTACTTGGGAAAAGAGACTGACACCCACCTCACTACAACCTCCTTTCAGGTAATTGTGGAGAGCAACAGTCTCCCCTGATCTCCTTTTCTCCAGGCTAAAGCATCCAGTTCCAGTTCTCTCAGCCGCCCCTTGTATGACTTGCTCTCTTGTGAACCTTCTCCAGCTCAGACTATCCCATTGCATGCTGAAGAAATTTGTACATTTCGGACCATGGATTATCCTGGTTTAGGTTTATCTTTATATCTCAGGGCCCAACTAATATGAATGTCCTAAAATGGATTAGCTGCAGTGCAGTATTTTATATGTAATTTATAAAGTAATTTTTTCTATAGGCTAAAGTAATTTATAAAAGGAATTGAAAGGGGGTATGTGCAAGTAATAACTGCCATAAAAAAGCCTTCATTAAAAAAACAAACTATTTTGAAGCATTGATCATAATAACATGAAAATCTCTGGATAATTTAGAATAATGCTTTTATCTAAAATATTCTGTAAAATAAGTAGTATATAATTTTAACCTCGTTTACCCTTGTGGAAAATATGTGGTACGCTCTTCAAAAAACATGAAAAATAAAATCAAGATGGGAATCTTGATAGCTTGATACTGTTTTGTGTGGATCTTCAAATAGTATTTATTAATGCTATGGGTATCTTTCTAACTACCAAGAACAATGTGAAAACTTGTCGAAGTAGTTTTTATAAAACAAAGTAAAACTGAAATTTCTTTAATAAACTTCCCTTTAAAAAGAAAGTAAGTGAAACAATTTTATATTGATAAATTCACATTCTCCCACTGGAATGGACAGAACATTAAGTTTCTTCTTAACTATGAAGGAAAATAACACATCAAAATATAGTAGCATATCTAGTTTTCTTCACTAAGGATTTAACAGTCAAAATCAGGATAGCAAAAGTATAAAGAAAAAAAACAATGAAAGTCAAACTTCAGAATCTAGGCAAGATCTAGGAAAATGTACGTGTAGAAATTTTGAATAATTTATAATGGCCTCTATCACTGGGATTATAAATGCTTTCATTAAGGTACAAAAGATAATTATGGAAAAATCTGTCTGTAGTGACACATTCATAGGCAAAATCTTAAAATAATAGATGGTCAGCAGGGTGAACAGGGCTTTCACTTACGCCTACTTTCATAAATAGCTCTTGATTTCTCATACAGCTCATATGGGTCAGGTTTTCGTGGATCAAAGGCCTCTGTTGAATCAGGAAATGAACTCCGGTGAAGAGTGGGTGGATAGGGGATATTCTGTGGCATAGCTGGAGCAGACAGGCTTGTTTGAGGGCTGCCTTGATTCTCCCATCGTTCCATCATCTGGAGTAAAAACAGAACAGAAATAAGTGTTGCAAAAACCGTGACTTCCACAATGAGCCCAAAGACACTGATTTCAGTTAAACATGTATTTTGCATGATTAGCAAATCCTTTTGCTGTCTTTTGAGATGAAAAGTGTGCGTTGTGCCCTTTATAAAATGGCTTGGTCAAACGTACTTGTTAATTTGTTACTCATGCGATCTTTCTCAGACATCATGATCTCAAATATGGATTAGGGACAAGCATTACTCCTGAGGCATATTGAGAACCCCTTCCCCCAGAAAGCGTCGAGCTATTGGAAGTTATTTCGCTAAAGGTAGAATCTGTGAAGATACAATTATCAGAGTCATCAAAATACACAACTGAAAGCAGTGCTTAACTAACAGCTGGCCAGAATGGTTAGCAACTGAATGATCTTAATGCTGTATCTTTTGAGAATGCATGAAAACAGCTAGCTGCCCAGGGAGAACAGATTACTGTAACTGCGAGCAGAATTTGCAGCTTCAGTTGAACAAAACAAAACAAAACAAACCCAAAGAGAAATCTATTACAGACAGTATTTGAGCATTTTGGGATAAATGTTCAATGATAAAGCACAGAACATGGTGAGAGAAAAGTGAGCATTAGGCTGATGCAGTCTTTTTCATTTCTTACTGTTTCTTTCTTATATACAAAATGACACTGGCGTCATCCAACTGAACTCCCAAGCACCAGATAAGCTTTTCAACACTTCCAGACCATTTAGAGAAGTACCCAGCTGTGTATTGTCAATGCATGAAAGCTGCCTCAATCCACATTGTCTTGAAGTCTGCCCTTAGTGGTCTCACAAGTACATCAAGACAGGAGATAATACAAGAAACTGCAAAAGAAGACTCGGGGATCTGCATTTTTATCTTTGAAGGAGTTGGCTACTAATTGAATTGCATTAGCAAATACGTTTGAAGAGGTTAAGTCAAACAAAACACAAAGGTTTATCTCAGGAAATAAATATTTGCATTATTTTTTTTCTGTGACCCATCCTGAAACAACGGATGGTAAAGCCTCCAGAACAGTGCGTTCTCACATGTAACACAACAATCAGTTAATTGGATGAAAAATGACTCTTGGAAACAAACCGAACTGTGATTAAGTACCACCAGCTTCTAGTGTTGAATCAACATTGCCTTATCAAAGATGATTATGGGTTTACTGCCAGCTTTCTCCATAAATTCTGTGATTATCCTTTGCCTTTAGTTCCTCAGTTTCAGAAGATGTTTGGCTCAGCAGGTAGGCTTTGCTCCCTGTTCTGATGATTAAAAGCATCACGCTTTTTCCGCACCAAGTATGTGTGGACTGCAGATGTTTTAAAGTGGTCCTGGCAAACATGCTGAGTGATTGCCACTTTATACATCCCAGGTGATCTGACAATCTTAGCTTCATACTTAAAATAAACAGAATATGGATATCGGCCATTTTAAGTGATTGAGGACCTCATTCTTTATACAGGGCAGTGTTATAATTCAAGCTGTGCCTCTGTCAGTTTCAGCAGCAAGAAGGGCTGGTTCATTAGAGATTATGAAGGAAAAAAGATCTAGGTATCTCAGTCAATCATAGGATGACTGTCTTGCATTAGTATGCATTGGATATGATATTTAAGTTGAGAAAGTAGTAATGGTATGTGCTAAAGGTGAAGATATGGAATACTGCATTCAGTATTCACCAGTGTTGTTCAGGAAAGACACATTTATTTTGTGATGTGATATATGAGGGCATCGTAAGTATATAGATCCTATACAATGCAGTAACATATGGAGATACCCGAGTTGTCATCAAATTAGCTTAGGTATAGAAAAGTACCTGGGGTAACTTCAGGTAACCTTTACAGCAAGATAAGATTACCCTCTGTGTTTGATAAATTAGCCTACGTGGCAAGTCACAAGAATAATAGTTCTGATAGCTCTTCTGTCTCTAAAGGAATTACCTCAGGTATATATAAACATATGTACAGTATATAATTGTTTCATTTGAGGGTTAATTTAAAGATCCCCAGAAACGAATCTGATTATGACTTTTATGTCTATATAGGAAAGGAGAACTGGACTTAATATCAGTTCCTTAGAATCCAGGGAAATAATGGAGATTTCTGTTTAGATCTTACCTTCAGTGTGAAATCTAAAAAAAGAATGCAATTTAGTGAAACCAAACTACCTACCTACCTTATTGCTATGAAGCATAAAGTCATGTGGGGCTCTGTCTATCTAGAAGTGAAAGCTTCCTAATTTCTTGCACAGTGGCAGAGAAACAGAACACTTACCTCTTTCAAATTGTGAAATTGAATAAAATTTAAATATTTAAAGAAGGCTTTAAAAAGATAACAGAAAATATAATTATTTTTGGTGAGTAAATTTTTCCCTGGAAGAAGGACAAGAAACTAGAGATCAATTGGGAAAACCCTATTGGGTCCCATATGTCTAGTACTTGCTTGTGGTTTATCTCTTAAATCTTCGTGTGGTGTTAAAAACAGAACAAAACATTCTTATATGTGGGTAATACTGCTAACATAAATAGTTACTTGAACAGAAAATTACAAGGGGAATTATATCTCCCAAGCCCAGGTCGATTAGTTAAATAGTCACATAGTGTTTTGCAAAGTGATTTATCATAATGCTAGCTCACAGATGAAGGTGCTCTTGGAAACTTGTAAGTATGGCATTGAGTGCAGGGCATCAAATCTAAGTTGGGGTAATGGTCTGATGACAATGCTTATACTTCAGATGAGAGATAAGCACTACTTTAAGATCTTTGCAGTAGAAATAAAAAACTAGAAATAAAAAACTAAAAATAAAAAACATAAAAAAGACAACCAAAACCAGTAGCCTACGATGATTTCTTTTTGCTCTGTTGTCATTGAATGTTGTCTCTAGTTCAAAAAATAATATCATGCGGCATCAATAGAATAAACACAGTCATTGCTCAAAGTCTTAAGAGTAGGTAACGTCTTCATACCTTGGGATTTACTCTTAAAATCATAGAAACATAGAAATGTTGGTTAGAAGGCACCTCAGTAAGTTATCATGTCAAATCTCTCACTTGAAATGTGACTACTTTCAGCTCCAGGTCTACTGAGTCAAGAAAGAATAACAATCACTTTAAGGATGTTAAACTCAAGCCAACTAGATTGGTCTCAGTGCTGGGGTCTTCTGCTGCATTCTCCTCCAGCCCCCTCATTGTTGAGTCACTGCATTTCTGGTTCTTGACACACTTCTTAACATGGACACGCTCCTTTCTCCAGATGACTGCTGGCAGACTCCAAGTGAACAGATCTGCAGAATTTATTAGTGAGGTCACCCCTGATGCTGTCTCTGACACTTATGCACTGCTGAGTGGTGTTTCATGAGCTGGGAACAGAACGATTAGGTGAAAGTCTACAGAAATTTGTTTTGAGTAATAGTCATCTTATGAACTCACTGCATATAGTTTTGAAAGGGAACTTACAGGCTTTGGAGTTTTCCATGGAGAAAAGAAACCTGAAATAAACAAAAAATAACATTAGCAGATTTTTCTGATGCATAAAGAGTGGAGGCTCTGTCATGTCTATGCTTCCGTTCTCACTCAGGTCTGCAGATAGTATTAATATACATGAAAGTTTTCTACACATAAGGGGTGAAAACAAAAAAACACAGGGGATAACTTCTAAGAAAAAATATATGCATATATATATATATATGCATATACATACAATTATGCAAGTGGAACTGTTGAGATCATTGCCATACTTAACAAACAGCATGGGATTAAGTTGAAATTAAAAGAACTAAACAAAAGAACTTCCAATTGTCTTGGTGGACATTGGAGAAGACATCAAATGACCTGGTATTGATGTGTCAAATGCAGTCGCACCTTTAAAGAAGTAGCAATTCAGAACATCCCATCAACAAAACCTAATAATACAAGAGTTTTTTTAGAAGAAAAACCTGGATAAAAATAACTTTCATCAGTCTAGATAAGGTAGCCAAGTTTTGGGAAGGTTGCTCATTTTGATACTGTCCGTTTTTTTGTTACAGTTATAAAGTGATCAGACATGACTACCTCTTCTACAGAACTAGTTAACTCCTTTTTCTTGTCTATTGACTGACCGAAAAACTTTAGTGATTCTCATGAATTTCAACTATCGCAGCTTACCAATGTTTAAAACTTCAAATATGTCCTTTTCATAAAAGGAGATGATTTGAAATGCTCATTGCAAACACTGTTCCTATATTGTGCAGCACAGTGTTAAAAAAGCTTACAAAATATTAAATAAAAAGAAGCAACATATTGGGTCAAAGTTTAAAAAATATCAGCTTTCAGTGTAGCTTTCCTGAAAAAAATAATTCTTAGTTTAATAGCAGGCAAAATCCAGTCTGTGGACCTTCTTAAGAAAGATTAAAACCTAATAACAAGGAGTTTATTTGCTTTGTCAGAAACAGAAATGGGGCTTAAATTGAGACATCTAATAGGAAGGCTGCTTTTTCATTTAAAAAAAAAGAATTAAGCTGTAAAGAGCAGTACTGACTTCATTATTTCTTTTTCTAAGGCAACTCTAGAAAAAAAATAAAATCACAAGAATGCTAGGGAGAGTATCTTTCCAGAGACAAATTAAAACAGGAATTGTATTTGTACACAGTATTTAAGGTGCCTAGAATTCTGTGATAATGAGATAAATTTTTCTGCTGTGCTACATAATTCACTTAGACTGAAAAATCCTGGAGTAAGAAAGCCCTTGAAACTTTTACAGAGGAACACTGGCTGTTTTCTTACACTGATGTAGAAGTTGATAGTTCTTTTAAACAAATATTTTGGATGTTCCCATAGTATGTCTGTATTGGGAAAAGTAATCCTGAAAAGGTTTGTGTATTTGCTGACTCTACAGTATTTGGCTAAAACCTGGTTTCTTAACAAGTAGAGAGATTGATTTCCATCTGCAAATTCAAGATGAGATAACAGGCATCCTGTGTAGTTCTGGCTTGTATATCACCTCCACTATTAAAGATTCTGTAGAAGCAGCTTATTTAATAACCTCTTGGATGGCAGATGGGTACCTTCTTATTAGCTACTCTTGTTCTGTTCAGCTAATATGAGTGAAAGTTGAAAAGCGTTTTTCTCCTTGAAGCTGAAGACAAGACTTGAAACTTGCAAGGAGTTTGCTGAAAGGCATCTCAAAACAACTTTTTACACTGATTAGGTGTTTGGGAATAATTGGTAGAGGTAACATTCCCTCCCCACTGGTTGTGATGCACCTCCCATAACTCACTGGAAGCAAAAATTGCTCCAGGTAAAACTGAAATGCCATTTTCCCTGTTTGTTTACTGTCTCCATTTAAAAGATGTTTTTCTGAAGCTATCAGAAATTTTTATTATAAATTATGAAAACATAATAAGTATTCATAAATCAAATAAATAATGACATATATATCAAGTGAAGATTTTTCTTTTTAAATTGAACTATTTACCCAAACAAGAAGAACGTGGACTTATATTTAGCTTGGAGGCTACAGGCATAGACTGCAACATACAAATGACAACATTTACACTCAAAACAAATAAAATAAAATATTACTGACACAGCATGAAATTATGTTAAGAAAACTAACTGGATATAGAATGCCACAGAAGTAAATGATTCAAAGCAAAATTTTAAAATAGTATTGGATATCCATATGTGTACAAAAGAATGTTAGAAGCTAAAGTTTTATAGGTAACAAACCTTGGAACTGATATTAAAATCCATTCTTCAGATTTAAATGCAGATACTCGACCAAGATCTTGTGTAAGCTGAGATGATCTCTCACCTATGTGAAAGACTAGGTGCTAGGCTAAATAGATGAAGGTCTAGTTCTATAGAGTGAACCCTATCTTATACCTTTCCTGTATTTCATGGCAATTTTCATTTTCCTTCTCATAATATATGTATTCCTGGACAAACTAAATGCAATCTAAACTCAACTGTCCATTAGACAATGTATTGCTTTATAAGTTATTGAATGCAAGACTGATTGTGTGTAGTTGTTTTGAACCAAACACATCCAAAATTATCACTGTTATTTAAATACACACAACTACTGCTGCTAATTCAAGAATTCAAGAGTATAATGTATACGTAGCACATTGCAAGTGTAACAGAAACTTCATATGAAAACCTATAAAAGCAAAGTGCACCCTTCTGTGTATTCTGCATGCTGCTTTATAACTTTCACCCTTAAAGATTGCTTTGCATAAATATGGGACCAAAGCCTCTAAATGTAGTAAACTGAGGCTTGGAAACTCATCTGAAGAGTATATCTGAACAATGTGTATTTGCACACTCAATGGTGTGGCCTTCAGCAACTACATCTGCATCTGGCAATGAGAAGCAGTTTGACCTCACTTCATACCACCACATTTTCCCTTGACTCCCTGGTGCTAGTTCATGACATGCTGTAAGTATTCCTCACCAGAGACAATGGGACCCCACCTAAATGACAGCTGCTGGCAGACTGACATCAATCCAGTACTGATTTACAGGCAAGACTGAAATTTGTTCTCCAAAGAGTGCGGCTTTCAACTTCTGTTGAGTATGAATAGATATTAATACCGCTCAACCTTCTAATCAATTCACATCTAACAAGGCATGTATACTGGATAAGGTCTTATAACCACCATATCTCACTTACAGATTTCCAGTTCTCCCTCCCTAAACTCCTAACCTCCTAATGACCAACTTGTGATGTCTTCTGTAAAAACTTGAGCAGCTGAGAATATTATATAAATATACATAAGTTGTGGCTCAGTTTCTGAAGGCTCACATATATTTCTATTAATTTTAAATAATTCTTTATTAACACTACTTTTAAAGACAGCAGTAAATGTCTGAATCAGATTTGGATAGAAGAGTGAGGTGACTGGCTTCTGCCAAAGAGCAACCACTGCCACTCGGCCAGATGCCTGCAGGAAATTACTGTGGTCACTACTTAGTGTAATGTAATGCATAAGTGTGCGTATAGGATATGTAACCCAATAAATTTTTCCAATGTTAGTTTTGAGAATACAATGATCTATTTTGCAATGTTGGCCATTCATACTGCAATAAGGTACAGCAGCAGGTGGCCAACACTGTAATGAAATTTTAATTGTTTCATTTCAAATAAATAAGCTGAGGTACAGTAACAACCATATGCTTTTTTAAAACCAAAATTACATTTTCTCATAAAGCAGTGCTATAAAAATGATTTTTGACATTGCTTTTAAAATTCAAATACCACCTTCCAAAATGAGCTTCACAGGAAATCATAGCTGTGAGGGCTTCTATGTTGAAAATTTACCAAAAAACACCAGTAACAGCAACCAGATTTTGGATTCAAATATATCTGGGAAAAACCATTTTTTTTTCCTTTTTTTTCAGATAAGTGCAAACTCAAGATTCAGTTAATTGTGCTTCTCCTTTTTGATGAAGATATCCTATAACAAACAACAAATCACATCACACTGGGATCTAATTCTTCTTAAATACAAATTTAACTATGCTTCTGTCTTAAAATTTGCTTACAGATTTGCTTACACTTCAGCCAGTATTTATTGTTGGCTTACTTTGCTAAATGCAGCTTATCACATAGGATTTAAAGCATTTACAAGATAGAGTGTTCATTTGAAAAATCCTGAATTCTGCATGTTCCATAATCTCAGCAGTACAAAACTAGCATTCAGTTATTAGTTTCCTGCCATGCATATATTTTTTTGCTAGGTTTCCATCTCCATTATTTTTTTCCAGCCACTAGATAAATCAGTTTCCTCACTATTTCGTCTGGGGCCCTGGAAAAGTTCTTATGACACTATAAAATCACAAATAACGGATACAGGTGATACCCAACCATGGAACATTTAATGATGTTCACCTCTTTGACAGACATGTGTGTATAATTAAACTGAAGCCCAGGAACAGTGTGATTTCTTCAGGGACTGCATGTGTTAGTTCTGCAGGGAGACACTCAACAGCATCACAGATAAAACCTTTTCATCCAAAGCAATGTTCAGGGCACGTCAACTTCCCTCCACATCACTTGTCACAGTGATGATGCAGCAAGAGTTTTGCCCATTAGCTTTTGCTGGCTTTCTTGTGGTTTTTGTTTGTTTGTTGGTATTTTTTTTTGTGCTATAAAAGCCTCGCTGGATATGGCTTCCTGAGCAAAGCTGTCCCAAGCACTGCACAGACCTTTCTTGGAAGTCAATGAACAGATGGCTGATGAGCACTCCCACAGCATTAGCTGACTCCACAGGCATCTTATCAATGTCCATGAGACAACACTTGACTTAAGCAAAAGCTTTTCTTTCTAGAAATGTTACTGTATAAATTTACTGTAACAGTAGATTTTTTTTCCCTCATACTTTTTCTTTCTCCTATTAGGATCTCTGGGATGTCTATCAGTTGTCTACACTGGGGCCCCAGTTCCAGAGGTGTCAAACACCCATTGACTTCAAATGTATGTGACAGTGGGATTCTGACAATGAGAGTTCAGACACACAGTGCACTACACTGTCAGAAGCACAGAGGGTAACTTTCTGACCATTCATGTTACATCTATATTCCTCTGTGTGTTTACCTTTTGTTGAGCTATGCTAGAGGTAGTTGGATTAGGTGCACAGAATTCAATCTACAATTGGGCTCACTCATTATCTTCCAGCTGAAATTCCAAAAATAAGGGTGGGAGAGATAATGGCTTCACTACGCATACATAGAAAAAATACGGAGCATGGATTCAGTTATTCTTCAAATTTTCTCTCCTTTTCTAGGAAAACAAACCCAGTCAATGAGAACAAGTAATTTCAACTAATTTATATACTGCAGTAAACAAAATCTGAAAGGAAAACACTAATTGAAATAGAATGAAACAATACTTATGAAAACAAGCAGATGATAAAAAATTTGAATAGGTCATGTCATATATAAAATATCAGATGATGAATAGGGAATGAAAATTAGTAGTTTCATTTCTAATAAAATCAATCATTGCCCTGTAATACCTTTTCAAAGTTCATCTCTTTCAAACAGACTAAAGTATTGAGCTCTCGCTCTAGCAACAACTAAAAGGGGTTTTGGCTTGAAATAAAGAGTAAGTGCAAGAGGACTGTAACTATACCAGCTCTTCTAGCCTAGTTAGCTAGTCCTGTTGTCAGCTGTCCTTCACAGTGACAATTCCATGCTGTGGAGGATCCATTTGGTCTTTGGTTGGGATGACACCCGATGCAATGGGTTAAAAACCATAGAATCATAGAATCATTAGGTTGGAAAAGACCTCTTTGATCATCGAGTCCAACCATTCCTATCTGCCACTAAACCATGTCCCTGAGCATCTCGTCTACCCATCTTTTAAACATCTCCAGGGATGGTGACTCAACCACCTCCCTGGGCAGCCTCTGCCAGTGCCAGATATTACCCTTTGACGCAGCTTAAGGTCATTCCCACTTGTCCTGCTCCCTGTCACTTGGGAGAAGAGGCCAGCACCCTCCTCTCTACAACCTCCTTTCAGGTAGTAGTACAGAACAATAAGGTCACACCTCAGCCTCCTCTTCTCCAGGCTAAGCAACCACAGCTTTCTCAACCGCTGCTCATAAGACTTCCTCTCCAGCTCCTTCACCAGCTTTGTTGCTCTTCTCTGGACTCACTCCAGAGCCTCAACATCCTTCTCGTGGTGAGGGGCCCAGAACTGAACACAGGATTTCAGATGTGGTCTCATCAGTGGCGAGTACAGAGGGAGAATAACCTCTCTGGACCTGCTGGTAATGACATTTCTGATACAACCCAAGATGCCATTGGCTTTCTTGGCCACCTGGGCACACTGCTGGCTCATGTTCAGTCACTGTCAACCAACACCCCCAGGTCCTTCTTCTCCAGGCAGCTTCCTAGGCAGACTTCTCCTAGTCTGTAGCACTGCACAGGGTTGTTGTGCCCCAAGTGCAGGACCTGGCATTTGGCCTTGTTAAAGCTCATGCCACTGGTCTCAGCCCAGTGGTCCAGCCTGTTCAGATCCCTTTGCAGAGCCTCCCTGCCCTCCAGCAGATCGACACTTCCACCCAGCTTAGTGTCATCTGCAAACTTGCTAAGGGTGCACTCAATGCCTTCATCCAGGTCATTGATAAAGACATTGAACAGGGCTGGACCCAGCACTGAGCCCTGAGGGATACCACTTGCGACCAGTCTCCAGCTGGAATTAAATCCATTTACCACAACTCTTTGGGCCTGGCCAGGACAGGTGCACACCCAGGAGAGTGTCTGCCTGTCCAGGCCAGTGGCAGTCAGTTTCCTAAGCAGAAAAGTAACACATAGCACATCAGAGTGAGATGAATAACCTGTCATGTTTGACAGGTCCACAACATAATATATGGTTAGACCCATTGCTTTTTCCCTTGTAGTAGGGTACACACCAGCAGCATGGCATGTATGATGTAGCACCATGCTGCACTGAGGTGAGGGCTTGTTACAGTCATCAGCTGTTATATCAAATGCAGCTTCAGGTTCATAAAACTGTGAAATAGCTCTGTCTTCTTTAGGGGTGTGTACATGTGCCCTAATGTAACTAATTACTTTTGCCTGAAAGAACTCACAACTGTATAAAATGATCCTTAGCAGCTGCTTGTGATGGCATTTTGCTTTATGATCTACTGTGCCATTTCTCCTGATCTTAACACAAGTAAGGCTGCTACAGAAGCAGTGCTCCAGTCCTAATCAGCACTATTTTTCACTGTCTTTGGCCTAATACATATGTGCAAAAAATGACTATTTTTCTGGCCACAGATAATAACTCTATGAAGGTACAAGACAAGAACCAGGCACGATTCACAGGAAGGTCAGCTAGACCTTTAGACCTCATTGGGGAAGCACCTTCTGTGGCTCATCTCTTCTCCAGATGACTTGGGGACACCATGAGTTCAAGTCTATATTTCTTCCCTTAAAACTTATCAGATTTCTTGATAAGCAGCATGAAGTGTGAGACAGAGAAGTTTATCAGAAATTACGTGGAGGCAAGAGGAATGCTTTGGGAAATTAAACCTGATCTCATCTCACTGAAGTCTATAGAACTCATACAAAAAACCTAATTGACTGGGAGATCAGGTGCTAAATCAATATTCATCTTCTTATACATAGGAGAACTTTTTGTGCGGTTCATGAAGTTTCACTGATCTAGCCTTCTTAAGCACCATTTTTTCAATAATATTCAGATCTTCACAAGTAATTAGAAAAAGGATAGCTATTCAAAGTCATGAACAATAGAAGTACTTGCTGTTCAAGCTGGGACCCTCAACTGGTCACCTGCATCTATGAGAATTTCCTATAAAATATGCTAGGGAATCTCAAGCTACCATTACATTTTTACTTACATGAATAGCAAAGAGTCTTTGTTAGCAAGAATACAGCTATCAGAAAAGGTCAGAAGCTGGCATAGTAATGAGTTAATTTACATTCTAATGGACATACAGCTATTTATTTTGCTTGGCTCCTGGAGCTCTGTGAATTGCTTATCAGTTAGAGATTTAAAATAGCATATGAAACTAGAGAAAAACAAAAAACTAAATACCCACTCCTGATTAATTTGGTTGTGAAGCAGAGAATTTCTGGATCATAGCTAAAATAGTGCAGAGGTAAATGCAACACTATCAGTGACACGGTTTTGGTACTTAAATGTGCTAGAGTTGGGAAAAATAATAAAAATCAACAACAATTTCTGAAAATGAAAAATATATTTTTGTGGTCAAAAAGAATAGATTATTTTCCAGAGACAAAGTTTGATAATAAACACTTATAGAATGTCTCCTTAGGTGACACTTTCATACAAACTTTCTCCTCTTTTCTGGCACCTATTACCAGAACAGTGTAACACTGTTACAGATTTATCACCTTATTGATAGCAATTTGTATTACCTGTAGGAAAGTCATGTATTGGAAAAGAGAAAATGCTGCTACAGTACAATTTGGAACAGATTCTGCTGGGCCAGCGTGACCTGGAGTAGGAAAAGGTATTTTATGGAATGGAGGAAAACATTAGTCTCTTGCCTTTTATGAAGGTGGTTCCTACTAAAGGTTCAGATCCCTAGGTCTGTATTCTGGTTTATGATTTGCCACTGCAGGTAGTACTGGATGAACTGCTATTTTCTTCAGTGAAGTCTATAATATATGTATATTATGTAGGACTAACCCAATTAGCAAAAATCTGCATGTCCAAGTACTAACACATGATAAATGGAGAGAGATCAGAAGTTTTCTCTGAGGTTGTAAACTCTACCAACACTTTGAAAAGGTCAAGGTTATTTTTCTGTACAGACAAGAAGAAAAGCATTTTGTTTGGCAGAAGGAAATTTTCCTTGGAGAATCTCCAGTTTTGCTCCTGTGTGTTGTCCAGTAACTGCTGCTAAAATCACTGTTGCTAGTTCATGTCACCACAGTAGGGATTATGCTCTCCGTTGCACTGTTTTAATACTACAAGGTCTAGTGATGCAAATAATGTGTCATCTTGGGCATACATATTTTGGTAAGCAACTCTCCCTAGGCAGAGCACAGCAAGGTGAAAAGACTGGAATATGTCACACACACTGCATCAGCAACACAATTTAGAACATAAATTGAGTCTTCAGAGTCCTGACATCTCATGACTATTGCTTCTAGAAGGGTTTGCAAGTGTTGCCATACTCATAAATTCTCCCTATGCTTCCTGAGAACGTGTTTGACAACCCAGACTGGCTTTCCTGAAAGCTAATATCAGATTCAAAAATAACGTTTCTGGAATACTGCATTGTATTTTCAGAGCGTTATGACACTCAGAAACTCTGCCTCACTATGCCAGTGTCTCTGTTCTTTCATGCTATTTGAATCTGATCCCATCTAAGCTTTTACATTTTCTAAGCACATTACGGAAATCTCAGTTGACATTATGGCATGTCATTGACGAATGTCATGGCATATTCCCAATATTTTCTATTAAAATGTAGATGGAGCATAAGTTGTTTATATATGGTATTCAAAAGTCTTTTTCATGAAAATACCTTCACGAAAATCTATTTCAGCAAGGGTGGGGGAAAAACTATTCAATAATAAATCCATTCCTTTGTTTATATGTAAGCTTCACATTAAGGCATAGATGAAAAGGAGTCACCAGATATTTAGTGTTGACCTCTATGCGGCCAGTTCCTCCCCTTCTAAATTCCTTCATTGTATCCATGTTTTCTGCCTGTTTGCAAACTCTCACAAATTTCTTGTTCCCAGGATTTCCCTCTCTATGTTTTGATCCTGATTTGAAAACCAACTAGCCCCATCCTGAAACAGTGATCAGAGAAACCTCCCCCTCACCCCCCTAAAAAGAAAATTCAAATACATAAATCTAGGGGAATGGTATCCATCACTATTTCTGAATGTGAGACCTTGCAATGCAGTTCTGTGCTCCAATGGGAGAGAGAAAAACAGCACATGGGAAGTAGTGGTGAACCATGCATGAGGTAAGACAGCTGAGAATTGAGTCTAGAAAGATTTCACCTAACCAAACAGAGATGGCAACCTCACAGTGAGCTGAAAACCTGTCTAAATGCTGTTGTTTATACCAGCTCAGTTGCATCACCATCTAGTGTCTTTTGAACTGGAATATGTAGCCCCATGTTGTTGCCAGCTGTGGCAGGGGATGTACAGGTGGGAGGTGAGGTATAGTACCCAAGGGCACCTTGATTAGCACAGAATGCCTACATTCATGCAGTCTACTGAAGTCTCATCAGTTATAATGGGCACATGGACATCTGTGCCGAATTTAGAGACTGATAGTTAGACACAACTAAATTGCGATGTCATTGCAAATTAGAAACTTAATACAGATGCCCGACCATAGGCCTAGTATCAAGGTTGCCATACCTTATCTTACTCAGAAATCTGTGCTGGACTGGCAACTATGACAAAGGATCTATGGGAGACTTCAAAGCTTCATTTATTATCCTGGAGAATGTTGAGTCTCCCACTGACTCTGCTATTCCAGTAGAGATTTCTTTGTCGCCCAGTGCATCTCCAGTTGTCCTGGATGTCTGTTAAGAGTTTCGATCCTCCTGGTTTCTCTTGAGTTTTGGGAACACTGGACAAAATTTCATCAAAAAGCAGCAAATAAGTTAAAACTACAGAGACTGAGATTGTCTGCTGGTTTCACCTGACTGCCTTTCTGTCATTATTAAATTACATTGTAGTAACTTCAGAATTTTGTACTTAATATGCATTAAGTTGTCAGCACGGTTCAGCGTTTTATTGATTTGCCTTTGAAATCTCTTCTGTGACAATGGGAAGTGTCAGGAGCTCAGGTGTGTTAACCATAATTGGCTCATTTTCATACAAGTTTCAGAATGATAAACGTTCAATGGCAACGTAATTAAAAGGTAATCATGCCACTTGGACACAGTGGTGGAAGCTGAAATAAGCAATAGCATGCTTATTTGATTCTCTGAATACAGACATTATTTAAAGTAATATTTTCTTTCCAATTCCCTGCTCCTTCACACCAGCTTGACAGACAAGTTTATTCCTGGTAAAAGGGATTCAGGTAGAACAGAAATGTTTACAGTGGAAGACTGGAAGACAAGACTAACAGGAGAAACAAAACTTATCACAAGATTCAAACTGCGTCACAGTTGAGTCTCAGCTGTGGAAGTATTTCTTTTAGTGTACGAAAGTGGAATACTTGGCAAGGGATGTTAGTGGAAGGCCGGTGTCCAAGGAGTAATGAAACTGTGAAGAGAACAGTGAATTTCTAAATTTAGTGCTTTGGTTGAATGTTTAGGTAATTCACTTCATTTTGAGCTGCTGAAGATTTGATACTGTCCGCAATGACATGTACCTAGTAGAGATAAATCTCTTTTCTTTCAAGCTTACTCAATCAAGAGGTAAATCTCAGTATTGGACACACTTATCAAGAAGAACAAAGTTGAATTAGTAAAAGCTTTGCAGCAATCTGAATGATAATGGTTAAAATGACATGAAGTTCAGAAGATTTAGCATAAGACCATAAGAGTCTGAAAGAAAATAATGAGAGAGAAATAATGATTGATGGACATGATACTATTGCAGTACAGAACACTAAAGAGTATAAAGCATGATAAATTGGTCAAGATGGCCTGGCTTACAGAAAAAAAAGGTTGAGAAATGTAATATTTTCCTAAATTCCAGAAGGTTCGGAGATGAATAATTATCATAAAGAAGGACTGTGTCATTAAGTCTAACGAGAGAGGAACAATATTGATATGAATTTCATGATGTTTAGATTATGTGCTGGTCACACATAGTCCTGCGCGGTGCTTTAAAAAGTTAATGAACAGAACACTAAAAAAATGGTCCTGATAAACGATTCTGACAAGATAACTGGGAAGTTGTAAGTATTAAATGAATTTATTACAAGGAAAAGCAAGCAAAAGTATGAATAGATTTTTTTTTTCCTTGTGACAGTGCTTTGTATCTCAGAGGAACATAAATTGATTTCAGACTGTTGGGATTTAGATGACATGTCTAACATAATGGAAATAACTCCTCAATACAGAGAAAATTGGAGTAGTACATAAACATGACAAGTTAAACAGAGAAGATTATGGTGCTGACAACTGTGAAGCACCTTGAGGACCTCACAGCTGGCCTAAACTGAAAAATTAGCATTTTAGAAAGACTTGCTAGGGTATCTAGCACGTATGTTGCCCCTTTTTAAAATCAGAACTTACAGCATAAGAAAGCAAACTTGAATGTGGCTTTTGGATCTTCTCCTTCCTCAGTATATCCATATACCTCAGTATGCCTATATGGTCACAGAACAAAAAATATGAATTTATGCCTGAAGACCATAGCTGGCTGAAGGAATCCATATGAACAGTACAATTAATAAATGATAGTAATGAAATTGAATGTGATATACACATTTTCCTTGGGATTCCACAAAGAATAGGTAAATAAAAAGGCACTTAAGGTAGATCTGTAGGAGGTGTTTTAAACTTAATAATATTTCATAAGGAAGAAGAAACTAATTACAATTCCATTCTAGTTTCAAAAAAATTATATGTTCAACTATTCTGAATATAATAATTGAAAAATTTTGCTTCAATTAAAAAATATTAACAAATATACAACAGAAAGCAAACAAAAATATATTCGGATTCTCAAATAGACAGTTTTTTCCATGATGAATTTTCTGAAAGTTGTGTGTTCTGCTCTACAAAGAAAGACTTTAAATGGAGGCATGACAATTGCCTATTAATTCTCCTTAATCTGATAAAGATTAATTATTGTTAATGAGAACTGAAGAAAAAACAGTGTGCAAGCGGCTATCACATATTAATGAATAAAAGTGGGTACCTCCATGCAAAAATACACGTAAGGAATTTTTATTCATCCCTTTCCCAATATAAACAAGTTAGAAATACAATGGAATTGCAACTTCTACACCAGTACTCTGCATCAGATGCATTTTGATTTAATAACAGAAATATATATCTTGTTAAAATGTAGTTTGTCATCTCTCAGTTAACATAAAGTAGCAAATAAAAAGGCTTGTAAATACATCAGAATTAATGCTAATATCTAGAGACCAGGTTTTATCTTCCACCTGAAAAATGTCAGAGGCAGTTGTTCTTCTTTCCTAGAATTGTTGGGTTCAATTTGCAGTATTATTTCCAATACAGAAAATGAAATTTTTCTTACTTATTATATTGCATTCTAACCCACTACTATTTATTTTTTATTTGTATTATTTTTTGAGATTTGTGTGTATTTCCAAATATAACCTTTCTAGTTTTGGATAGTAAAAGGGAAAGTGGTGGCAGCATTTGGGTGTCTTTTGCTGACTTCATAATTATAAAGATGCATATTATATTTGTGTTTTATCACCCCAAATTGTAAAACTGGTGTAATAGGACTTTCCCTTTCGTAAAAATCTCTGAAATCCCTAGAATTTCTGTGAGCTTTTGTTTTTTCATTACTAACTCATGTTTAAGTAGCCACAGAAATACGTTAAGAGTGACAGCTCAGGAGAAGCATCATCAGTCCCTAGTTCCACCATTCAAGAATTTGATCTGCAATGTGCAGCATACACCAGCCTGGGATGTTTGTGAAAAATTACTTTTTATTTTATGTCAGTCTAGCTGGTTTTGGCTTACTGTTTCCTCCCTACCTGACAAGAAATGCCAGATTAGTAAAAGATTTAAGGTATTTCTGCCTAGGCTTCTTATAGGCAGCTCCAAAGGCTGTCCAAAGGCTATGTTATATATATATAAACCCAAACCAACCCAAAGGAGAAGGTTTTATTATAATATAATAAAATACATAGCTTTTCAAACAAAGAAAATGTAAAATGATGAGCCAAAGAACATAGAAGAAAAAGGGGTTTCCGAGTAGCTTGCTCTCCTCACCATGTCCTTATCTTATAGATCTTTTTTTCTAGTGAAATCAATGTCTTCTTGAGTCACAACAAGATCTGCATACTCCCTTCCAGTGCCCAGAAGAGTTTCATCCCATTCCCTCTAAGGTCTACGTGTCTGCTCCTTGCTCCTCTCAGCAGGTTCCTGGATTAGGCTGTAGATACTCAGCTCTTTGCCCTGAGTCCTCTTCCACTTGCTCAGATCCCACAGCCACTGGAAATGTCTTTCCCTGAGGAGCAACTCGTGGAGGAGTGATTTGACTATACTGCAGGAGGACCTGCCTGACCCAGGTACTTCTCAGAGGAAGGAACGTAGCATACACACTTGGAAGAATGCAGATTGATGCTCTCTATCAGACTGCTATTATCTACCTGACACAGAGGATGGTTGTAGCTGTTCTAAGTAAACAGATTCTCATGTTAACCATAAATGTCTTTCAGTTTTACAGCTATACACCCTGGTACCCAGTGTATTGTAGATCTGGGATCATAGTTCCTCTCTGCTGAAAATAAGTATAATCCTAAAACATGACTCTTTAAACAACTTCTTATATAACCCAAAACATCTTTTCTGAATTCCTAATTCTTCACTACCTGGTTTCTACCCCTCCAGCAACATTTTAGATCACTTTTGCCAAGCCTGGTCCTTCTCTTCCATTTCTACAAGCTTTCACTAGACGATTGCTTACAATATTGTTCACAGAAAATAAAATCCAAAATTATATGCTTGTTTGTACAAGAAATGAGATATAATATAAGAGCTGGGTATTAAGGAAACTTCTTTCCATATACCTGGCACATGGATAATTGAATCAGCCAGTTTTTCGCTAATTATGAGTTTTGTGGAAAATCCTAGAGAAATTCCAGGTTTTAGGTTATTACTAATGATAATGTAAACTTTAGTTTAAGAAAGGAGTCCTGGAAGAGGCTTGATCTTTGTATAGTATATGTATATGATCTTTGAACAGTATATGGAAGTGTCATGTCATCTTGAAGCATATGTGGAAAACTGAAAAAAGATGAAAAACAAATATGAACTTAAGCAGAGAAAAATTAACTGGAGCAGGATTTCACTGATTTTGCTAACACTCATAATAAATGCATTAGAATAGTTTACCAATAGCATCTCACTGAGAAATTGTGCTGAATTTCCCTTTTTTGTTGTGAAGCAATGCTCAACATCAGCAAAAGTATGGACTTTGTACTTTGCTCTGTGTTTCAGTAATTTACACTGGCTATGTAAAAAGGCTTTGTGTTTGCTGATGCTCCCACATTGCTCTTTATCAGTAATGTGTTATCTGTCCAATGAAATGGACCAATCTCTCTGCCATTTGCAAACTTTGTTGGTACCGATTTTGTTTTCTACAGGATCCTCAGCAAAATTGTAATATGGTCAAAAGACAAGAAATTCTCCTAGTGGAAGCTCATTAAAATATATTCCCTCACTGATTTCCTACTTACAATTACATTAAAAGATCAATCAGTCAACCAATTTTTCAATTCAGAGTAAGCCATACTAGTTTTACTTCTTCCCATTTTTAAATAAGGAGTGGGGCTGTTACACGTAAAACCTTACAGAAGTCCATTATATAAAACCAATTAATTTTTATAATCAAACTTGTAATATTAATAAAGTTATTAATATATATTTAAATGGAAATAAACTATATTCTGCAAGCCTACGTTAATAATGTCCACTTTATATAGAATTTCAGATTTCTTTTTATGGTATTAAAAATGGAATTCCAGATTTAGCTATAGGGCTTGAGACAGATTCCAAGTTTTGTGGTAATACAGTTTTTTTTAAAATACCCTCAGCTCTTCTATGCTTGCCTCTCTTATATGGGCAGATTAATCTCAAAAACCCTTGTCTGTCTGGCTGGTCAGCTAAGCCAAGATCCTTGACCAGACTCCTCTGTAATGTGTGAAGCATGGCCGAATAAAATGATTTAAGTCATCATTTTCAGGTGCCTATTTTCTACCACTTTCAGCAGGGGGAACTATTTTGACTAGTGTAGGCCAGAAATCTAACTGATTTTTACAGCTGAGCTAGGATTCATCTGACCAAACGCGAATAGAAATGTAAATATGAATCTTTGGTAGGTGATTTTTTAAAAACTTTAAAAATCAACAGGAAAGAATTATCTCTTTTAGAATAGAATACTATTCATTTCAGTTACTTCAGATGTTTACAGTAGCTGAATGACACTGCAGAGGTGCCCATTTTCTTCATCATACATGGATTCCTGCTTGTTACCCAGTTCAGATGAGGAAGGATGCCCTGCAGCTGTCTACACAGGGTTCCTGATAGCAACAGCTGAGGTGACTGTAGCTGCATATGCGGCAACATAGGATGAAGAATGCAGCATGTAAACCAGTTTCATTTTCTTTATCTCTAAGGACTTGTAAAAACGTATTTTATGTTCACAATTAACTGTTGAAAGATGACTGTTTACAAAGGGCCATACTGAACCAGTAGATAGCTGGTTATTCTTTTAGTGCAATGCTAATGTGCTTCTATAAGGATAAAGAACTTGATAAAGTCGAATGTTACACAGTGAACGAGTTACAACATAAACCCATTGCTTAATTAAGGTTAACCTTAGTAGAAATAATCATTGTAGTTGATGTCCATGTAGTGAATGTAGCTAGCTGTTCCTGTTTTGGATCCGGTCCCACAAGCCACTGAGATCTCTCAGAAATGCCATATAATAAATAAATAAATACTGTGTTATTTTTCAATAATAGTGTGAGAGTAATTTGCTGTGTATGTAATCTCAATGGACACATCTGGCAAGCTGAAATAAAAAACCGTGTCTCCATTCTTTCTGTCTGCATCTATTTTTCATGAACTTTGATATATAAAGAAATATAGAATTGTTTTATAAATATATGTATTTAATATGGTGCAATAAGAAGATGAGACTAAATAACTTCTCTTTCTCTCTGAGAAGTACCATGGAAGAATTTTAAAATTAAAAAGATGATGATGTATTACATTCAATCAAAGACCCTCTCAAATATGACAAATGTGGAGGACCAGAGAATAATATAAGTGCTTAGAGTGGAGAGGACAGTTGATGGTCATGTAGTCCAACCTCCTGCTCAAAGCAAGGCTGAGTTGAAAGACTGGGCTGATATTCAAGAACGACAGCTTCTCTGAATTGTTGAAATGAAGGAAAATGGAGCCAGAATGACAAGCAATAAACATACAGACTGAGGGAGGATCTGGGGAAAACATTGAAGAAGCTAGAGAAGAAGGGCAGAAATTGGATGGAGATCACTGTCTTTGGCTCTACCACATTTGTTGGCTCTCACTGGCCATAGATCAAAGTCCTGTGGACTTTTCCCCAGCCTTCTCTCTGAACTGCTCTAGGATGTCCCACTGATGTAATTAACCTTATTTTGATTACACTGTTGAATTACTCTGCCAGAATCTTTCCATCATCTTCCCATAATTCCTTATACTTATTCCTGAGAATATTAGATGTTAAATAGTGCAGGACTTGATGGCTATGTAAAAGAGCATCTGGGTCTTCTGATACACTATCCAACTATGATCATATTTACAAAACAAGAAGGAACATGTTTCTACACTCATCACTCCCCTTTTTCAGATTAAGGTGTCTTCTGCACTACTTCAGAGTTTATACAGTAGTAGGAAGGCACTGCTTGGCCCCAGATGCTTCCAATAATCACATTTATTGAGAACAATTAGTTTAAAATACAGAAATTATTTCACCTGGTGAATAAGTTGTTAACTTTGTATTGACGAATGTATTTAGTTAAGCTGTTAAAATATATGCAGACAACACTGCATTATTTCCCATAACCAGCAAACATTTTCTAACTAATCCTTGAAGTATTAATTATTCTTTATTCTTTAACAAAAAACATTATTATTAATATTATTATTATTGCTAGCATCATCATTTATTCTTTTAAAATATTAGCAAAATTTCTGCTGGGAAAAAACCCAACTCATTGTGGAAATGGAAATTAATTGATAGAATGAATTTAAAGATCATTAAAATTTTTTCTCATTCAAAGGTTTTGAGTTCGTGCTTTTATTCATGCATATAGAATAATTTTCTAATTATCACAGGATCTTTAGAAGTTCTTTATCTAGAACACATAAAATACAATAAAACTGCTTACATTAGAGAAAAAAAAAATCTAAAACGTCCATTAAATAGAATTTGCACCTAATGGAAATACACATTAAAATAAGGTGACCCTAGGAATGTGTGTGCAGAAAGCTTGCCTTCTTTTAGCTTGTGGTTATAAAAGGTACAAAAATCAAGATTTTTCTTGTTTACCAGAGAAGAAAACAGCACAGTATGTCTCTTATATACTGAAATACTGTTCCGAGTTATGACAAATTTGGCTTTGGAAAGCAATTTATTTCTTTTAGAAATTGGTTTTGATACACTTGGGAGTCAACTTCCAAAGTTTGTGCCTGACAGTTTTGGTGTCCATGTCTCTTTTTATACTGTAATCTGAAGGTGACACAGCATAGGTGTATGTATCCTGGTGCTGGTTTTGACTGTGTTTGAATTATGAGTCACCCAAAGGCTTCCTGAGAAGGGGAGTGTTGTATTTAATGGATGTATGCTCTGGATTTTGATAAAAATAAAAGAGTTGATCATTACTCAGAAAGGGCAAGCATAGCCATTGCTAAACTTTTCCCTCCCTTTTTAAGAACGTAAAAGAAAATTTCTTAAAGAATTGTAGAAGGATAAATAACTCATCTAGAAGACTAATTTAGTTTCTGCAGTTTTACTGGATAGGGAAATTGTAGGAGCCAGGAGAGTTCTGTGGCTCTTGTAAGTGGTTTGGGAAGTCCCTGAAAATCATACCTTCCCATCTCCCCAGTGCTGTGTCTCGTGTCTGTAGTACAATAGATAATGTACTCACTTGTTTCACAGCTTACTTTATTACTATAAAATATTGCACTATATTACAAATCACCATGTCACAAGGTCTACACAATGTACTTTGACAACAGATTTGGAAACCCAACAAATGTTGTTTAATAGGACATTACATTATACTGAACCAACAGAAACATTGTTCAACACATTTAAACTAAACTTTAGACATGCCTCAATACACAAGCACAGGTGGTATGGTACTCTATTTAGAGTCCAGCTCTGTTGTTCTCCTTCCTCAGGCTGGGATCTCCCAGATCTCCTCTGAGGAAGGCTAGGTTCACTCAGAGCCTAGACCAAGGTCAATTAGGAAAAAAAAAAATTTCTTCATGCCCCAGTATTGCAGTAGGTTCTCCCAGGTACCATGCTTGGGAGGTGTTTGGCTTCAAACGATGCCATTTTTTTCTGAGCTAGTCCAAGATAGCCTGGTTAGTTTTCTGATAACACTGCTTGCAAGAACAAAGGAGAATGTTCTCTGGCCTGGCCAGATTCCAGTGTAGGTAAGTGAAAAAATCTGTTTTCTTGAACAAATTGTTGTTCAAATAATATTAATTAATTCACGAATACCAGTAAAACTGAAATCAGTCTGCAGTGCTGCCAACAGAGCTCTTGGGTTCTAGCAGCGAGGTGGGCTGCAGCTACCAGACACAAAGGTGCCCTGCACTCCTCAGCAGAGAAAAGTATTTGCTGGGCCTGAAGGCAGAGCTCCTGCAGCTCTGCACAAAGCCTAGCTGCATGGCAAGTCTCTGTGTAGACCTCACAATTATAATGTCTGACTGTTTACTGTATGTAGCCTCATCTTGGGCACAAGAATTTAATGGTAAAATAGCTGTTGAAGCAATGGTAGTTACCTCTTTATGACATGCAATGTTGAGAATCTATGTCTACACACTTGTATTTTTTTGCTACAAAGTCTTCTAAAGGGACCTATTTCTCCAACGTGCAAATAAAATTCTCTTAATGTTAACAAGTTGGGTACACAAGTGTCCCGATAAGTTTTCATAGAAGCACTGCTCAGATTTAACACAGACCATATAAGCCTACATTAGAAAACAGTTTCATCAATAATAAAAGTACTTTTGAAACAGAATGCTTGCTAGTAGTCATTAAAACCCTTCTTTGCATTATATGTAAAAAAGATTTGTCTAATGCTTTGCAAAATTATCCACAAATGTACCACATAGTGCACAAACATTAATAAGGATGAAGCAGCAAAACCATAACACTACGATTTTGAAACACAATGCAATTAATACTACTTCCATTAATACAGTGTAATAGCTACTAACTATTATTGATGTCTATTTTTTCAGGAATCCATATTCATTAAGAAGGTCTACGGTTTCTTTTTCTTTTATTCAGAAATACGGAAGCAATTGCACACTGTTTCATTGCTAATCAGAGCTTTACAAGAAAAAATATGAAAGTCTCATTAGTGTGAATTTTAGGATAACTGGTCTCCTGCCATGACTCTCTCTGTTCAAATGTTTCATTCTCTGTGCTATTGAGATATTACCATTTCGCTTGCTAACAGGATTTAAATTGAATCTCTTCCTAAACTAGGCCATATATGTAACTTATTTTTTAGTTTACCTGCTATAACATATAAAATATTTATTAAAATAGATTTAATACCAGAAGATTACAGTAAGATGCTTAAAAAAATATTTCAAGTTCATCCAAAGTATAAAACTGTCTGAATGTGTAGGATAGAAAGGATGTAAATAGTTTGAATGTTATTAGGAGAGTACATGTCTCACAGCTAAAAATACAATACTCTGTAAGGGAGACATGCCTTGCAGAAATGAATCTGGAAAACAGTGCTTCCAGGAGCTATGTTAATGTAACAGTAAAAGCTCTTTCATGGTAACAGTATTTTCTAAAAATTGGAGTTTTGTTTCTGGAATCAACATAGGAAACAGAACTGTTGCTCTCACAAGGCTGTTATGAAACTGTCTTGTACAAAATATTGATTTCTATGTAGAGAAGGTAGGAAGGGACAAACGGCCAAAACTCGGGGTGAAGAAAAGGGCACTATGACATCTAACAGCAAAGTCAATGATGTGGACAGCATGACTCACCATATTTTTGATCAATAAATATTTCTGTCATTACTAGGTAAGAACAGCAACAAAAATAAGCTAAAAACTGAAACAATTCAAAAGCTATTGTAAGGACATATTTACAGAGAATTCATGCTGAGGAAACTGTTGCATTTATGATGTCATATAAAAGCTCATAATTTGAGATGGAAAGGAAAAAGGTCAGCTATAACCTTTGTTTTCCATCAGTTTTAAACCACACAGACCCAGGAACAACAGAAGACTTCACAGTGGGATGGTAAGGCAAAATGCAAAATGGTGTGGTAAATTGGAAAGAGAAAACTGAAAAAGGATGTTTTAGCAGCATGCCAGACAGTAGTTTATGTCATTGACTTCTAGATATCAATGGTTCATATGGTTCACTTCAAACAGATCAGTGGTTCCCTGCTAGGTTCACATGCACGTTCCCTTTGAAAGATCAAATGCCCCTTAATCTCACAAACAAGAGATATATGTGTCATTTAAGAATAAAGCAGGGCTAAAAATGCAAATGTTGCCAAATGGGTGTAAGTTGCTCTCAACATAAGAATACTCAAAAGAAATGGAAGAAAAAGGACAAGGAGCAAATGTACAATTGAATAACTGTGTGGAGAGGAGAAAGTACGGCAGGAAGCAGGAGAGCTATCAGACCTTCTATTTCCCAATATCTCTTGTCAGAGACAACAGAAAGAAGCATCCCTTCCTGAATAAAGTAAGTGTGGACTGCTATTAGTTCAGAGTACCTATAAGAAACAATCAAACCAAGATGGGGTTCCTTCAGGAAGCCACTAGAAGGAAAAAAATCACCAATGATTTGGGGATGTGAAAGAGAAGAGACAGCAGTATGATAGAAAACCTCTGTAAGCCCCAAATAGAAAACCTACACCATCTTCCTAATGATTTAATTTCTTCACATCCTCAGCACTGTTGACTATAAAGTCCTGAATTGGGGAATAAGCAAGCCATGAGATACAGAGTCTCCAATTTGCACTAGGTGCTCTCAATATTTTGAATGAAGAGCTGCAGAAGCAGAGTCAATGCTTTAGACATCTCAGTGGTGGGCTAAGGAACCAGGAGATCGGAACTGCCTGGGCCAGACTAGGATTAGCAGGGTGTCGGTGCTGCCTGCAGCTTTATCTTGGGCAGCTTTCCCAAGAGACAGGACAACTCAGAGAAAAAAAAAGTAACTTTCCTGACCATGGAAATTGAAAGACATCTTAAACAAGCCCGGACAAAGTAAAAAATAAAACTAATCTTTGTGGTAGAGAGGTAAATCTGAGATCATTCTGTGGGGGACATAGTATTCCTCCCATTGAAGTCAGTTCATTTTAAGGAGCTATGTTTGTTTACTTGAATATGCTGAGATTTTTTTTTTTTTGGTGAAATTTCTGCCTGTTCTGGAAATTGCTGACGCTTCGTGTGATGTAGTGGTATCTGTTAGCAGTCTTAAGGAGTTACAAACTTCTACTAGCGTTTATACAAAATATACCAAAGATATTTGGCCATCTTTTTATTCTTATAGTTTACACCTACATAGCTAAATTCTCCCTCCTCATTGTGACTGTTTGTGCATTGTGTGTGGCTCACACTCTCTCCCATATGACATCAGGGTGAAACTGGCTATTGACATCTTCCAGTCATATGTCAGGAGAGGGCTAAGAATTAACCAGTATGGGCAGTGCATCTGTTCTCTGGGTCCATTTTGTACTAACAATCTCAGTTTCTCACAGCTTGTTTAAATTCCACCTTTATAAAATAGCTGTCTGATGTAGGAACTTTGTCAGGCTCCCACTTTTTACATTTCTTTTTAATGCTTCACTTGCAGCACTTGTTTAGGTGTTGCCATAGTTTCATGAATCAGCCCTAAGCTGTCTTCAGATTTCCTTAGCAACAGTATTTCATACTTAGTCTTTATGGATCTACATTTGAAATAGTCAGTTCTTTTTTAGACAGGAACACTTCTGGGGCTGGGCTGCTTTCTATAGGTTCATGTATTTCAAAGGTACTTCCCAAAAGACATGGCATATGTCAGGTACTTGGACAGCTCATTTAGTAGAACATGACAAAACCAATTTTTCATGTCCTAATTAGCAAATACTTTGCTTTACGCAAATTTGATACATACTTGCAGAGGGTTGAAGAAGGTGAGGATGAAGTGTGAAGGCTGAAGCAAAGCTGGAAAGAGGTAAATCTGTTTGAGCAACACTTTCATATCTCTGTTTTTCTAGGGAACACATTTCCACAATCTTTTCCTTTAATGTCAATTTTTTTCAGTATGAACACTTCTGCCAGCTTATAGTAATCAATGGAAACTATATGGCTGGTCAGCAAAAACAGATGCAAAGAAACTAAAATAAGCAGTGTATTTGTGTTTAGCAAAGAACCTGACTAATAAAAAAAAAAGACTTTTAGATCTCTAGCCACATAATATCATAGTTGTCACCTAAATATGTGCTGCTTAGTACTTTCTTAGATATAAAATGATGATATTTCCTGGATTTAGGTGTTTTTTTTAGCAAGTAGGTAAATTACTACTTCTGCTTTAGAAATTTTAAAATGAGTACATAACAAAGCCAGTGGGACTTCCTCCAGCTAGCTTGTACCCCATGACAAGCCTCTGTTTGGTGGTGATTCAGTACTGCTGTTCTCTCCATCTTTTTGAAACACGTAGAGCTTTCCTTCCCCTGTACACTCTGCCTTTTAAAGGCAAGACTAAGCTTGAGGGGCAATAGCTTTTTAAATGCTGTAGGATGCATACTATATGCATACAAGAGAGCATTTTTTCCTGTATAAGATGCTTTTTTCCTATAGTGAGAATATCTTTCAGCCAATGTCAATCTGATTCTCATCTACAATGTAGATATGATTGCTGGATGAGCAAAAGAAATTAAATCACTTCCAAAAATGGTTTGTCACAGTGAACTACGCAGTCAGGCCATATTTGTATTAGAGACAGAATACATTACAAGGCAACACACAACCTTATGCAAAACATAGCCTTCCTCTTCCAAAGACAGGAACAGTACTTGGGTCATAATTTAGAAAAATGAGATGCTAAAGACAGGATGCATAGGGTAATGGTGGAAAAGAATGGTATTATTCAAGTGTCATTACACATTGGAGATAATAAAATAAAAATTGAATCCATGAGTAAAGAGAAAGTATTCCTTGCTTCACCAGTATCAAAGACTAAATATTTTAGATTCATAGCAGGTTTCTCGAAGTATTAGAATTTTGGTTTGTATTCAGATTCTCTCACATAACCGAATTTTATCATCTGTTTCTTATTCATAACATGCGGGATAGACACGTACATCTGAGCCAACTATCATCAGCTCCCTTTATAGTCAACCAAATAGAAAATGTATTTCTGGGATACACCTGACTTATTTGAACCATCTTCATTCAAATGGCATGGATTGTACCCTAGAAAGGTCTATGTCTGCCCAGGGACTATAGAAGAAGAGATGACAAGTAGTATAGATGTAATTACCTGCATAATAGATATATATTTGGTCACATGGATTCCTTTTTCTCATGAATTTATGAAAAAAACCCCAGGTTGTCCCCTTAAAACAGTCCTCGTATTTCTGCTAAGCTATGATTTAGCCATCTCTCAGGTTAAATAGATTTGTCTTGTACACTGTACTTTTTCACTTCTTTTGAATCGCAAAACCAAATAAGACTTTAATTTCAGCATGTAACAACCACAACCCTGTATTAAAGTATGTTCCTTGTTTCCGGTGTACAGCAATTTCTTATAGAAAACTTCCATTTGTTCTGTATCATTCCATTAACTTTAACCACTCTAGTACTTCCACACAGTTGCTTTAATCCTGGTCATTGATTTACCATGAACAAAACATGTTCTTGTTCCCTTCTCTGCATTCCCTAAAGCATCCAACCACTCCCTGTCCCAGCAACAGAGAGATAAGACTCAGAAACATGTTACTGCGTCTGGACCTAGTATTTGGTGTCAGCTGAGATAGAGTAACTATCTGTACCTGTACCTCCCTGCCTGGCCTGACAGAACATAAGTTGGTGTAAATTTATACTGCTTCTATTGAGCATGGAACTCAGTGCAGTATCTCCTATTGCACCACAACGTATAGAAAATAATCACAGCTCAGTAATGTACCAGAACTTGTTAATCTATCATGTTGATCAACTTGTTTTGATCATGTATCAATGCTCTAAGAAGAAAGGAGGAATTATCCTCATGGGCTTGACTATGTTGCTGCTTGGTTTTTTTTTTTTTTTGCTACTGTCCTGCACTGATTGCTGAAATATCTATTTTCTTGCCCATTATTACCTAGGCTTGTTCAGCATACTGGATTTCACACTCCGTTTCTCTCTGAAGACTGGTGTTCTGAATTGTTTTCCTCTAGAGGAGGATTAGCTTGCATCTTTCAAAATAAAATACCATCTTTTGGGGTTATATTAACCCTTTTAATCCCTTTTATGCTCTTTTCTTTTGCTATGCAATTCTCCATACTTTGTCAGCATCTTCAGAAGAAAAAAAAAGTTGCATACTGCACTATAACAGATTTTTAATAGATATTAAATAAAACCAGATTTAATGCCAACTGATATAGCACCTCCACAACAACTAACTTTCTTTAAGTCCATATACTATAGTGACACCAATTGACACTTTAATTGTCACTCTTAATTAGGTTTCATTCCAAAGAAACATTAGGTTCTTTGTCCTATAAATAATTTTCAAATACAGATATGAAAAAATACTTTACTGACTATGTGAACTGATATGTATTTAAATCACCTTATGTTGATCATTTCTGCAATTTGATAAAATGTCACTATATTCCTTGTTCGAATGATTTTTAGGTTTTCTAATGACAAACATTTGGCATACAAAGACACTAAAACTTCACTTTCCAACCTCTACTCTTCAGAAGGAAAGTAATTAATATTTTTTATAGAATCTTTTTTTTCCTTCAAAGTAACTTACATTCAGTGACAGATAATGCCTTTAGATGAACAAAGATCTTTAATTAAAGAAATTCAGTCATTATTCACTTCAGGTAACAATAAATTATGATGGATGCTCATCTCAAACCATCAAAGAAAATTTGTTAGGCTAGACTAATAAAAGTAATGAAATGACTTATCACTTTTAAGGTATTAATATGACTTCTGTTGCTATTGCTTTCTTATAGGTAAATCTTGTGTCTCCCCTTTTGATTGTGTACATTCAAGTTACTGTGTCAGGCTGGTCAGAAAAATGAAGTTTCTAGAAGCATTTTTTTAAAACAGAGATAAATATAATATAGATCTTTGTTGTCAAGAAAGGAACAAAACAACTGTTGTGCAATACTTTTACAATGATGGTTTATCATAACCAGTAACCTTGCAGTAAGCTACTAGTTTGCTCTGATTTTCATCTACCTTAGTGAGTCGTACTACAATTATATCTAAAACTTGCAACACTGCTTTGGAACTATAAGATGTTGCTGCAGACACCATATAACAATTATAGGGTTAAGGGTCTGGAACTGCTCTAGTTTTACCTTTATTCAAAGGTTGGGCCATTGACACTCAAAACACAAAAAGGAACGTACAACAAGCTGTTAGATTTTGTCTAGGATACTTAATTGCAGACACACTTTTCTGGAACCAATGGTGTTACCACCCGCAACATGGAAATTAATTTCCAATCTAGCACACAAGGATTTAGTGAGTATACGTATGTCTTATGGCTTAGAACCTTTTACACACATTTTTGTAATTGTACAGACTTTCCAAACTTACCTCCTCTATGGATAATCAAAGAAGTTTCACTTCCAACAGGACATTCTTTAAGTATATCCACTACTTCTGCATGGCTCAGGTTCTGTACATTCTGCTGGTTGATCTCAACAATGAGGTCACCTTCACACAAACCAGGACATCCCTGAACGTCTAGAATTTGCTTCACCCTCTGTCCTGTAGGACTGTCTGCTATAGTGAAGCCAAAGCCCTGGGCCCCTTTCACAATGGTTAAGGTCATGAGTTCAGCTTGGGTGGCCCCAGAAGAAGCCATTGATACATTATCATCATGGGCAGGTGGTGGGAATGTGCTATCAAGCTGACTATCTGCTGGAATGGAGTGCAAGGAGTGTGGTGGTCGATCTGTTACGTCTGGAACAGACTGAGAAGTCCTAGAAATGTATTCCAAATAAGTTTCATAGTTATGTCTTCCATTTACCACTACCGGAGGCCTCTCCATTACTGCAAGGGGTGGCACCATGCTGTTGGCAGGATCTTCAGGATCAAAGGGCAAAGGGTATCCACGACATAGCACCAAGTTGACACTCTGACCAATAGGAACAGACTGGAAGAGTTTGACTACATCTGCGTGAGTATGTCCAAGGACACAGACTTCATTAATATAGACAATGACATCACCTAGAAAGAGAAGAAAAAATAGTGACAACATTAGAAAACTTCAGTTACTATACATGCAGTGTATTTTTTTTAATGAGATAGAAATCTACTAAAAATAAAATAAATCAGATATACACGCTGACTTAAATAGTCGCAGCAAAAATGTTGTTTGTTTGTAATTAAATGGAATACGTATAGACAAAGACTGTACTACTTTTCTGTGGAAACTCACAGTTGGAGAATTAAGCTGGATCCAGACATACACCTTTTCTTTCAGTGTAGTCCACAAATTACTTTTTTATAATATACAATGGAAATTTATTTGGAGGGTTGGTTGTCAGGAAATATCATTGTCTGATAAAGAGTAAAAGCAAAAGAAAAACATGACATTGTAAGTACTTGTGGACTTAAGAAGCAACAAATAGGGATGCAAGACTGCATGTATGTGCATAAGGAAATACTTTTTGCATAGATCACAATATTGACAGTTTCCTATTAAATGCCATTTCTTGTCATCAGACATTCAGGACCGCTATAGTCAATTCCTATTCTAGGCATGAACTAAAACGTATCTTGCATATCACAGAGATGTTTAGTGATATTTTATTGTATCATTGAAGGACAAATGGGACAAATTTCATAGGTAGGTATAGTAACTTTTTATTAGAAAAATGTAGGAAAATGTCTGAAAATCAGTTTAATATTCCCAGCTAAATAAGTTGGTCAAACGAAAATAAAAATATCATCTTTACCTCTAAATCTTATCTCATATATTATACAGAGTTACCAGTCAGAGCATATATGAAAATAGAATACTTCAGGTCAGCAGGCTATTTACGACTTTCCATAATGCTCATGCACCAACCAGTTCCTGTTACTGAAAAGTTCGGAAATAAGTTCAAGTTCCTTCTCGTTAGAATGGATCTATATCTTGAGAGCCATAAATAAATTTTTCATAGCACTGTCATGTTGCAAATTAAAATAAAAATGATTAATCAGTACAAATGATATTCAAAATAGTTTAATGATTCACAGTCAGTTTCCACTTTAATGAAACAGTTTGCATCTTTATAACAAAGAAGGATGTTTGTTTAGAGAACTCCACAAATTATTTTTCTAAATGAAGATCGTCTTACCCTACCATTAATTAGGAAGAAGAAATCATTTAAAGTGACAACACTGTTAGGGGTCGACAAGGTACAGAGTTCAATAATTGACCCGTCATACCACAATGTTTTTTAATGATATTTCAATATTCAGCAACGAAATGAGAATGATTTAGAGAGGATGAGGTGTTTTGTGTGGAAGTGCTTCAACTGTATTTATGAAATTATGTCTTTCAAAGACTTCAATCAAAAGATCTAATCAAGTGAACTGAGGAAAAAAAGAGCATCAATCAAGATGCCAGTGCAAAGGCCGTTTCTATGTGACAATAAAAGGCAAAAGCTGTTTCTATGTGAGAACAAAATGGTCAATTCCCACATGATCAGCCTGACTAACAGCCTGACAGCAATTAATTGCACATGCACAAACTGTGATTTAGAGAAAGATTTCTTCAGAGGGCATCTAGAGAAAAAGTGCTAAAAGAGTTTTTTTGAATGTTTATGAATATTATTCAGAGAAGCCTTAGGAGCCACAAACACTATCTTTAATGGATATCACAAATAGATTTCAAACTATAGGCAAAAGCAGTAAGGTCACTTCACAGACAGTGCTGAAAGAATGCCAATGCTTCTGCCTCAAGAATCTGAGAGTACAACAACTTTCAAAAGTCAAGATTTAAAAGACAGAAAGAATGTACTGTACTAAGTTATTGTGGCAGTGGCTGGAACTCATTGTGATTTACTCATGCCCTTGTATAGAAAGATCTTACCTGCATTCTCATCTCTGGCTTCCACATTAGCAGTCAGGATGACATTGGTCTTAATAAGACTAATACTGTTGAACTGAGACCTCTTCAATGCATGCTCCTGTTTCAGTAGCTTAGGCCTTAATAGTACCCTTGCAACTTTTTAATCTGTGCAGTCTTTATTTCCCTCAGTGCTGGCAATGAGGATATATGGTGGGAGGAGACAAATCTGTTTATTCATCCTCTTGCAATACTTAAAAGGATTGCAAAGGGAATAATGTCTATTGTTTAGGGCAAGTAAATAATTGTCTGTTTTAACCTCTTCGTCTTATACATTTCTACAGCATTAGCTATGATCTAAAATTTAAACCAATATGTTTTTCACAAATCAGAAAATCAGATAAACTAGTAGACATTATGTCGGTCTCCAGCAAAAATAAATTAGCTTGTGCATAAGGAGTACAGTCTAGGGACTTATAGGCCAAGGAGCCCCTTTCCCCAGTCCTTAAACAGGCAAAATTGAGCATTAGAAGGTCTTGGGCAAGAGCTCCTTCAAATAATGACCCTGCATTATGCCTCACAAGACAGCAGCATTTCTTGTGAATTAAGCATTCTTCAGCATTTCCTGAATTAAAATATTTAAAGGTCTTAGTGGTTTCTGAGCTATCACATATATAACATATCTAAGCACATTCTGAAGTTGTAACAGACTCATAGTTGAACCATTTGGGATCCATAATGTTGTACTGTCATATGGAGAACATAAGGCTGAAGGTTAAGAGGGATGGGGAAAAAGGTATGAGTTACTATGTTCAACTCAAAGAAATAGTTATGGTGGTCTTTAACTGGGAAGAAACAGAGTTTCAGGCAATAAGACATAAAGGAGGAATAAAAGAGATTATTTTCAGAAATCTTTCAAATAAATCTCTCGACTTTAGGAGTTCCTCCAACACTAACTCATTTTCTAGGTGGAGAGTTGCTCATTGCTGACACAGAGAGAAGTCGCTAGCATTTGGTAGGAAGAGAGAGAGAAGTTAAGAGCATCACAGAGCCAGTGCCATGCTAATGCAAAGTTCAAAACTTCTCTACTTTAGGAAAACTCCTTGAAAGGTTTCTACAGTATCTTTTCTGCCTCTTCTCTCCTACTGCTTCTAATAATAATGAGTGCATATGGACAAGCATAAGAACAATCCCCTTTATAATTCTTGCCTGATTTTCTGAGAAAGCCATAGTCTGCCTCCAGAAATCACAGTTTCACAGTGAGAGGGTTGAGGATATGCAGAACATTTATGTAAAGCATCGAAATTTACTTGGCTTTTCAAATGAAACCTACTAAAATGACTGGATCTTGCTTACAGAATCACAGAATGGTTGTTTGGAAGGGATCTCTGGAGGTCATCTTGTCCTACCCCCTTGTATACACAGAATCACCTAGAACCACATTCCCAGGATCATGTCCAGGTGGCTTTTCAATATCTCCATGGAGATATTGAAAGACATATCTCCACAGCCTCTCTGGACAACTCATTTCAGTGCTTGGTCATCCTCACAGTAAGAAAGTGTTTCCTGATGTTCAGATTGTACCTCCTATGTTTCAGTTTGTGCCCACTGCCTCTGGCACTGGGCATCACTGGAAAAAGCCTGGCTCCATCTTCTTTGCACCTTCCATTCAGGTGTTTACATATATTGGTGAGATCCCCCTGATCCTTCACTTCTCCATGCTGAACATCTCTGTACTTTAATGTCCTCACTATTGAGAGCTCTCCCAGTTTCATATTCCTCATTTCCTCTGTACAAACTCTACACGTGCCCTACCAACACTACCTTGCTTGGGACTGTTCAGGGATGAACTATTTCTACTGCCCAGAAGTCAATGTCCAAATTCAGCATTGAGTATAAGAATGCTAGAGAATGCTGACAGCAGCCAAATTCATCCAGCTATCTTACAATTACCTCTACTTTACTTAAGCCTCTCGCGTTTAACCAGTGAATTTAGGAGCATAGGTCTGAAGGGGACTTCCTGGATGGCTGAACCTAGTCCCCTGTTGTCAGATACAACACAGTATGCCACATGTGATGAAATTTGATATCTTCTTCACAGAAATATCCATGAAGCCTCCAGATATTTCACTTCTTTAACTATCTCATTTTGCTTACTAAAGTTTGCTGATCATTACTTTCTTTGTCATGTAAAGGTACGCAGTGTCTGGGTGCTTGCTTAAAGGATAAGTTTTGTCATCTATATATTTCAAAGAAAAAAACAGATCTAACCTATCATCTTTTGTTGGTTTAGTGGTTTGTGAAGAAATTTGTAAGCTTCAACATCTTCTAAAGACAGTCTTAAACATTCCTCTCTACAATAATACTGCAGAGTCAAACCTGACAATCTGGGAATTTTCCACAAGCATTAATTCTGCAAAAATACATTTTCCATGCTTGAAGTGCCTGATTCGAACAGAATCTGTTACATTGACATAACTCATTTCATTACAAATTATCTTAATGTTTAATGTAATGCTACCAGCTCCATTTCCCTACTTTCTGAAGAACCTATATGATTCAGTGACTCCAGTTATTGTTTCTGCTATGTTTATATTAGACCCTAGAATGCCTGTATACACATCTCACAATAGCAGATAAAGTTTCTCCATTGTCTTACTCATGTTTCCACCATTTGTATACAAATACTTGGCTTATTTCCTGTTACTGTTGTTTCTTGTGCACTTAGTTTCCCAGCTGGAATTTTTTATGGTACCTCAGTGAACCGAATTGAATAACAGACTGCCTTTCTTATTATTTAGAACCCTTTAAATGCAAAAATCTGAATACAGAGGAAAAAAATGCAAATTCGATCTTTGTTGTTAATTTACTATCACATTCGAAGTTTAGTAGAAATATCTCCATTGTTTCAGAAGCATTTTGGATCAAGATTTTAGGATCTGAGTTTATGTGCTTAAAATATGACAGAACACCATGATTTCCTGGGGGGCAGAGACAGTTCTGCTGCCCTCCCGCAGCCAGCACGAGTCAATAGCAGGGAGATAATAACAGCCCATGGTTTGGCAAGTCAGCACCAGCTCTGAAAAGTCTCAGGTTGCACTTTTATTTTTTTGGTTTTGCTGCATTTATAGCCTGGGTGAACTACACTAACTTCTCCAGCATTACTTATTCCCACTCGCATTCTCAACCATATACTTTTAATACTGCATATGCATACTTTGCATGAGCTTCAGAACCAGTGATATTTGATGACTCCATTGTTGAAGCTTTCCCTTCAACTGCCCACCCACACTATCTCCTGTTATTACTAGCTATTTCTGTTACTTCTCAGCAGTGACCTTGTCTTCTTTGCTCGCCCTGTAGCCTATTAATAATAAATTCAGAGGTGTCTGCATGGTTCCAGTACTGAGATACTAAACATGGGGGTAATTTTAAAAACAACGGCATGTGACCGATGGTTGTGGAAAAAGTAGAGAACCTTTAGAAATGAGATATTTTTGTATGTGCACATAGAGTTATGAGTAACAGCACAGTAACAGAGAATGTGCATCATGGATCATTTAGTTAAACAGTAGCAGGGAATAATACTCTGAAACTCTGAACCTTAACTTCCTTCCACCTGCCATAGGTGTTAATCCAATGTGTGAATAAATATTTTTTGTAAGCAATAGGTGCACTAATTTCTTTGGATGTAGAAGATTTCAGGAGGTTCTGCATAAACAGAAATTGTCTGTTTTCTTGTACTCTGACCTGCCACTGAACCTTGTAAAACCAATTTGGCTCTAGCTGCTAGCATCTTCATGGCATAACTTCTATAGACAAAAGAAAAACCTAGGATCCTACAGTTCATGGTAGCCTGATTTAGTTTTTTTAAAAATTTGGCCCCATTTTTTGTTAATACTCATTACAAAAACACCCTTACTTTAAAAAAAAAAAATTATTGAATTATAATAGCTTCTTAATGGAGATTGCAGTGTAAGATGACTATTGCATATTAATACTGAAATACTTAAAACACCTGCCAAGAAAATCCTAACTTATTTCTTTTAAAAAGGTACATTAAATTAACTGCTAAAATATATCAAGAATGTAACCTGTGGAGAAGTACATGCATATAATAACCGTAGCTACTGACTGGAAAAGCTATATTTAAAATTGACCGCTTTATTATTAGCTTTATAATGACTTTATCTGATAGATAGTACTGCAGCAGCCACAGTGAAGTGAAAAGAGCCCAGCAGCCTCTGCACTCAGAAATAATTTCAGGACCGCTTGCTGGTATGTGAAAACACCAAACAGTTCATTAAAATATCTCTGTTCAGACTGGTATGGAAGAACTCTTTGCCGAGCCTCACCTCACAAACAAAGTTTTACACATGTACTGACAAACTCTGCAAAGTTGACAGGCAGTCACTATCCACAGAACCTCCTTTCACTCACCGGCCTCCAGGAATTAAGGTTCAGAGGAAAAAATCAGGGTAACAAAAATGATTATTCAGTAAATCTGTCAAAAAGTGAAATCAAAATGCATTTCTAGGCATTCAAGTGCTCAAATTTGTATTAGATAGGCCTAACTTGTTCTTTTAATGAAAACTGGGCAACAGATGTGAATCAGCTGTTTGTCACATTTGAAAGTCAGTAATTCCATAAAATGTATTTATATAGGTGGTTAGCTCAGGCCATCACTGGAAGGACTGAGCACCCTGTCTCCAAACTTGGCTTCCTCTACAAGGGCCAAGAGAAGGATGTGACATAGACGCGTGTCTCAATTTTACCCAAGAATCTGATCTGTTGAGTAAGCAGGTGCACTTTTATACAATCAATTTTTAAAAACCCATTTTAATTCCACTGTGACCCAGTGCACATGCCTAATTAAATAGCTGTCTATTCAAAATTTTTGTGCTTAACCAGCATGTATCATGTAATTATACTCAGGCAGATGTGGATTAGTAGAAGAAACTATTTACATTTTATTTTTATTTTGCATATAGTAGTAAAAGCTATTTAAATAGAGGCATTTAACTTTTTTGGGAAAGGAATAAAATACTTTCTGAAAATATCTAAAGACCTTGATTATTTGCTGATCCAGTAAACATGAAACACTGAAGATTAAAAATGTAACCAAAGCAATAGCAAAAGAACATTTAAATGAATGCTGCTCATAAAATGCCAAAGAGCAGGCAAATTTGCTTCTTAGCTAGACAGTTTTTCACTTCTTCAAGCATCTGAAAGTGTAACACGACATTAAAAACACCACTTTACAAAAAAGTAACTATTTAAAAGATGATAAGTAATTTGGAGGCAAGACCACAAAAAAAAAAAATAAAGGTCTGATTTTCAAGGCAGCCTTTTATTTACAAATTATGTAAGCCTGCTCTGCCTAGGTTTTGCTTGCAGGAATTATTGCACATCCTGAAATGCCTTGTGAGAGTGAACTGCATGACAAATCATCAGTGCACCTGAAGAGCAAGATAAAAAATGTATGTCATGTTTGCATAGCTATCTGAGATCATTTTGGAAGGTGCCACTATGTGCAGAGGCTCATGTAGAAATGAAGCGCTTTTTTTTTTTTTTCTTATAAAAATCGGGTCAAAATTTACAGCACATTTGCTTTTGTACACAGCAAATTTTATTTCTCTATGCAGAGCATGACATTTATCTAGGTAATGGCTCCCAGGAGGAGGAAAGTAGCCCAGCCAATCTTCCAACAGCCTAAAGACATAAGGGTATAGCAGAGCATGATGTAAATACCAAGCAGCCCCTGTCCCTGCCTGGGAAGCCTGGCAATGTGCCACCTGTCCTAAGTGGAAGGTGTTTTCAGCAGCATTGTTGACCGCACACCATTGCAACTGCTAATTCTTGACATAAACTGCTGGGAAGGAAAGAGGGAGATAAATGAGGTGAGGAACAAAATGGAGCATTTATAAACAGACTACAACAGTAAGACAAAAGTCTTTATATGTTGAAAAAAAAAAATATATATGTACACACACATATATATAACCGGGAATGTTTAGTAATGGGCAGTCATGTTCTACTTGTGAACTGAAATGGTTAATATAGCTTTTTTCTTTCTTTGAGTAATGCTAGCAATGTGTGGACAAGCAGTATATTATACATATAATATAATATATATATAATATTATATATATATAATATATACATATTCAGGTAGTGCTTAGTGAAAGTAACAACAGTTAACTGGACACTCAAAAAAATATATGCAAAGACAGATGAGTAGGATTAGTCACCATTTTCAATCTATAAAATACAACTTAGAAGTTCATTTCAATTTTAGAGGTTATG
Organism: Phaenicophaeus curvirostris; assembly: GCF_032191515.1. Classification (NCBI taxonomy): domain Eukaryota; kingdom Metazoa; phylum Chordata; class Aves; order Cuculiformes; family Cuculidae; genus Phaenicophaeus; species Phaenicophaeus curvirostris. The sequence goes on along the minus strand of NC_091392.1, from coordinate 12,519,726 downwards.
GTTTCTGAGGACATTAACTGTAACTGTAGTGGGCATTACTGCCAGAGCTAAGGCAGTTTTATAACTCTGCTATCTATTTAATAAGACCATATTTTCAACAGTGTTTGATCAATACTTTCTTTTTCTTGCTATGCTCACACAGAGTGCTTCTCCATGTGCTTAACATCCGCAGCTGACTCTCTGAGACTGGTGCAAATCTAATTTCATTATCAGTCAGATCATTAATTTAATTTAAAGCTAAGACTAAAAGCCTTGATTTGTGATTTTTTTGTGTGTATTCATTGCTCAGATTCCACATTCCACTGATCGAGCTCAATGGGAGCTGCCAGCACTCAGCACCTCTGAAAATTAGTGTGCTTATTTCAGAGTCTAACCATGGATGTGGAGCCGAGTATAAGGCACTAAATTCGAAGGTGTTACAATGATATATTGTAAAGCAAGTTCAATCTATTATAATAATGTGCATCCAAATTCTCCCCTTGAGAAATGTTTACAATTACTCTTGTCCCAGATGCTGCTATTAACACTATAAACTTACTCCCAAACTTTATGCTGAAGAATCTATTTCTGGCTAAACATCTTGTGTCTTTAATTCTGCCCATTGCAACAAACTATGGGCTGATTCCCCGTTTCACCCTAGTTATTAGAGTACCTACTGTCTTACCAGACCAGAAATCCAGAATATATATGTGTGTGTTCATATTTGTACATATATATATAAATACTCAGATCTTGCTGCACCTTGAAAGCAGTCAACTGGATTTACAAGGTCAGCGCTTTCCAGAAAGACAGAGAGATACATCCAAAGTCTGTACTACTACAGGTTAATACTTTCATGCAAAATTAAAGACAGGAAGAACTATATTTGTATCAAGCAGAATTTAAATGTATCAAAATGGTGAAATAATTTCCAGTCAAATAACTGGATTTTTACTAAGAATCTACTACATATAATTACCTCAGTGCATATAAAATGGAGTCATTTTTGATTACCAATTCATTAACAAATATCTCATTCAAACATATGGCTAGTATATAAGTCTCTTTCTACTTTAGTTTTATAAATGCTGTTCAACCTTTAGGTTGATACAAGCTTATCTTGTATATCACTGCTATTTTATCTTTTTTTGATAGTAAACTTAATAGCTTTTCTGGCATATATAAATCTATTACTTGCTTTAAAATTGTATGGCAAAGAGAAATAGTGGAGTTCATTTTGGTTCTCTCTGGTTTTACTGTATTTTTCCAGGTTAATAGGGGGTAACGTATTATCAAACTGACCTTCCTTCCAAGCAAATGTTATCTTAGTATCTCTAGAGCCTCTTTCACTGCCAAGCACTCGTTTTCAAGGACAATATATTTTTATTCTTTGCAAAACAGCTTTACACCTTCAGCACTGAATAATTTATACTTTCTTTTTCAGCTTATTTCTGAACAGCACACTGAGTCTAAACTACAAAATTCAGCTTCAATAATTTTTTATTTTTTTTTTTTTTGCTGAGACATGAAGCAGGCAAAATCATTAGGAAAAGTCCCACCAACCCCCTTATTTCAGGCTGCTTTATAAGGCATAGGAAACTCCAGCCTCATAATGGTTAGGCTAAGGCCACTTTTAACCCTTATAGCTGCATAGCTAAGAATCATATTTCTCTTTTTATGAGGATTATCCAATCTCCCACTAACTATTCCGCTTCCTTGTACATCTCATTCACTTTCTCTACTTTCTGTTTTGGTTTAAAAGCTTTCTGAGAGAAATACGAGAATTTGCTGTAGTCTTGTACGGTTTCACAGAATCACAGAATCACAGAATAACCAGGTTGGAAGAGACCCACCGGATCATCGAGTCCAACCATTCCTATCAAACACTAAACCATATCCCTCAGCACCTCATCCACCTGTGCCTTAAACACCTCCAGGGACGGTGACTCAACCACACCGTGGAGTCACAATTTTGTTGTGACTTCATTTCCACCACAGCAAATATTTGAACAACAATAACACCACTGCAGGGTGAATGCTCTATCATTTTTGAGTGCAATGTAGAGGTTCAGTTTAATGCTTGGATTCTAACCCTTGCTATAAACTAAGCTGCCTTACGGATACATCAATTACTGCTCAATAGTCAAGTCTCAGACTTTATATATAAAGGGGCATTAATCCTCTGTTGTTTATGACAACACACCATATACTTCTCTTCAGAAAAGAATTAATTTTCTGGATGTTTAAATTCATTAATTTGTTAATTAGCTAATGAATAAAAGTAAATTAAAATGGGTTATTATGAATGATTGTGATCCTGTATCACACTATTTGTTCTGACTGAAAACGCAGTCTCACAGTATGCCTGCCATCTCCTAATTGTCCTACTGCGAATCTTCCCATGGGTGGCCTGTAGTTAAAAAGCCCTTCCCGAAATGATCATTCTATCCAATTTTTCTTCAGAGGGCTGACACTTACTGTCATTTGCTTTCATATGATTTTTCCACCCTGCTCCTGACAAAGTAGGTGCTACAATCTCTCCTGAGAATGTATTGCTCTATGTCCATCAAAACCTGAGAGCAAATTGTAGTTTCCAACCCAGCTGGAGATAGTAGCCATAGTGACAAAAGGCAATTTATGGAAAACTTCTTTCAAGCATATTTTATGCAGAACTTACCCTTATTTGGTAAGCTTGAGGAAAATGGGGCAGCCATTTCACAAACTTCCTTCTAAGAACTATCTTCTGAGTGAGAAGTGCACAAAGAAGGGAGAGTACAATACATGCAGGAATGCAGCACATTAGAAACAGGAGATAAATAAGGTTGAGCAATGGATGAGTGTGTGTGCTGTGGGATACTGGAACAGAAGGAGCAGTAGGAATCTGGGATGTGAATACCAGAAGGAGAGTGCTAGAGAAAGCAGAAGGGAAACTGATATGTGCTGAGTGTTTTGTTCTTTCATTTCTTTAAAAATACCCTAACTGTCTACATGTCGAAGAGCCCTGTCCCACATCAGGCAGGCACAGAAAGCCTGGAGTCTATTGGTGAATCCTACTCCCCAGAAAATTTAGTATTTTAAAAGTGAATGGCAATTTGTATTAGAACTTCTTTTGTTCTTTTTGCTTATGGTAGTTTAAGTATGAAATTATTAATTTTTCAGCCTTGTGTGCACACAATGCTCACACACGTGCCCTGCCAGAAAGCAATTTCCAGACAAAACCACAGTAAGTTGTCAACAGTAAATGAATGATATTTAGAAATAACAGATATTAATTCCAGTGGGGATTTCAATCAGATGAAACTGACCTAAGGTTAAACTAAAAAAGCCAATCAACCCTAGGTACAAAAATAAGAGATTATCTTACCTTACTATTAAAAACAGAGGCAAAGAAAGCATTAAGTACCTCAGCCTTATCCTCAACCTTTGTCACTATTGTTCCCCCTATGTCTAGTAAAGGATGGAGATTCTGCCTGGACCTCCTTTTGTTGTTGATATGTTTGCAGAAACTTTTTAATTATCTTTCACAGAACTGGCCAGTCTAAGTTCTAGTTGGGCTTTACCCCTTCTCTTGCTTGTAGAACATCTCCTCAGCCTCTTCTTCCTGGCTGTGGTCTACAACAGACTCCCACCATGATATCTACCTTATTGGTTGCTCCGCTGATTTTTACCATAGACATTCAACTCTATCATCACCATCACTGAGCTCAAGGCTATCAAAACACTCTCTGGCATAGAGGGCTATCCCACTGCGTCTCCTTCCTTGCCTATATTGCCTGATGAGTTTACAGGCAACCATAGCAGCACTTCAGTTATGTGAGTCGTCCCACCATGTTTGGTGGGATGACAACTATATCACAGTTTTCTTACCATACAATGATTTTGGTTTGTTGCCTGTGCTGCATGCATTGGTGTAGATGCACTTCAGTTGGGCTATTGATGCCACTATGCTCCTGAGGGAAATAGTCTTGATTCCTAAGTGACTACTCACTGACTTTTATAACCTATCAATAATCTCTACATCTTTGCTGCCATCAGAAGCACTATCCCCCTTCCTCTGAGGCGGCAGACCAAAGGGCCTTGCTGGCACACCATCCCTCAGGTGCTGGAGCACCATTCCCAGGCTTCTTTCTATCAAGCCTGGTTCTGTCCCCCTCTGCCTTCATATCTAGTTTAAAGCTCTATAAATGAGCCTTGCTTTCTTCTTGGTAATCATCCTTTTGCCCCTTGGGGACAAGTGTACCCCACACTTAGAGAGTGAGCCTGGGTTTGTGCAGGACAACCTATGGTTTAAAAAACGAAAATTTTGCCCTTCACACCAGGTTTGGAGCCAGGTATTTATTTCCTGGTTCTTCCTACTCCTTCCCTCATCATTCCCAGTTCTGGGAATGGCAGATGAGAACACTACCTGTGTGCTCAATCCCTCCACCATTTGTCCCAATGCCCTGAAGTCCCTTCTAATTGCCCTCAGATTTCTTGTTGGGTTTTCATTACTGCCTACTTGGAAAAACAACAGAGGATAATATTCTGTAGGCCTGGCCAGAGTAGGAAGTTTTCTTTCCACATCTCTAACTGAGGCCCCAGGCAGGCAGCAGAATTCCCTATGTAATGGGTTCAGTCTGCACATTGGGCCATCTGTTCGCTTCAGAAGGGAGTCCCCTATGCCAATGACCCGTCTTTTCTTTTTAACAGAAGCTGTTTTGATGGATGGCTGAGGGTGTCTTAACCTACTGAATGTTTCTAGGCTGTGAGACCTATCATCCTCCTTGAGGTTTGGTTCTACTTGCAGAGCTTCACATCTACTAGTCTTTTTCTATATATTTTAAAAAAAAATGTATATTATTATCCCACGTGAGAGAATGATGGTAAAAAAACACTGCTAGCATTCTCATGGCAATGAGTATTCTGATTAACTGGGAATAGTGAAGGAGGTTTATGGCATGAAGTCGTCTGATACTATGTTGCTAATGTAGTACAATTAGTACAATTATTAACACTACTTCTAAGAATTATTTCATATGTTAGAGAAAACTAATGTGAAATGCTTCTTATGTGCTTATACACTGTTACATAATAAAGATCATCAAAAGAGAGGGCATTAACCTTGGTATATGCAACGGCCATATTAATTTTCTTTCTGAGACTTCACTGTACTCCAGGATATATTGCAGTGGTGAATTCCACGAAGTACTCATAGTAGAGCTCACCTAAATGGTACTTTTCAAAACCAGAAGTATGCATATTTTCACACTTCTTCATATAGTTTCAACTAGTTTCAAAAAGAGTAGTGATTTAGAAGAAGAATCAATGGTCCATCTAGTAAAAAAACTGGAGAGCATGGTTTCAGTTCTGAGGTAATCCTGAGTTTATATAACAGCAAGCATAGATGTTTCTCTGGTGCATTGTTGCTGATAACCACAGGTTGCACATTTTCAGCCAGCTGTGTTCACTTGAGCTTGAAAGGACAGAACAGCCTTTTCTCTGTCAAAGGTGAACATCTGCCTCTACGTCCAGCTTTAGGCTGTTGCTATCAGAAAGAGCTCCATAGCACAAGAGATCCCTTGAAGCCAGCCTAGCGCAAGAGAGCTAGGAATAGTGGAGCAGATGTCACTTAAGTGACATAGAAATAAAGAAAACAAGCAAATATTGGCAGCAATGGAGGGAAAAGCATTATGGTGTAGAGAAAGTGTAGGATAAATCCCTCTGATATTGGTGGCCAAAGAAGCTGAAAGGCATTTCTGTATTTGCACTGTCAGTAGATAATCTTACAAAGATCACATTCCCCAAACCTATCAATGATGGTGCCCTAGCATTCAAAAAATGATACCATCATTTCACAGAGTAATGTCAAAGATGAGGCTTAGTTCTCATTGGGGGTCTTCTGCACACATGGGGAAAAACTGTAACACATAACGTATGCGTTTCCCCTCAGCTGGAGTCTGGTCATGCTCTACTTTGGATTCCAATTAAATATTTTTCCCACTTGATTCTTACCGACTCTCTAAATTTCTTCTACTGAAGGATTCTCCCTCTCCCTCCAACTATGAAATGAAGTAGAACAAATATGTATGGTTATTTTTATGTCATTAAAGGCAATGTGCAAAAGCAAGACTGCTTAAGATAACTGATAATATATTCTTCTTTTTCATTTCCACAAATAAAATCCACTTAGGAAGGATGCTCTCAAGGCATAACAAAGATTTTGAAGACCCAGATGTGCTCAGATACCAATAAGACATGAAAGAGATTAAAAGCTGTCACCATTAAAAGAGAAATTAGTTACATGAACAGTTAATGTGCTGCAATTTCTGCAAATTCCTCACTCTCCCAAATTAAAAAACAGGCATGCTCCCTAATTCAGACACAAAAATAGGAAGTATGCCTTCATCTAATGGCAAATTAATACCGTTGCATCAAATTGACTGAAATGTAAACAGGTGAAAGAGAAAGGAATAAGAATTTAAAATCCTTAATGTGATTTCCAGAAAAATCAAGAATTAAAGAACATCTAATTCCATCACTGATAACAAAATAATAGTAAGGCTACAGGGCATGAGAAATTTAAATTGCTCTGAGGATAGCTTGCCCTTAAAATCTGCTACTGCAAGATAAAAACAGAGGTCACACAAAAGTCATGGTAGCCCACGTCATGTCCAAGATTTAGGAGAAGAACTTCTTGCCACTGTAAGGAGGAGTAAAATTCTTGCTGAAGTCAGTGGAAACAGTATTATGCACCACTCTCATTATCAACTGGATAGGGCTGCTTTCATATATGACCTATTAGGCATTGACTCAACAAACTGACTCTCTGCTTCCAGTCTTTACTGGAATTGGATTGTTTCAAGTCTCCTTTATGTTATCTATTACACACCCAAGAAGAAAACTTTCAAATCTGGAAAATGATAGATCAAAGGTTAACTACATGCATTTGATGTGTTTGCATTGTACAAATAGATTTCAATACAGTCTTTGTTGAGATAACACTTTGTATTTTATCCTTTGCTTTAGTGTCTTCATTCAAGTCCTTCCTTTACCCTGCAAATGGTCTGGCTCTTCCTCTCAGCTGTATTCCAGTTATGTGTGACAGAAAGAAAGAGAGAGAGGATTGATGTTGATTTCTGTGGCCAGTGTCACACCTGCACTTAACTGGTAGATACTCAAATCAGGGAAAGCTTGGCTTTTTCTGTCAAACTCATGATAAAGGACCACACAGAATTCATAGTGAAAGAAAATTAGCTCCTTATTGTAACATACACCAAATGCAAAATAAGGCAGTATCTACATGTAGATGTACTTCTACATGGGAAAGTCAAAATCCACATTCCTTGGACAAGGCTGACCACTGTAAAAGTGACTGCTCTGTGGCATGCAGCTGCCCAGTGATGTATCTATAAGAATATTTGATATTAGTTCATCTACCTCCCCCAGTTTCTATAAACAATTGCATTTTTTTTCTAAAATGGACTAAATGTTGTTGCTATTATATATATAAATATATATAGGCACACATGCATATTATATCTTACACAGAGATACAACTTCAGTGCACCTACCCACAGGCATACACATAAAAGCACTTCATCATACACGTTCAATTTTTGCTGTTAGTATTATACCCAGTTTTATATTACTATTTAACACTTTCAGATACATCCAATACCTGCATTACATATTATATTCATACCATTGTTTTCTAGTGGCTTTAAGAAATTTCTTATTATTAGGAGCTTTGGTAAACAGAAAGCTAATATATAGCTTGTAAAAAGAGATTAGACATACAACTATGCATTTTCTGAGACATTTTTTCTAGGTTGGAGTTAACTAAAAGAAATTGCCAGTTTGTGGCAATGTTGCTAGAATAGTTAAATTAAAAAAAAACCCTCTAAACATTAGAAACATTACGTTTTTCTTTCTTCACTGAATTTTCTTAAGCTCGTATTATTTTCAGTCTGAACTTGAAAAAACATTTTTTGGAAAAATGTTACCTCTAGTTGACTTGAAATGACATATATTTTACTCTAGCAAAACAGAATTCATTAATCTTGTTGCAGATGATATGTTTAAAATATCACAATTCAGCATTCAGAACTGAACAGACTACTGAAAGATAGTATTTACAACACTGTACACTTTAAAATAAAAAACTATCAGCTTGGTACCTTGGATGGAGTAGCATTTTTAACATGAATAGCTGTTCAAGTCCAATTCTTACTATTATCCCTATTTCCTGAAACAATTCAAAACTATTTTTAAATAAGTAGGAATTGCACTAGAAACACTTGAATCTCTTATATAACAGTCAACTGCATTTCCTTTTGATGCAATCAAGTTTGGCCTAAAAAACATACTCTGTCGGATATACAGAAAATAATTGGAATAAGACAGATGAAACAGATTGCTGAAAATAATCTAATGGGAGAACAGAAAGGTATTTTTGAACTCTGAGTAATGATGCTGCCATTCTAACCTGTCTGGAAAACAACCAGAGGTAAAATGACAGTATATTTAACTTCTCTTGTCTACGTTAGAACAAAACCCCCTTAAAATAAAGCAGCCTTCTAAAATGATATAAAAACTGCGAAGACATAAATGTGGAAAATATTTTAATTTACTTCCATTAGGAGCTGAAGAAGAAAGCAAAATATTTAAAAAGAGTGAAAGTGCCAGTGTTTAAAAAATCTATACTCACATCATCCTCTCAGACCTTTCTTGCAGAGCTCCTCTTTTCTTTGGTACCTTGCCCTCCCCTCTCCTGCCTCCTTCTACACACACACATACACACACACACATATAAACACCCACTCTCCAGCCATCTCTGAGCATAAAATAACTCTTTTTCTCCCTGCCTCCATGCAGAAGAAAAATTGTCACATCATCAGCTGTAGCGAATCCTAATACAGTCTGTTTTCTCTCATTGTAGCACCTAGACTCTAGAGACCCTCTTCTCCCCCTGCAATTTAGTAATCTCCCGAGTCTAGTCACCAAGAATTCATCTAGCTCCTGTATTTAGTCCCTGCATCTTCGTGTACCCAGGCATGATGGAGGAGCGGCATTTAGGGGAATTTGGCTCTGCTCTCTTGGCACCACTTCCCTGCCTAGGGCAGTTAGGAGCAGTACTGCATCTCGAACTCTACTGACCCTCCACCTCACTTCACTGAATCAAGAGTAAATATCCCACTTATGTGAGGGCTGGAGGAGAGAAGATATTTGTAGGGTGCAGAGAGGAAAGGCTGGATGAAATTTTCCAGGGGCTTCTCACTTTTCATCTGGATTAACTTCATGCCTGCCTACTGGTTTGAAAAGCGCTCCTTGTGTTATCAAGAAATTTTCATTAGAGCTTTTTAAACAAACAAACCATTTTTTAAAATGTCAGAATCATCAATTACAAAGAGACAGTTGCATAAGTGCTTGAATAAACTTTGCTTTTCTTAGAAAGGCTATGTGAACAGCTAAACAGGGTCAGGCAAGAGGTGAACTCATGGTAATATGATTCCAGCAACAGACAGTGAAAGATGCTTTGGAAGTGACTCAGAACAAAATTGCCTGAAATGTCTCTGTAACCCCCATTAGTCAAAGGTCCACAAAGCTCCTGGAATATGACTTATATGCCTGGAAATTTTTCTTCTTCTCTAATGTAACTCTGGATGGTTTTACTTTATACCATGCATTAAAAAAGAAACTCAGAACACTGACAAAAACTTGATCTCATCTGATTAAAACTTCTGTTTTAACGTACACTGCAGAATTGGACATATGCAGGAGTCAGCCCAAATATCTTGAGCTGAACTCCATTAGACTTCATTCCAGTAACATTTGTGGTAGTTATGATGGGAGTTGCTAACTGCAATAATTACTTTAAAAAGTTCTAAAACAAAGAGTTCTCCTTCTGGATGGGGAAATTCTGGTACAGACATGTAAACCAATTTGTCAAGTGAAATATTTGCTGTTGAAGAAGATCTCTCCCATTATATATATGCAGCAGAAACTGTATCTTAAAAGCAATTACTTAATTGTTTCTTAAATGTTCACAGGGTTTATAATTTGCTTTACATTTTTACTTCAGAATTTGTGATTAAAGAACAGTTAAAGGCTGGAGCAGCTCTGCTATGAGGACAGGCTGAGAGAGTTGGGGTTGTTCAGCCTGGAGAAGGCTCCAAGGAGACCTTATAACAACCTTCCAGTACCCGAAGGAGGCTACAAGAAAGGTGGAGATGGACTGTTTACAATGGCTTGTAGTGATAGGACTTGGGACAATGGATATAAACTAGAGAAGGGCAGATTTAGACTAGACATAAGGAAGAATTTCTTCACTATGAGAGTGGTGAGGCACTGGAACAGGTTGCCCAGGGAAGCTGTGGCTGCCCCATCCCTGGAGGTGTTTACAGCCAGGTTGGATGGGATTTTGAGCACCCTGATGTGGTGGAAGGTGTCCCTGCCCATGGCAGGGGAGTTGGAACTAGATGATCTTTAGAGTCCCAACCTAAACTATTCTATGATTCTATGACTCTAAATAAAATCCCGAATTTCTGAATTCTCAGATTTTAATACAGATGGAGATTGAATTTTGTTGCACAAATGTGAAGGCAGAGAGGTGATTATGCATTCTTAATCTATTTAATTTTTAATAGGAAATGAAAAAAAACTGAAACTCATCTAAATATTTACTTTTTGTTTTGATAATTGAACAACATAATAAAAGCTGTTGTGCCAAACCAACAAAATTAAAAGAAAAATGAACATGGTAAGGCTGATGATATTGAAAAGTACAGTTCTAGATTATTAATTTTGTTAAAGCAATACAAAGTTCTCCCTTTCCCTGTCATCTATTTATCCAGAAAGAAGCTCTTTCCCCACTCCCAGATCATTCTTCTTGTTAAGCAATAAAACATCATTATTTATGGAATGAAATGGTACATGAGGAGATGACGAGTATTATTTTCAATGTATATTTTTGTCTCTTCATACAAATAGCCAAATCATGCAAGACAGATGTTAATTATATTTGATAGGAGAAAAGTTATTTCTGCAACTGCAGCATTTTTGGCAGGCTCCGAGTTCATTGCACACTGCTTACTCAACTGGCAACTTGCAGAACTTACAATATAAAATAGTCTTAATAAATGTGAGGATTATGACAACATCTTTATCATCTCCTGGCCCATGTTAAATATCCTAATAGCAGAATCTGTAGACAGAGTTCAGTTTGAAGAATGAATTTATGGGCTTCTGCGACTTGTCATACAGACAAATTTGGTGTATGACAGTATGAAGTGTAAAATGGGATAAAAGTATCTTAGTATGTGACAATAGACAGAAAAAAATGATTTAACATTTCTTCTGCCTTTGTATTTTGCATACTACAAGATGTGAGACATAGTTGTCCTTCTCTATGCTTTTGCCCTTTTTTGGCCATGTTTTCCATGGAGTCAGACCTTAAATTAATAGGAAATTAAGTCTGCATATACTTGAATAATTCATGTTCTGAATATTCTCTCTGCTTTTTCACCTTTCCCCTTTTATATGTTACTTTAACATGTTTCTTGATTTCTGTATGTTCTCATCCTTTCCTAAAGATATGGCACTTTATAGCAGATCTCCATTTATTCTTGATACAGACACCTAGACTGGTGGCTTAGGTGAAACAGAGTGTGTAAATCTTGTGTTTATAGTTTGTGTTGTGTTTGTCCATAGAGACAGAGTTGTTTTTCTTATCAGAGAATAGCATCATAGAACGTTTTGGGCTGGGAAGGACCTTAAAGATCATCCCGTTTCAATCCCCTGCCACGGGAACAGACACCTCCCACTAGCTCAGGCTGCTCAAAGCCCCATCCAACACTTCCAGGGAGAGGGCATCCACAACTTCCCTGGGGAACCTGTTCCAGTGCCTCACCACCCTCATCATCAAGAATTTCTCCATAATGCCTGATCTAAATCTTTCCCTCTCGAATTTAAAGCCATTCCCCCGCGATTTGTCACTACATGCCCTTGGAAAATGTCCCTCCCCAGCTTATTTGTACACCCCCTTCAGGTACTGAAAGGCTGCTATAACGTCTCACCACAGCCTTCTCTTCTCCAGGCTGAACAGCCTCAACTCTCTCAGCCTCCCCTCATAGCAGAGGTGCTCCAGCCCTCTGATCATCTTTGTAGGCCTCCTCTGGACCTGTTCCAACAGTTCCATATCCTTCTTATGTTGATAGTTCCAGGACACAATACTGCAGATGGGGTCTCACGTGAATGGGATAGAGGGGCAGAATCACCTCCCCCAACCTTCTGTTGATGCATCCCAGGATACGGTTGGCCTTCGGGGCTGTGACACACATTGCTGACTCATGCCGAGCTTTTCATCAATCAGCAACCCCAAGTCCTTCTCTGCAGGGCTGTTCTCCATCACGTCATACCCCAGCTGGTACTGAAACCACAGATTGCCCTGACTTGGGAGTACGACCATGCACTTGGCCTTGTTGAGCTTCGTGAGGTTCTCATAGGACCACTTCTCCAGCTTGTCCATGTCCCTCTGGATAACATCCCATCCTTCTGTTGTGAGAACTGCACTGCTCAGCTTGGTTTCATCTCCAAAATCCCTCAGGATGCACTTGATCTCACTCTCTAGATCATCAATGAAAATATTAAATGGCTCTTGTCCCAGTACAGATCTGTAAGGGATACCACTTGTCACGGATCTCCATCTGGACATCGAGCTGTTGACCACTACTCTCTGAATGCGGCCATCTAACCAATTCCTTATCCACCAAACAGTCCACCCATCAAATCCATATCTCTTCAGTTCAGAGAAAAGCGTTTTGTGGGGGACCATAACAAAGGCTTTACAGAAGTCCAGATAGATTACATCCATTGCTTTTCCTGTGTCCACTGCTGTGGTTACCCCATCGTAGAAAGCCACTAGGTTAGCCATACAGAATTTTCTGTGTGCTTTAGCATAGCTTCTAGGGTGATCTGTTCCATGATCTTCCCAGGCATAGAGGTGAGGCTGACAGGTCAGTACTTCTCAGGGTCATCCTTTCCACCCTTTTAAAAAATGGGCACAATGTTACCCTTCTTCCAGTCCCCAGGGACTTCTACTGACTGCCATGTCTTTTCAGATATTGTGGAGAATGTCCTGGCAGCCACATGAGCCAATTTCCTCAGGAGTCTGGGATTCATCTAGTCAGGTCCCATAGACTTAAATAAGTTCAGGTTTCTCAGGTAGTCATGAACCTGATCCACCCCTGCAGTGGGAGAGACTATAGCCCCCTTGTCCCCATCTTCTTGTCCATTGACCCAAGAGGGGTGAGTAGAGTGGCTGCCAGTGAAGAATGAAGCAAAACCAGTTGTTGAGTGCTTCAGCCTTCTCCTCATCTGTTGATACGAGGTCACCATTTTCAGTTGGGGTATGCTTTCTTTAACCTTCCTTTTCTGTTTGATGTACATGTAGAAGCCCTTCTCGTTAGTCTTCACTCCCCTTGCCGAGTTCAGCTCCAGCTGTGCCTTGGCCTTCCTGACCCCATCCCTACACAACTGGGCAGTGTCTCTATACTCTTCCTAGTTTACCTGTTCCTACTTGCACTGCTTAATATGGTTGGTGCTGGAAGATTTGCTGTAATGGATTAATCATTAGAATGAATTTACCATATATAAGTAGATCTGCTTATATATTCTTTCCTGCAGAATGCTGCACAGCATATTTACATAACCCAGAACTTCACCTATTTTCATGTCCAATATTTTACTCTTTCACATAGCAAGCTGATATTATCATTCTTAGGACTGATGGACACAGATAGTGTCAACAAACATGAATTTATTTCAAAATGAAATGAGTGTCATAAGCTGTGCATACTACAAGCTGTCTCTTGTGTATAAATATGGATTTCATCAAAGCAAAGTGAAAGATCACTGTTCTTTTTAGATTCCGGCTGCATTTCTGTGCATTATCAGGACTTGAAGAAACATGAGTATTTCGAAGAAGAGTTACTATAGAAAAGAAAACTAGTTACATATATTATTCAATCCTAACATCGGTATATATGTTATGAGTACCAATAATATCTAAACCAAGATATTATAAATGCTGGTGATGAAAATGAATTTTAATCACCAGTATATGGGTGAACTCAACCATCATATTTCTTATAATGTCGTTATTAAGCCTATTCAGTTCAAAGGGTGTTTTGCTGTTTCTTTTAAGTGTTCATAAAACCACAAGTGTGAGCTTTGAATTAGGCTAGGGGAAACAAATATCCTTAAAATTGTCAGAAAAGGGTTACTATTACAGTAATGGATCAATCACAGCTTGCTGTAGTATATGATAAGGAAAAATAAAGTAGTCTATTAACACAGTCCTCTTAAGGGACTGAAGGAAGAATGTGAAATATTCATATGGGACTTGCAGGTATGACACAGTACTTAAAACAGACTCCTGCCTAGAAAGGCAGGAGAAGGCTAGATGGAATCTCTGGCAATTTTAATTGCTCCGGACACCTATGTTTATACAACTGAATTGAAACCCAAACACTGGCAGACTCAGTTCTGTGCTGGAAGCAACCTTTTCCTCCCTATTGACACTGTACTTGGGGATCTCTGTTCCTTAATATGATGCTTTGAACCACCTCGAACTGAGGTACTGAGCCTAAAGCTTGAAACAGAAGATTTCCAAAATGTTTAAATTATGGCAGACTTCAGGGATAAAACCCAAGGTATGTAATCAGAGACCACCAAGTACCATTTATACTAGTAATGAAGAAATAATATCATCGCATGAATAAAGACAATGTGTGAGTTGAAGACATTCCTAAGAATTTTTTCTAATTATTCCTGTGACCTAAAGAAAATGCTGTCTGTTTTCAGAAGTGTTTTGAAATTCAAGTTAGATGCTCTGTATTTATTGCTCTTCCAGTTTGTATAAAAAATTTGAATTGAAGACTTCAAGGGAACAGCGAAATGACAAGGCTAAAAAGAATCAATAGCTGTCTTCATACCTCGAGGAATATTTATGCAAAGTGGGGTGCTTTTAATAGGAAAGATTTGGATGCTGTGCTTAATGAATGCTCAGTAGCTTGATAGATATGCAGCATGAACTCAAGCTGTAACACCGTATCAGGCAGAACAGATAGTAACATACGGATTCTCTGCACCTTGGCGGGAACACAAGGCTTCTGAATATCACATCAGCCAACCAAAAATTCTGACAAGATGCACGCAAAGACATAGACAGTAACAGTATGTGGTATACTAAATATGGATACAAACTTTTAATCTAGGCTCATCTCTGGTCTGGTTATCATTCAATGAGTACCTCACAACTTAGTGAGCACCAAACCAATAAAAATATGAAGAAAACACTAAATGAAGATTAGAATTCAGTAACTTTTTAAGGAAATGGACAATTTTCCTAGGTCTTTGATTAACATAAAAGCAATTTACTGATATCACTGTGACTACTGAAGCAAGTTTGTTTTATATGAAAGCAATAAAAAGAAACAGAAATTATAATGGAAAAATAATATTAGGAAAATTAGTACAAGTACTAAAAATTTCCAGCAACTTGAGGGCTATCTTCTGGTTTATCTGTTTATATGCAGAATTCAATGAATTGCCTACTTTAAAATAGGAAAGAAAACAGGGATTGAAAAAGAGTAATATCTTTCTGCTACCAAGTTCTTAATTGCTGTTAATATTCCTAAAATGCAAGTATTATTTTTACCGTCACCGTTAAGCATTCAAAACACAAGTCATATCCCTTCCCTCAGCTAAAGGGACAGTTTCAATACATAATAAAAATAAACAGTAAAATTGGAGTTTTTTTCTTTGCTTTCTGTTTGAAGCCTCTTAAGTATAATGTGTTCATACGTCAGGGTTTTCCTCTGCAATTAGCGGCTAAAAGCTTTTATCTTGTAAGCTTTAAGCTAAGATTCACATTTATTCACCTTTAAAAAAAAAGTTGCACTTTAAAGAACACTGGTTACATAAAGACTCAGGATAAAATTGTGAAACTAGCAAGACTACTTAAATCTATCTTGGGAAGATTCTCAAAAGTCAGAGTTAATTTTACCGAGACACCTCTTAGACAGTTTTGGCGTGCATAGAATCACAGAATGTTTTGGGTTGGAAATGACATTAAAGATCATCTAGTTCCAACCCCCTGCCATGGGCAGGGCCATCTCCCACCAGACCAGGGTGCCCAAGGCCCCATCCAACCTGGCCTTGAACACCTCCAGGGATGGGGCAGCCACAACTTTCCTGGGCAACCTGTTCCAGTGCCTTAGCTCTCTCATAGTGAAGAAATTCTTCCTTATGTCTAGCCTAAATCTGCCCCTCTCCAGCTTTTACTCATTGCCCCTAGTCCTATCACCACAAGCCTTTGTGAACAGTCCCTCCCTAGCTTTTTTGTAGGCCCCCATCAGGTATTGGAAGGTTGCTATAATATCTCCTTGGAGCCTTCTCTTCTCCAGACTGAACAGCCCCAACTATCTCAGCCTATCCTTCTACAGGAGGTGCTCTAGCCCTCCAATCATTTTTGTAGCCCTCCTCTGGACCTGTTCCATATCCTTATGTTGACAGTTCCAGAATTGGACACAGCATTCTAGATGAGGTGTCACAAGAGAAGAATAGAGGGGCAGAATCACCTCACTTGACGTGCTGGCCACACTTCTTTTGATACAGCCCAGGATAGAGTTGGTCTTCTGAGCTGCAAGTGCACGTTTCTGGCTCATGTTGAGTTTCTTATCAACCAGCACCCCCAAGTTCTTCTCTGCAGGGCTGCTCTGAATCACATCATCTCCCATCCTGTATTGAAATTAGGGATTGCCCCGATCCAGGTGTAGAACCTTGCACTTGGCCTTGTTGAACTTCATGATGCTATATGATATATATTAACCTTTATGGTGAGAAATATAGAGTGGATTGAAGTGGGATGCTGTGTACTGCACAAAGAAAAGAAAAAGTAAAAAGCAGCCCCTAGATGCCTACTCGTCTCAGCTGTGAACCAGCAGGGTATGTACTAGCTAATTAAATTTCAGCCAGCTTCTGGAATTATGGAAATAAAGTCCTACATATGTGTGTGACCAGTTCCTTACTGAGCTCCTGGCCACTGAACTTCTTAAGATGACAACTGTGGTAAACAGTCAGCTGCCATGAAGGGGGAATACTGTGAAAGCAATTATTGTCAGACGGATCTTGACTGATGGCACACGAGAGGGCCTTGAGCTGTTTGAAAAAGAAGATAGATACAGTAGTGTGTGGTCATAGTACGCTGAGTTCAGTAGTGAAATTATGACAGTATTCATATTCCCAGATGACTACCAGAACAAGGGTTTTTTTTAAAAAAAGTTTTGACATATTTGCTTCTTTGGATTGAAGGCACTCCTTGTGCATACACAGTTCACCTTTTCTGGTGTTGCTAAAACTAGCATCTCATCTGATCTGACATTAGGCAAGATAACGATTTGTTCATCTGAACTAACAATGGACAAAAAAAGAAGTGAACTAAGGATCTGTTTGGACTTGTAAAAACACACCCTTTTGCAGATGTCCTCAATTCCTTCTGTCTTGAGTACTCTGCTTTTTACAGAGGTTGTTAGATATTAGCCTTACTGTGCAAAAATATACATGAATGATGAATAGATAATTATTCCCTAAGCTTAGTGACATTATAGGGCCAGTCACATGATAACGGATTTAATTTTAATTTTATCCTCATCCAAGTGAATTATAATATTTAGGACTTTGTAGATTAATGTGTGCAGTCTCTCCAATTTGCTTAGAGTAACTTCAGCTTGAATAATTTATCATGTATACAAGATTTTTATGGGTTTTGATCAGATGCCCATGGATAGTAGCAACGCCATGTGTCGCTCTTTCCAGTATTTCTAACATCTGGCTCATTCCTTTTTGAGATCTCTCAGGTGCAATAGAAATTCTGAATGGTAAATGTGGGACTGATCTCTAGACTCTAGATCTATAGTGTATAGGTTTCATTCTAATAGTGTCATCTAGAAGTGGCAGATGTCTATTCGTATGGTAGGTGTATATATCTCCCTTACAGACAACTATCTGTGCTAGCTGAATCTTATCTTAAATTTATGAATTTTTATTTCTAGAATACATTTATATAATGAAGCTACGATTCCTGAGAGAACAGCATCTAAACAAAGCCCAAATCTGTATTGCTTACAGATGATGTATCATCTTGGAACTGGTGAAGTGTATCCTTGGCAGATGAATTAAAAGAGCATGCTTCCCATTTCTCGATGCATGCTGTTGAACTATGACAATGCATCATAGGTGTATATATGATTCTGTAAAGTTCAACCTGCAATGACCATAGCTATTCATTAGTTGGAGGAGTCATAAACAGACTCAGTTAATCACTCACGCAGCATTTCTTTGAGCTGTTTCCTGGAAATTTTCACCAAAGGAACTGGAACTTGCTGAAATACACGGAGTGAGAATCTTTCCCGAGCTTGATTATGTGGAAGTGTTTCAGTTTATCTAGTCCATTGAATAACCTTGAGAATTGTAGGAAAGTTTTTGCATTTGCAGCTTGAGCTTTTATCTGATTCAGCCGCAGGCCTAAATCTTTGCTTGCCTTAGAACAGCAGTCATTCAAAATCATCCGCTGTACAAAAATATTTTCATGTAGATGCAGTCTTTTACCAGTGATGTTCACTCAGCATTTTAATGGGATACAGTGTCTTAGATGCAGACACTCTTTTATCGGCAACATGAGTCTTCAGACAAGACACAGCAACATAACATCTCAGGAAAGAATGTGGTATCAGCTCCCAGGCTGTCTTGAAGTAGACAGAGAAGCTGTGGAGTATAATGTTCAGATCCAGCAGCTTGATCGAGCTCCAAATGCAAAAACATGTCCTAGAAAGGCATTTGCAGTATTATTAACAGCCATTAGCTCACAGATGCTAGGTTTACATCAGGGCATAATAACCCACAGGAATTCAGAAACATCTGGCAAATGGGATCAGGAATGTAATTTTGGCTGCTTTTGACTCATCCACTGAGATGTAGTTCTGAATCTGTTTGAGAGGTTTGTTGTGGGACTGGGACAGTTATAGTTACCTATTAGTGACCAGCACTGGGCTCTGCAGTGGTGATGTTAGATCACCAGGACCTCAGATATCTCTTGTTCCATCTCAGTGCACTCGGTTAGCCTCACTGCTTTAATTGTTTCATAGCATCACAGCAATGCCAAGTCACTGTCAGGCAGCTGCTTCCATGTTCCAAGGGATGAAATCCAAAATTGTTTCATTTTGAAACCTGCACGTGATTGTGTTAAAAGTGTGACAATAACATAGATTCACCCTTCTCTTAGATAACATTTATATCTGACCTCTAAATTAGATTTTGGTTGGAGAAGTAAACTAAAGGTACAATATGAGGTTTTCTATGAGCTTGTTTCTTTAACAGTTAGGATAAAGTACAGCACTGGCGTCTTTAGCCTGTGGCCAGGACCAGGTAAGATGAAGGAGATGGTGCCTTTATCTCCTTTTTTCCCCCTCTGTAACTGATGCAGCCCTAAATCACTAGGATTTTGTTTATTACTTGTCCCCCCAAAGAAGTACAATTGCAAGGGAAAGGCTCCAGAGTAGTACTAGAGCTGGGAGCATCAGGATCTGTGGTTATCCTTTATACCTAGATTGCTTCACAGATTGTCCTCAAGCCTTCTGCTATGATGCCCTACTGCCACAATATTTTTTTTTTTGACCATTCATCAAAGCCTCCTATGACTGTTATCACAGTCAGAGTGCACATAAATTGCACAACACAAAGTTCATGTCAAAAGAATAAATTAAATACATTTTCAAAGTTGTATTCATCATTCAGGGATTCCTTAACTAACAAACAAAAGGTACATATATAATTTCAAACAGTTTGAAAATGTAAGATTTGAACAGCTTTATCAACAAAATGCTATTGACAGAATCTGGGAGGTATTCATACCTCCAGTTGATTAGATTGTAAAATGGCTGAATAGGGAGAGAAATCTTACATCAGTAAGTGTGGAAAGGATTGGATCAGGACATACAAGCACTTTGCTGAAAAGTGCTTTTATAAATATTCTGACCTTAAAAATCTTTCTTCAGTTTGCCATTATCACATTTATAAATCACTTCAAATATTCATAGAAGCCACATTAGACACCACATCTAGCCTGAGATCCTCTAATTACTTTAAATCAGAACACAGTCGCTTTCCTCAAAAATAAAGACATTTGAGGCCAGAATTGGTTCTGAGATGTAATTTTGTACATATTGGGCTCACATAATTATGGATGATTAAATATTTGAATGTACATTTCTGTCTTCCATTCTTAATATAGTTGAATTAATGACCTCAAAAAATTCAATGTTGTTTCCATGCATTTTAAAGAACATTTTTTCTATGTATTCTCATCACAATCCATGACTGCAATAATCACCATCAATAGTATTATGATAACCATATTAAATTTAAACATGAAAATTCAGGTAAGTTGCAAGGATACCCTCCTTTCCAGAGAAAAGAATTCCATATGAACAATTTAACCAATAACCAGCCCAAACTTCAGATCGATAGGCAGATAAATATCTTTCAGTGATGGATCTGAGAATGCTAAACCATGACAAAACCCAAAAATCTCTCATGCAGTGTATTAGGCAATATGAAAATACTATAAAAAAATGTAAGGCCACGTTACTAAAATCTCCTGAACTTGAGGAAGTCTGTTGTATATTTTGTTCACTTAATCAGTTAGTTTTATATTGTCTTTGGGAACCAGATGGCATTAAGTTAAAATGGCAACAAGAACGGAGAATTAAAAAGCTCTTAAACTATTTTTTTAAAAATAAAACTAATGCCAACAATCTATATTCAACATCTTTCTTGCATTTTAATTCTTTATAAAAAGTATGTGTTTATCTGTTTGGCATCAACAACATCATGCTGGCTGTAATATAAGACTTGAGGTGAATTATATTGTTTTAAAAATAACATTTTTCACAACCTTCACCCTTCTAACTTACAAAGTCCTGGAGAGTTCTACAGGATAAACTAGACCCCGGGAAGGGCTTCTACAGCAATGTCAGCCAGAAAAGGAAGGTTAAAGAAAGTGTACCACCACAATGAACAATAATGGCAACCTTTTACCAACAGATGAGGAGAAGGCTGAGGTACTCAACAACTGGTTTTGCTTCAGTTTTCGATGGCAGCCACTCTCCTCACCCATAAGGTGATAAGGCTGTGGGAAGACCTTATAGCAGCATTCCAGTACCTGAAGGGGACGTACAAATAAGCTGGGGAGGGACATTTTCCAAGGGCACGTAGTGACAGGATGAGGGTGAATGGCTTTAAATTGGAGAGGGAAAGATTTAGATTAGACATAAGGAAGGAATTCTTGACGATGTGGGTGGTGAGGCACTGGAACAGATTGCGTAGGGCTGTTGTGGATGCCCCCTCCCTGGAAGTGTTCAAGAGCAGGTTAGATGGGGCTTTGAGCAGCCTGGTCTAGTGTGAGGTGTCCCTTCTCATGGCAGGGGGGTTGAAACTGGATTATCTTTAATATCTCTCCCAACCCAAACCATTCTATGATTCCATGATAGTCCATATCATTCCTTTGCTGCAACAAAAGAAGTGTGGAAGGAAATTTCCAGAAAAATCACTTGGGACTATTCCACCCATACTATTTGCGCCTCTGCGTGCTGTACTATAACACATTAAATGGATCCTGCTCTGCTGCTGTTACCACAGTGATTTGTCACAGGCTATGAAACTCTCTTATCTTCACAGTGAACTTGGTTCTCTGCAGAGACAACATAAATACCAAACTAGCATTTCTTCTATCCCAGCAGAAATGTGCAACATGACTGGTTTCCTGAGGAAGATGGACTGCTGGAGAGAGATAGTGCATTGTGACAGGGCTGCAGTAACTTAGGACTATAGCTACTGGTAATCAGTTGAAGTAGTGGAAATCCTGACTGGACCTAAAGAACAAAAAACCTTCACCATGAGAATTGTTAACAACTGGGACAGGAGCCCACAGAGGCTGTGGAAACTGTGTCCTGTAAACTTTCCTAAAGTCTCAGGGAGGAAGCCCTGAGCAATCTGATCCCACCCTGGGCAACCTGATCCAAGCTACTTTGACCAGGAGGTTGGTGACTGAAGGTCCTGGCCAACTGAAATTATTCTATTATTCTTCAGTTGTCGTCTCCTACGAGAGATGATAGCTGGTTTGGAAACTGAGTTAATCTTCTTCCAAAAATGTATCATCCACCTATAGATCTGATGTGATCCTCCAAACCATTAAGACAGCATTTTGCAATCTTTATCAATCTGTGGACATGAAAATATTTCCTGCAGTGGTCCAGATTTTAAGAGCAGCTTTAAATCTCTTCAGAGGAAGCTTCTTTTATTTAGTCAGTTTTCACAGATTCTGTATTAGTAGGCCACAGATGCCTATGTGTCCATATGCCACACTGAAAAATTGTTTTGATAGTTCTAACGAGAACAATGTTGGATCAAGCTTGACTTTAATTATTTTGCAAACCCATCCTTTCTAAAGAAACAGATTTGCACTTAGTAGTCTGTGCCGTCTCTCTGTCTCTGCCTGTCTCTTTTTTTCTGTGCACAGACTCCCCTTGAGTAAACAACCTACATACCAAAGAACATCACATCCCATTTTTATGTAGGAATGCAGAGATCTTTTCTCCCTTAAAATATTGTGAGATGGTAAAAAATAAGCTTTTTGGTATTATTAGTAAGAAAAATTCACAAGAAAGTTTTATCAGAAAAGTTTATCTTACAGGTCATATATCTTACACATTAACACAGAAAACGATATTGAAAATTGTATGCGTACCTGGAGGGAGCAAGACTAAGAAATCTATGTCTCATTTGACTTCTCACGTAAAAGGACAGAGGAATCATCTTACTTACCTGTTTCCATTTTCCCATCTTGTGCTGCAGGCCCATCAGGAATTACACTCTTCACCTGAAGAAACTCATCCGGCTCATCCCCACCAATGATGGTAAATCCAAACCCCATGTTGCTTTTCTTAAGAGTTGTGCTGAGGAATGTTCCCTTCAGCTGTGATGCATCACGGGTGAAGAGCGGTTTTTCTACATCAGTCAACACAAACAAGAAAGACAAAAGTCCTGATCTAGTCACAACACAGTGGGGACAGCAGATGACAATATCGGCTGACAGCAGGTGACAGTGTACGAAAATCAAGAAAATAAAGAGTGCAAGCATTCCAGAAAAAAAAGAATTTGTGAGCTCTTATATTAATACAAAGCTTAAAGTGTGTTTCTTATCTATGGCAAACCAACCACAAGTGGGGAACTGTAAATGTTCTTTCATATTAGAG
Source organism: Phaenicophaeus curvirostris (assembly GCF_032191515.1). Lineage (NCBI taxonomy): Eukaryota > Metazoa > Chordata > Aves > Cuculiformes > Cuculidae > Phaenicophaeus > Phaenicophaeus curvirostris. The sequence goes on along the minus strand of NC_091392.1, from coordinate 12,496,396 downwards.
ATACATTTAGAAGTAGATATTGTGTAGCTAAAATAATAACAACAATAAATATAATCTGCGAGGTAACTTTAAAACCTCTTTCTTAATCTATAAATTCAGTTTTGTCTACAAAGTGATACATTCTCCATAACTTCCCTCCCACCCCCAGTAACGAAAATATCCCATGGATCCCTTATTCCATATGTTAATAAGCAGTGCTAAATATTTGGTGAGCTTTTCTCTCCAAACACATGGAGTTTTGGCATCCAACAAGCGACAAATGTAACTGCTGTGCAACCTTCACGTGCCTCGGTGTGCAGTGTGGATGACGGGGGCTCCCCATGCCTCTCTCGTGCTGTGCTTGGTGAGGAAGGGTGGAAGGAAGGTGCAAAAGTTGTGACTTAACTATGCTGTGCCAGCTGTGGTGGTACTAGGCTGGTTGGCAGCGGAGGACATACCGTGCAGCCTGCGCGTCCCGGCGGGGTCGCGCTGGTACTGGGACAGGTCATTCACGCTGCGGGACCTCTTGGGAGCGGGGCGCGGGTGGGCGAGTTTGGATCTAGGTAAGGTTGATGAGGAGCTTTCTACTGTTACAAAGGAGAACAAGCCTCATTCTCTGGCCAAAACCTTACATGAAGGTTTATTCATCTCTACCAATGCTGTTTGGTGCTCATACAGCTCATTTTAAGCACATTAATTTTTATGTTACCAAGAGGCTGCATTCTTGTAAACTCCTGTAACACAGTGCTTGAGGCTTTTAACTTAATTGATGCTTGCTAGATGAGCTAGCTTAGAAACATACCAAACATCAATTAATGGTAATTTAGAGAAAGTACAATTAATTATTTCAGTGTTGCCAACCTCGGCTGCTCAAGAGAGTCATGCATTCCCAGAAATAGAATTTATCATTTTATTTAGAAAATTACTTTGGGGCTTTTATTGTGCTTTCTGTTCCTCAGCCTTTAGGAAACACTAGGGTCAACTATTCTGCCTCTTCTCTGTACCTCTGATGTTTAGAGTATTTTATGTGGCTCATGAGCCCTACAACTCTGGGAGCTTGGACATTTAGGGAAGCAAAAATGCTAGGAGATAGGTGATAGCATTGTGAGATTTGGCAACACTATTGTTTTAATCGGACTATGACGAAATTATTGTTGCATAAACAGGAGAGCAGGATCTTTCATCTTAACTAAGACAGCTGACATGGTACTGTACCTCGGAAACCTTGGGCCTGCATAGGCTTTGTTCCAAGTTCTGCGTTGGGCATGTTATGCTGCTGTAGCTTCCTTTTTGCTTCTAGGACAGGGTTTTCAAATTGTGTTCTTCTATTTATGTGGCTGGAAAAAATTTGGTTTTGATTAAAAATTGGGTTCAGTTGGGGAAAATGATCATTTTCACAGTAGGATACTGTATGTGACTTAGGTGTGTGTGGTTAGATAGCAAAACCATTATGAAAACCCAATGGGCCTAAGCGTGTCCCTTATACTCCATATAATTTTGTTGGCAACGCGAAATGCACAATCCAGTGCTTGCATAATGAACAGCACCGAGAAGTGTCCTATCATTTCAATATGCTGAACTCTAGTACAGGTGAATGGTTTTGATCTATGTGACTATATATTAAATAGCAGTACTGCTGAAGCATGCTATGACGGTTTTCCATATCTTTAGTACAAGCATTGTTCTGTGCATGATTCAGAGGATCTGAACCAGTTTTATGTATTATTATCGATTAAGTGAAACTACTTAATCACTTACAGAAAAGGTAAAGCCTAGGACACAGAGTGCTTATATAATTGCAGCTTAGGAATAAGTCTAACACAGGAAATAAAATGTAGATGATTGATTACTTTTTAATTCTACGGTGTATATCTGATCGGCTTTACAGAAGAACGAGATGTTGCAGAAACTAAGTCGTGTGGTAGATCAGAACTACATAGATAATATATGAAATATAAGAAAAGTTAATGCACACATTTTTCCTTGATGTTTTACTTTTCCTACAACAGGTCAGCAAATACATCTCTGTCATTATGTCATTACACCACTAATTTTCTGTATTGTGTTTAGAATTTTAATACTATCTTAACTACCTACTCTCACCATATCCTTGATTTTAATTCTTTAATTTAAAGTGTACACTTTATCAATCAATAGGTAATCCAATATTCCTGTCCTGTGACATGTTTAACAGGTTTTTTGAAGAAGGCAAAACAATTTAGTAGGCTGCACTGAATAACTCCATGTGACAGGATCATGGTAGGAACCTAATAGAGAAAGGGCTTTTGTACTCCAAATATTGTTCTGGGGAATTAAATACATATGTAAAGAACGGCAGGTTTTCAAATATGTTACTCCTTATTTGATCCTACTGAGCTACTATGTATTGAGTTCTGAAAGTCTAATCCCAGTCATGGGCTTTAAGGACTTGGAGAAGGGACCTGGAAAATTTGAAACCCAGATCCTAAAAAGGGTTGGATACCTTCGATATATATTGACATGACCTTTTATGCCATATTAAGCACTTCATAGGTCCCTTGGGATTCAGATCCTGCACTGCTTCAAAGAAAGTAAGTGGACTTTCCATTAAGAAGTGAGGTAGAGGGAAGGCAGCAAGTCCTATGGGAAAAGCAGGATTTAGTTGCCAGAGCTAATGCAATGAAAAGATTTCCAGTCATGTAAAAGAATATTTGATTTAGTGAAAGTAAATGTGATAAATCCTGGAGTCGCTACTTTGTTAACTATAACTCATTCAAGTGCCTGATAACTCACTCTCATAATCTAAAATTTTGATTAATAGTTTTCTTGTAAATTTATGCTGCAGACAGAGAAGTCCTTGTTGTTTTTTTTCCTTCTTCAGACAGGCTCTTTAAGATTGCAGGCTTTCCTTTCCTAGGCTTTTGCTTCCTAGTTAGACCATGCTGTAACTGCCAGGTCACTCAGAACCTTAGTCTGTAGCAAACCTAGAAACACATGATGGAAGGAAGACCAAAGGAGTTTCAGTTTTTTATGTGAGCAAAATTAATTCTGACATATAACTGCATTCTAGGAGTATGTTTGGAAGCAAATACTAGACTGCATTAAAGATGTCAGGACTTCAGACTTCAAATCTGTAGGTTTCTTACAAGCAGTAGTGTGAAATTATGAAACAGCTTTCAATAGCAGATATGAGCTAAAATTCCTAGCTTATTTCATGTTAGCATTTGATAAGATTAAAAACAGGGTTGCTGCTCAGTGGGTGGAGTTAATGGCTTCAACATAGGAATCAATTTTTATTTTAGAGGCTCTAAAGTGTCCTGCCCTGCTCATCAGCTGTCCTTCCAGAAAAGCATGGGTTTCCCACATCTATTGTGCCTTTTTATGCAAATGTAATGAATATTCAACATCAAACTACAGATCTGCTTTTAGGATCTTTAGTGTTATGCTGTAATTGCAGGGCACATCTCAGTGCTGCAGGAAGTGTCTTGCAGACCTCAGTTATAATCTATATGTGGTTCTGTGATATGAAAAAAAGATGGGATTTTAGCTAGTATGGGATGAGTCCATTGCTCAAAGAACATCAGCTCCTGTGGGACTGACATCACAGATAGTATCTGTTATTCACTGTCTCTCTGCAGTTTCTAAGTAGAGTTTAAGTTTTGGTTTAGTTCATTTATACAGAAAAGTTTTCAGCAATGGTTATGTTGAAAATGACTTTTTTGTCCCATCAGAATAGGCAGAAGACTAGAAGAGATACTTGAAGCACCTCAAGGTTTTGGTGCAATCTTAATAATTCTTAGCTCCAATTTATTCCCATATTTTGAGTGTTTTATGGTAGTGTGCAGTCTCTAAAGCACAATGTGAGAATTCCAGCAAATTCAAACAACTGCATTAAATATTGTGTCCAAGAGGAGTCAAAGAAAAGAAAATTATACTGATAATCAGTCTTTCTTATCAGCCAGTAACACTGGATTTATGCTTCTAGACTGATGAGACATAACCCCTCCCTTTCATACAATTTTATGTGGTATACAGCTTCATGGCTAAATCGGAAAAATTGCTACTGATGGGTTTACGTGAGAAAGAAGTTATTAAGCTAAGTAGTTCCCTTGAAAGGACATTCTTGCCTTTCACCTAGCTGCTTCAATGCCATTCAAAATAGGTATTACTAACCTAGGCCTTAACAAGACAAGCTAAATGCAAGTTTTAGAGATGGTTACATATAGGTGCTTTTGTGGTTAAAATATATTTTGGATGTATTGCTCATTGCTCACAGTATCCAATACAGTGAGCATTTCTATTTTCACTTTTTTCCTTTACTTTCTATGATGCATATCAAATATAAAACCCCAATCCAAACATAAGAATCAAACTAATTTCTAATTTTTAATTTCATAAGAATCCAACTAATTCATGCTAGTTTTTGTTTGCTTTCTAGTCCTAAGAACCCTGAATTTCCACCTGTAGAGAAGGGATAGTTTGTGCTGCTGTGGTCTGCTAGCTCACCATATGCCGAAGAGGGACAACCCCTCAGAGGCAGAATTTGGTTTTGAGCTGCATGTAGCTGTGAAGACGAAATACTGTCTCTTGTATTATGCGTCTGTACTCTCACCACCAGCCAGCCTGTAAGACACAGGCACCATTATGCCATCTCATCAGTGAAGGTGGCCAGAATAAGTTATTTTTGTGATGGAGTTTCATGTTAGATGTTCCTAAGACAACTAAACCACATTCTTTGGAGATTTATGGGCAGTAATCCCTAGCATGAGGATTGCAGTAGATGGCCTGAGTCCTGTCAAAATGGTAGCACATCTAAGCATGTGCAGCAGCAGATGGAGTTTAACCTATTTCTTAGCTATTTTAATGTATGAGGGATTTTTTGGTAGTTTGTGACTCTATATTTGAAATTGTTGCCTATAAACCACCAAAGAATTTCTGATGATTGGGACGCCTATAAGATGGACATTCTAATGCACTAGTTAGTGCCTAATTCCTCTTTATATTCACATTTTTCCGTTACTAATACTTTATAATGACAAAAAGACTTGAATTAAGTTTTTCTATTTGAATAGTAACAGAATGTTGTCAGAAATTGTAAGTCAATGTGGTATATTTTTCCAGAATAAATACCTGTATGACTAATTTAGATCTTCTATTAACATGATCGCACCTGGAAATTCAGCTCCGTGTTTTAGTTAATCAGCCTTAAAGGGGAAATAATCTTTTGGAAATTAGTTTGCGGAAAGACCCAGCGCATTCCAATAGCCACATTCTGTCTATAGCCCTGCACAGCTAAGTGCTGCTAGTTTTCAGTTTATAAATTAAGAGAAAATTGCATGAAAGTTAACCCATGTATAACAAACACTTTTCATTCATATCAAATGTCTACACCTCACAAATGAAGCCTGAACCTACATAACAAGGCAAATGAAAATTTTAATAATGTCTCTCACCTACATTCATGCATGATTAAGAGCGGAAGTTATACTGGAGACCTTCTGTTTTTAACAGAACTTGCAAATATGTTGTGATTAATCTTTATTAACTTTACCAGCAAGACCTTTGAGGTCTTTCTTTGTTTCTTTTCTAGCTTTTCCTCCGGTCTCAAAATATCGGAGGTGAGCATGGCTGGTCCTCGAAGATTAACTTGAATCTGTCTGCCTCATTGCTCATCCTTACAGACTTCCCACGAGATACAAATATTTCATTGAGCAGAGTATAAGCTCTTCCTTCACAGACAGTGAAGTGTGTATAAAGTTGGACTGGGCTTGAATGTGTGAAAGTTCATAAGCTGTAATCTGATTTCATCTAGTTAAAAATGTACTCATCTGCTGCATACTGGGAGTAAAAAAATGGTGCTACTGCCACTTTTTAGCATGAAAAATAGAAAGCAATCTTTGTTTCAAATTTATTTAGCTCAGACAGTGAATTGAAGTACAGCTAGATTTTAGTGACTATAAAACTCCTTATAAACTTAGTATGGCTACAGTTTTAATGCCATTCTGTGAACATCCATTCCATTTCTAAAAGCCTCTGAGCCTACAGTAGGTTTGATACGTCTTTCCAACCATCTTTTCTATGGTAGGATTAATAAATTTGGCACTGACAGCCTTAAAGTACGTAATTGCATAATAGCACCTGGGCCTGGTGCCTTGTGTCTGTTTACCTGTGGATGGACATGAAATGGAGATAAATACTGGTTCCTTTTCTGACTCTGCAGTGAAGTGTGAGCCTCAGCAGTGCCAGGATGACTTGGGCTGTGCTAACAACAAAGTAGGGTCTCAGGAAGAGATTTAATGCACAGAAGTTGTACAACACCTTTTACTTGCCAAAATACAGTAAAAGCCACTGGGGCAGAGACCCAGCAGCCGCATAATTGCACATGCAGGAATCTTCAGGGGGGTTAAGTCCAAAGTGATATGAGAAGCCCCTAGCTACTTGGGGACTTCAGAAAAGAACTCGGGCAGAAAGAGAGAGGGTAATTTAATGGCATTATGTAGGGACTTCAAAAACTTACTTGTCTTTTTGCTTGAACCTGGACTGACTAAGCTGATTTGGACTGAGCAGCAAAGCAGATGGGGCTGGTGGCTTTTTCTCCTGAGGCTAGGGAACAAGCTGGGAACAAAGAGGCAGAGCAGGTGTTCCTGCTTTTGGAGAATGGGACAGAAGGAACCAGCAGGGCAGTGGCCAAACATTGTTTTCATTTGTTTGTTTGCTTTGTAGGAGAGCTAGTGAAAGTGCGTGGGCTTCCACAAGCTGCTGCTGTTATAGCAGTAAAGAAAGGGGCATCTTAAATATTCCAGCCCTCCAGAAATCAGATTTTTTTTTTTTTTAGATCTCCCTGTCCAGGTCTGCCCTGTGCATGTCAATGGCAGCATATCCTGAGGCCTGGAAAAGCTGCAGCCCCAGTACCTGTCCAGAGCGATACTGCAGCCAACGCGCTGGTGTGGATTTGAGAGACCAAGGGAGTAATGTGACACACAAACTAAAATATTGTATTTTTTATGAAACAACTGGAATAAATGCACTACTTAAGTACTAGGATTTTAAACAGAGATTTTAGGTCATGGGCCATTTTCTCTAACGATCTCTCCTGTTTAATAAAGAAATTAATGGATAGAACTTTCCCAACCTTTCAGGTGTTGTCTGTACAGTGATTTCTGCCTCCTCTGCTGTATACTTTCTGTAGAGAGCAGAGTGAGAACCTAGATTCACTTTGTGTAATTTTCATTCACTGCAGAGAAAATAATTTCTCTGACTTACTCATTTCATGTAGGAACTGGACAGAAAAGATTTTGCCTGTTACTTTAAAAAAATAAAGCTTTTTGTTGCCCTTTGCAGAGTGTAAGAATCCTTTTTTCTTGTTTCATAAGTAAAATAAAATCTGGGGAAAAAATGAAAGCAATGATTGTGCTATGAGAATAGAAATTTATTTTCTTTTGTACTCAGCTGCAATTTCAAGTACAACATAATACACAACATCGCTAAAATTTTATATGCAGCATATAAATAACCTGCTTTCTAGTACAAATGGTATAAGCATCCAATTTGCAGCAAGGAAGGACTACCCAGAAAAGGATCTTAACTGAGCTAAGATGATTATGCTTTAATCTATTTGTTGATTAACAAGATCTTTACACCACTGGATAGCCAAAGGACACATAGAAAATGCAACATATCTTTAACAAATACGATCTTTTTATAGATATCAGCTGGAACAATGCCATGAAATCAGACCCTGGATAAAGTGAATGATTGAATGTCTAAGTAAGTCACTGATTTGGAATACAGAGAATATATTTGGACATATTAGCTGTATTGGTGACTGAGAATTCCTAGTATGCCCTCTGTTTAACGTCAAGTAATTGTACCCATGCCTTGCCAGGCTAAGCACTGCAGATGATACTAGTATGAGGTTACAACATATTAACAGCAACTTAATATTGAACTTGGGAACTTACTCAACATAATAAGTGCCATAAATGGGATCATCAATTTTCTCCCAGCCATACGGAAGCTCTGAAAAACAAAGAGTTATCTCTCTCAGTAAATGTTGTACAGAATGGTAAGATCTCTAATAAAAAACTTGCACATCTTTGCTGAGTGTTGAGGGAAATTACTTGATAATGAAATTAGAGACAGTGATCAAACCAAATGCCAAATCTTGAAAACACTCCCTTCCTCCTCCCCTCCTCCCACCATGGCAGCCACAAATAGTAGTAACTTGAAAATTGTCATGCAAACACAGATCTCACTCTCTAGAACAACACATCTTAGTTTCAATTGATTCATTGTTCCAACAGCTGTGCTAGCCAACAACTGTAGCACATTTTGTATGACATCACTGCTGGAGGAAGTGAGGGCATTCTGTTTTGCCAAACAAGAACAGGAACACACAAAAAAAGTAGTTTGCTTTTTGACCTTTTGAATAAAAAGAGTTTGCCTCCTGCCATGTAAGTACTGCTAAATGTTCCTGAGAAGTTTGTACTATTCATATTACTGGGGTGGCAATTCCACAGCTTCCAAAGACATCCCGTTCCAAAGCTTAGTTACATATCAGGGACTTTGGAGTATATGGTACTACATGAACTATAAACCAAAATAAGATATTACAGCATCTTCTGGCCATAAAACTAATCACATTTTGCAGAGATAGAAATCCTTAAAAAGTTCTGGTATCAACAGTTAAAATGTTAAATACATTTAAACATAGAATCATAGAATAGTTTGGGTTGGAAGGGACCCTAAAAATCATCTAGTTCCAACCCCCCTGCCATGGGCATGGGCAGCTCTCTCCGTATTAGGCTGCCCAAGGCCCCATCCAACCTGGCCTTGAACACCTCCAGGGATGGGGCAGCCACAACTTCCCTGGGCAACCTGTGCCAGTGCCTTACCACTCTCACAGTGAAGAAATTCTTCCTTATATCTAGTCTAAATCTGCCCCTCTCCAGTTTATACCCATTGCCCGATAGTCCCATAGTCCTATCACTACAAGCCTTTGTAAACATTCCCTCCCCAGCTTTCATGTAGCCCCTTCAGGTACTGGAAGGTTGCTATAAGATCTCCTTGGAGCCTTCTATTCTCCAATTCTCTCAGCCTGACAGCATAGCAGAGGGACTCCAGCCCTCTGATCATCTTTGTAGCCCTCCTCTGGACCCATTCCAACAGTTCCATATCCTTCTTACACTGAGGATTCCAGAACTGGACACAATACTCCAGATGAGGTCTCACAAGAGAGGAATAGAGGGGCAGAATCCCCTCCCTCGACCTGCTGGCCATGCGTCTTTTGATGCAGCCCAGGATACGGTTGGCCTTCTGGGCTGTGAGTGCACATTGCCAGCTCATTTTGAGCTTCTCATCAACCAGCACCCCCAGGTCCTTCTCTGCAGGGCTGCTCTGAATCTCCCATCAGGGCTGCTCTGAATCTCCCACCCTGTATTGAAATCAGGGATTGCCCCGACCCAGGTGTAGGACCTTGCAATTGGCCTTGTTGAACATCATGAGGTTCTCACAGGCCCACTTCTCCAACCTGTCCAGGTCCCTCTGGATGACATCCCATCCTTCTGGTTTGGCAACCGGATCTCAAAAATCAATTTGTGTTCATGAACAAGAAGACTGTTATATATATATTCATGTACGTGCATACACACTTTATTATCACTTATGCTGAATGCTTATAATTATTATACTGATGCTTAAAATTATTATACTGCAAACAGAACTTCATCTTGTGTGTAAAAGGCAGTAGGCAGATGTGACGAGTACCTCAGGTGACACTGAGTAAAAACCTCAGTACCAAATGTCATGACTTACGTGGAGGAGACTCACAAAAGGATGGCCATTCCCATCGTGCAGAGGTATTGATTTCTGTGCAGTTAAAGACTATGGCACAATATATGGAGAGTGGTACTGAGATTCTATAAGAATCCATGTCACAGAATCACGCAATAGTCTAGGTTTGAAGGGACCCTTGGAGACTGCCTAGCCCAACCCCTCTGCTCAAAGCAGAGTCACCTAGACCAGGCTGCCCAGGACCATGTTCATTTGGCTTTTGAGTATCTCTGAGGATGGAGACTCCACGCATTCTCTGGAAAACTTACTTAAGTGTTTGATCACCCCTAGAGTGAAAAAGTTTTTTCAGAATTTCCTATATTGCAGTTTGTTGCCTTTACCTCCTGTCCCATCACTGGACACCAACGAAAACGGTCTCATTCTGTGTTCTTTGCACCTGCCTTGATATATTTATTTAAAGTGATAAAATCCCTCTTGAGCCTTCACTTCTCCAGGCCAAATAGCTACAGCAATCTCAGCCTTTCCTTATTGGAGAGATGCTACAGTTCCTTATTCATTTTAGTGGCCATTCACTGGACTCCCTCCTGTATGCCCAAGTCTCTCTCGCACTGGGGAGCCCAGAATTGAATTTAGAACTCCAGCTGTGTCTCATCAGATCTGAGTAGATGGGAAAGATCTTCTCCCTTGATCTGCTGGCAATGCCCAGGAAGCCATTGGCCTGCTTTGTTGCAAGGGCATGTCACTGGCTCATTGTCAAGTCACTAAGCACTAAAAGGCCCTGGTGTTGCTTGCTCTTTCCAGACCTGCTCAGAACTTCAGTAAAATCTGTGATTGACCCTACACTCGTTCCCACAAAGTCTTGTATAACCCAAGACTGTTGAATGCAATCCATTTCTTCCAAAAAAAAAAGCAGCTTATGCACAAATCCTATACTACCCCTACAATATGTTTCATTCCCAATGACTGCATGATAAATAAGGCAATATTTGGCTATGAAAAAAATTATGCTTTCCCTTAACCATATGACACAGAATGAATACAAAGTACTAGTTTAAATACCATAGGTATATTTTATTTATGTGTGGCCTTGCAAGGTTTTCTTCCTTAAAAATTTAATGTTGCTTTCATATCTGGTCATCTAAAATTACATTCCCTTAGAGAAAAATTAGGCAGGTACCAGTTAAATCTATACATAAAAATACACACAAACACATACACACACATACACACACATACAGATGTGTGCATAGGTCCCTTCTCCAAGGTGTATTAGTACATGGAGGCTTTTTCCAACAATGAAATTAAAAAAAGAAAGTAGATACTTTGCCCAAATTTTAAAGTAGGGTTTTTTTTCTGTAAATATGTACACTATAAAGTATACGGATGCAGAGGACACATTTTATTTTTCCATATTTATGAAAATCTGAAATAATTTGAGGATTTACTGTTAACCTATTGGCCTTTTTTTTCCTGAAGTAATGATACATAACTGAATTTATGAACTGGCACAACTACTGAGAAGGCAAATGGCAAATTCCATTTTCTAGTGTAAAAGTCTGTAAAAATTTAATGAATTGGACATATTATGGAGAACTCACTTCTAAATGCATGGATTGAACCACTGATTATCTAACATCATAAAATAGTACTGGGTTCTGAAGAAAAGAAATAAAAAAATACATTTGTGTACCACCATAAACTCCATATAAGGCTATGCTCTAATTTCATTTTTTCCATTGGAGATGTAGCCTGTAAACTGTGTTTAAGTAAAATTCTGTGTTGACCAGTAAAACAGATTTGCTAGAGCACAAACTGCAAGCCCCTCATCCACCAAGTGTAGGCAGATAAGGTTAGTGGAGTGTTGTTTACTACAGAGCTACTGTTAGAAAAATCTTCTGCTACATTTGCTTTCAGGGGCACTGTGATTATTTTTTATTAAATTAAATAATGACATGTATTCAATTTTTCACTATGAAATGAAAGATTACAGGACAGAAATACTTTAGCGCTTCATAAAACAGAAAGCTAAGCATTTGCCAAGTTATGGGTGAGGGTATTAGAGTTTTTCTTTTTCATATCACTGTGCCCAGGGATGATCATTTGTGATGAGAGTGAACAGTAAACATTTATAAAAGAGAATTGTTATAAAGCACTTGTGAAGGAGATTGCTGTTGGCCACCATGATTTGAATTAGCAAGGGAGCTATAAATCACAGCATTCACTGATATTCATTTGATGGCAGACACTTGCTAGTTCATGTATAACTTCTGCAACTAACAGATTCATGGATACTGTGCTATATATTAAGTCTTCACCCCATGCAACACTACAGGCCTGGGGACTTCAGGACAAACGGCTGAAAAGCTGCCCAGCAGAAAAGGACCTGAGGGTGTTGATCGGCAGCTGAATATGAGCCAACAGTGTACTTAGGTGACCAAGAAGGCCAACAGCATTTTAGCTTGGATCAGAAATAATGAGGCCAGCAGCAGGACTAGGGAAGTGATTGTCCTCCTGTACTTGGCAGTGGTGAGGCTGCATCTTGAATACTGTGTTCAGTTTTGGGCCTTTCACTACAAAAAAACATTGAGCTGCTGGAGCATGTGCAAAGAAGGGCAACAAAGCTGGTGAAGGGTCAGGAGCGTAAGTCTTACGAGGTGCAGCTGAGGAAAATAGGGTTATTTAGTCAGGAGAAAAAGAGGCTGAGGGGAGACATTATCACTGTCTACAATTACCTGAAAGGAGGCTGTAACGAGGTAGGTGCTGATCTCTTCTCCCAAATAACAAGTCATAGGATGAGATGAAATGTCCTTAGGTTGCACTAGGTGAGGTTTAGACTAGATTTTAGGAAATATTACTTCACTAAAATCATTGTCTAGAATTGAAAAAGGGTGCCCATGGAAGTAGTTGAATCACTATCCCTGGAGGTATTTAAAAGATGTGTAGGTGTGGCACTTAGGAGCATGATATAGTGGTGGATTTGGCAGTGCTAGGTTTACAGTTGGTCTTGATGATCTTAAAGGACTTTTCCAACCTAAACAGTTCTGTCATTCTGTGATTTTAATGAACTTAACACTTCTATCATTCATGTCTTCCAATTCTATTGACTCCAGGAGGCTTTCTCTGTATAGAAGGAACAACATATAAAGATCTACCCTTTGTTTTCAATCTTCATTATCTACCATTGCATTCCCATAGATCTCCTTCTATCGTCTACTGGGGGGGCTGTTCAGGAACAGTTGTAAAATCACCATTTAAAAATCAGTAATAGTTTGTGCAGCTTTTGGCAATGCTGATACCATAAGTAGATAGAAAAGTGCTAGGTAATCTGTATAGTATGTTTATATACTCCAGTTTTCACATTTCATGCTTTATTCTTTGCCAGAGAAGCAGCATCCAGCTAGCACTGCAGCAGCCACCAAAAAGAAAAGAAAAACCATCACAAAGGTACAACTGATACAAAGACGCTTTGCACAGTACGCATCTGGGTAAGCTTTTAAATGCAGAAGGAGCTGCAATTCTGAAAGGTAAATCCCCAGGGATAACAACAGCCTTTGTATTTTCGAAGAAGGAAAGATAGAAAGAAAGAATGAAAAAAGAAAGGAAACACTAAAATGAATTCAAGCAGGTCACTAATAATCGATGGGATTGCCTTCTCATCACAGCCTGCTTATGCTAATGGTCCAGATGCTCTTATTCTGCCTTCTGAAAGCTGTTACGTTTTAGAATGATTTTTGATGGTGCCACTTAACCTTTTCTGGGGATGGAGGAAGGAGTACATTTTGCATCTGAAAGTGCAAAAATGTAAAAGCCTATTGCCAAACCCAAAGATTATTTTTTTCTGAAGTTTATGGAGTACTAACTGTGTTAAAGAGAGTCATAAAAATCTCTCAGGGTTTCAGAACAACAGCCAGCATTGTGTCACTACCCTACTGACAGGCTGGAAATAAAGACAAGACCATATTTCTTGCATCAGCTGCAATCAAAATATTTGTATAGTATAAAAGAGAGTAGTATGAGAGAGAAAAAGAAAATATAATGCATGCCCTTATGGAAGGTACTGTCAATAAAGATGTGGAAGCTGTGGAAGTCATCATGAGATTGGTTCACCTGCCTTGTCAACGGGCAGGCACATGTCAAGAATGCTTTTCTGACCTACGTATGAGACTTTTCAGAAAAAAATATTGTATCTTTCCACTCAACAAGCCTTTGCTTGTTTTATCCTTTGCTTTCTCTCTTCTCTTTTCTTTCTTCCTGTTTCAAATTCAGTTTTGCCCTTTTAAGTCAGTTAACCACTACAGAGGGTATCAAATGAGCTGGGTTAAAAGTTATGAGATACCGTGCAGCTCTGGAGTCCAATGTAGTTGCACACTCTTTCAGTTTCTTTAAGAGACATAGCTTTTACTAATATTTCTCTGCAAATCTAAGCCAGTGATCTTCACTGTATAGCTTACACAGAAAATGTTGCCTGCAATACCCTAAGGCACAGTGCACAGATTATGAGGGAGCGGACGGTGCCCATGGCATGTTGTGCTGCTCCCTCAGGTGCAGAGATGTCTGATTTTTGCCCAGCTGATACAGTAGTGCTTCTGCTCCTGAAACCTTCTGTTACAGGTAGCCATAAGGAAAGAGAATAACACTACTCACTGAAAATCAGTATTTAACCCGCTACCACATAGTTCTGTGAATTCTGCTAGGTTGCCTATATGAATACCACCTAGGAGCTCCAAAAAACCCAGGTATATGCTATGATAAAATCCTATGTATTACATCAACAGGTTCCTCCACTTGGCCATATTCCAAATATCACTGCCTAAGCTGGAAAATGAAATTACTATGAGGGACTTTTCTATCATAGAATCCTAGAATCCTAGAATAACCAGGTTGGAAGAGACCCACCAGATCATCAAGTCCAACCATTCCTATCAAACACTAAACCATGCCCCTCAGCACCTCGTCCACCTGTGCCTTAAACACCTCCAGGGAAGGTGACTCAACCACCTCCCTGGGCAGCCCGTTCTGGTGTACAAATCAAAAGTTGTGGAAGAAAATAAATTAGATAAAAAAATCACTAGCTAAATTGTTGACTTGTGTCAGTGAAAATAACAACAAAGGCAGGATGGACAACCGAACTCCCATAGGTCATGGAAGACCTGGAAACTATAGGGAATGTACCAACTCCAAGCCATGCCATGTAAGCTCACTTTCAATTAAACTCATGTTCTCCAACTGCCATTCTCATACTAGCAAAATCCACAAAGTCATAAGTATTTATGTTTTGTATGTAATCACAGACCATTCATGTGCAATTTGTTCTCATGAATAAAATGACATTATGCATAATTTCTTCTTGCACAATGGAACCAAATGTCTAAGTAATATTCACATCTGATAAATGCAGCCTCTTCCTTCTGTGCAGCTTATTTTGACATACTACATCCTTAACTGTGCAGAACCCAGTTTACTAAATATCACTATCAATTTCATAATATTTTCTTCCAGCATTGTTACCAAGTGAAATATTGCCAAGAGTAGAGATATTTTTAACATCAGGTGTACTTGATCACACTGAAATGCAGAAATGTGTAACATTTAATCAAGACATGCATTCATATAGTGAAAAAGTACCAACTGAATTACTGAGTTTTAACTATGAGAAAGGGCTTTTTAGCTAGTAATTAAAACAAAAATAAAAAAATGCAATTAAAAAGAAATGGTGAGGAAAAAAAAACCTTTTATGTTAAGAATTTAGTTAGAATATTGTAGGCAATGCCTGAGATACTTTCTTTAATAAAAAACTCAGTTCCCAGCAGTTTAATAGGCAATAGCTGAAGGTGGTCAGAGTACTCTCCACAGACCTTTTCAAGAAAGAGAGACCACAAGGAAATGCTGAAAAAGCTCATTTTGTAGCTATAAGTTCTTGCCCAGGAGACTGGATATGAATGCATCCAGGCTTCCAAGGAATAATTAAACAGCTATTTGCCTTAGCTTCTAAGAATAGTTTGGGATAATTGCTGAATTGTGTTAATAACATAATCTCATTTTTAAAATAACAGAAGGTACATATAAACACAGTCACTGAAGCTCTCATCCTCATAGGTCCTAGCTTTAATCTAGGTAATATGCGCACTGCTAGGAGTGAAGTCACTTCAAGATGAATCTCAGTGCAGAATGTGTATCTGCTGGAGAAGCTCAGCACGCGTCCCAGCAGTTACTCAAATGCATGTTGAGAAGGAGTTGTGGCATTGAGGGCTGGTTCAAAGTTCAGACATGTATGTAAAAGAGTCTGTCACAGGCACACTCATTTTAACAGCAAAAAGGAGCCCCAAGTACTTCAACTGTGTGATGCATTATCGATTTTTATTCCTGAAGTTCAGCAGTTTTGCTGTATGCCACGTATACCTCCAATGTGGAAGATTCTGCCTTTGAAACTGATTTTATTAGCAAAGCTTTTTTATGCTATACTCCTTAGAATTTAAAGAAAACAGACTGAAAAGAAACATTCTTTTTGATCTTTTGGATGTTCAGATCTTTCAGTGCTTGTACCTCATTAGTGACTGTATCAATTCATCCTTGCTACAAACCAGTGTTTTCTACCTAATAACTGCCTCAATTTATAAAGTTAGGCTTTTCTTCTTTTTGCTTTTCAATCCCTTCATTTATTTATATTATTTAATTTACTGTTAAATGTTTAACAACATATGCTGTGAATTTATAGAGTTATTGAGTTCCTTGTATTATATAACATAATTCTTCAAAAGACCGATAAAAGCATGTAGCTACCAATAGTGCAGGCTGGACCTCATGGGAGATGGCCCATACCATCTTGGGGGCCCTTTGCTGAACTTGTTCCTGTGAATCAATCCAGTTTATTGTGTATTAGGGGTCCCAAAACTGGACGCAGTGTTACATACGCATTCTCCCAACCTGCAATATTGCAAGATTTTCTTCCTTCCCAGGTTCAGGACTTTGCATTTGTCTTTGTTGAATTTTCCAAGGTTTCCTCTGGTCCATTCCTCCAGCCTGGCTAGGTATTGCAATGGCAGCCCTGCCCTTGACCGTATTGACTTGTCCTCCTGGGGTCATCTGCAAAGTTGACCAATGTTGCCTCCTTCAGATTGCGCATAAAGGTGTTAAACAGGACAGACTCTGCTATAAACCCCTGTACAACTCCTCTTGCATAAGCATTTAGCCATAATATGGCTCACTAATCACTACTCTCTGAGCCTCACAACCCACAAGTTATTTATCTGTAAAGTTCTCCATTGATACAGATATTCAATGCCTTAAATGTGTTACACAAATATCGTGGGAGACAGTACAAAATATCTGCAAAAGCCAAGGTAAATGACATCCAATGCTTTTGCTCCATCCACAAATCTAGTCATTTTAGCACAGCAATCAGATTGGTTAGACATGATCTGCACCTAGTAAATCCACACTGGCTGTTCCCAGTCACCACCCTCTCCTTCAGATGCCCAGAAATGTGTTTCCAGGGGACCTGCTTCATAATCTCATCAGGGACATTATCAGGGCCCAACACCCCCACGTGTCATGAGCTCCTCTGCCACAGCACCTTGAACCTCACTGTTTTGTGGTCACTACAGCCACATCTGTCATTGATTATCACATCTCCCATTAGTTCTAGCTGTTAGTTCACAGCAGGTCCAGCTATGCATCACCCCTCATTGGCCCATGTAGTACGTGTATCAAGAAATTATCCTCAAAACCCGTTAGAAATCTTGTTGCCTGCTTGTCTTCTGCCTTGCTGCCCATCTAACAGATGTCATAGGTGTTCCCCACAAAAGCCACAAACTGAGATCAGAGACGTTCTAGAGTTGTTTAAAGAGGGTTTGCTCACCCTGATCAACAACCCACCATGGTCTCCTTTACCAACCTCTCCTCTGATCCTGACCTACAGACCCTCCACCATCCATCCATCCCATAGAAGAGCTCCGTATATCCAAGCTTTTCCTCTAAACAGAGGACAACCCTTTTTCCTCATTTTCCCTGTCTTTCCTGTTCAAACAGGTTATTTTACCTTCTTTCTGATCACTTTTTAATATAACAACACTAAATTTTAATTACAATTTCAATCACCGTTAGAAAACATTTGTTTTGTGACTTCATTTGTCTCACTGGGCCTTGAGAGTCTCAAGTCAATGTTTCAAAATAAAGCACATAATGTAATGCTTTCTGCTTTTTTTTTCTGCCTTGTTATTGCACCAAATGACAATTACTTGATTATATGTGACAGGTCAGTGAGGCAAATGGATAGACATATTATAAAAATAAATGGGAAAAGGTAGCATCTGTAGTGATAATAAAAAGAAAAAACAGCCAAGAGTTACTTTGTATGCTTACAATGAACTGATTATCTGTGGGTGGTCCACAAACAAAATGTTATCCCGCTCAGATTCTAAAATTGTATAGGTACATTACTTATTTGTGCTGAGCTGCAACTGCCTCAGTAGCAGATACTGGCCTTGGATGGAAATCTCAGAGCAGATTACATAAACTAGAGCTCTGATCAAGTACAAGACATCTTGTGTTTCTGTATTTTATTTCCAAGTGGCCAATGAAGTTGTATGCAATCAGATACAAGAATCCTTCCCAAGGTACTTCCTACGTGATCTGTTTCTATGGCTACCATGCTTTTAATAATATATTTTCTCAGTTCTGAACAGTAGCTGGATATATATACTGCAGATACATTATTTGTTTCAATAGTATTCGATAAATAGATAAATCAAAACAATTGATGAAGGAGATTACAGTGCACAGTGGAAAATTCAGGTTAACGCTGCAGATGCTGAGGCAGCAGTTCTTGATTTATACTAGTGAAATTAAATTAGAATCTATTTTTTTGTCTTCTCAGTGGCTTCATTGACTTGTCCAGGGTGAGAAATTTAAAATCCCATTTTTTACTACTTTTTACTTTGTTGCAGAATAGACAAAAATCTGCTTTAGTTGCATGTAACTGCTTACTGAAACTTCTTGTCATAACTTATTCATCATCATGCATTAGTTTTATTTCTGAGGACAGTCAAATTGAGTCACTCCATACTTTAAACATTATGTTAAAAAAATCCCCTGGCATTTGAATGACAAGGAAATATGTATGAATTCAGAAGCTTATTTTTCTTTATTTGAATTGTAATGCCATCTGCCAAAATTCCTTCTCAGTATGGTTCTATGACAGCAGCAAAAAGGAACTTTGCATGAGACACAGGTGTGTGGTCCTTTGTTAATCTACCAGACACATTTTGTTTGCATTCATGAGGGTACTTTGCAAATGAAGTGTCCAATTAATACACCAACTTGTGACAGGAAAACAATAATCAGTCTTCTAAGCCTTTTTTCTTTTGGGAGTTTTAATTGCATGGGATAATAATAAGACAGTTAAGATCTACCCGTGTTTTCTTCAGGTTTTAATGTTCAGTAATGTTGGCATGTAACTAGCATGATATAGGGAGAAGGGAAAAAAAAGAAATACTTTCACATTTGTGATAATTATTTTTTATTTTTTATGCTCTGCAGTGACATGAAAAGTAGCAACACACATATTTACCACTCCCTTTCCCCCTCTTCTCTTTCTTTTTAGTGTAGAACCTTCCTAAGGTTAAATAGAGTAGTAACCCAAACACTAGAGAAGGGACTTAGAGTGTACTGTGTTAGATGGAGATGGGACAGTGGGATGGAGAAAAATGAAGGGCAGGCTGTGGTTCTTCATGTGTCTCATTTGTCGTTAAGCATTTCCCAAACCCTTCAGGTTCTTTTCACAAAGAAAAGATCCTATTGCTTCTCCCCAGAAACCCCAAATCTCCATCAAAGACAAGCTGCAGTCTATTCCTAGCTCTCCCTAAACCTGGCATTTTTTAGCAAGAATTTGTTCCTCCCCCAACTCCTTCTTGAGACTCCTTCCTTCCAGTTCCCACTGATAACACAGCACCCCTGAATTATGCTGGGCAGGAGCACATCCGCTGATGTATCTAAATCTGAGTCTTTCCTACTCCCAGAACTTCTGAGGAGAAAAAGATTACTAACACAACGAAGACTGTTGTGATTACCTCAGAAAAAGCAGAGTTAATGGAAGAAGAGAGTGCCTGCTCACTTTCTTCATTCATGTTCAGGAATAGCCTATTTGTATATGTCAGCAGACTTCCAGGTTATTTAGTCAAATGCTGCCTTTATCCTAAGCATCAGCCCAGAGAAATGAGGTGTCTGAGTTTCATGACACTGCTCTACATAACTTTGGAATCAGCAACTGATCTACTTCAGTTATTCCAACAGAAAGTAATGTTTTCCTCAGTGTGTGCCCTTGTGTTGTACCATCTGGTACAGTTTTTATTCTTGCATAGGTATTATATTAATTAATTATTTAAATTAAATGAATTACTTTTAATTGCATTTATACTTAATGGTTGAAGATACCTCTCCAAATTAAAGGTGTACCAGCTTAGTGGCATAATAAACAGATCTTCTATTTTCACTCCTGTTCTTCTGTTATTCTTTTAATTTCTGCTCTTCCCTGTTCTTCATTCTCTTCAGCTCCTTAAATACCAAGGTCACTACAAGTTCTTAAAAAAAACCAGAGACCCTCCAAACTGCTAAAACTTTTCCCCAATGATGTATGGTCTACCACAAAGCTAGTACAGAATAGACTCTACAGGGATCCAAAAAGAACACCAAACACGAAGATTGAACAGATCTCTCACTGCAGCATTTCATTTCACCCCATCTTTGCCTGAGTCTGTTTTACACCTTCCCAATTCCTTTGTAGGGCAGCTTAGAATTAATAAGATACAGGGTTACAAAGGCATGTCTTTTACAGACTAACTTAGTGATATTTGATTGAATTTTTTTGAGAATTTCTCATCCTGGCCTATGAGAAGAATTTAGACTGAGTGCTTAGGCTAGGTCACCTCAACATCAGCACACTCTCGTCTGAAGGCTCAGTAAGCAGCGAAGCAGCATGATTTTACTGACTAGTTACCTCAAAAAATACATGTTGGGGGGGGCTAAAAGAAAATATAAAAACTACTATTCAACCAAAGCTGTCCCTAAATCAATAGAAAGAAGTCTGAGGGTATCAGACAAATAAACTGCAGAAACTGCAAGCAGAAAAAATGGAGAAATTAGGCTGCGGTAATATGTTTTTTAAGACTTATTTTGTTGTTGTTGTCTGTAACTATGCGTTGTTGTAATATAACCGGGGAAGTGCAAATAAGCACAGAACAAAACAACTTTTAGTGGCTGGTTGTATTTTTCATTCATTTGTTATCTTCATAAAATTTAATAAACTCTGCTGGCCATCTGCAGGCAGAAATCAGGATAAGAATTTTATTCACACTTCTTTATTGGACAGGTATAGTGAATATAATTATTATCTTAAAATCAGGCAGAGCTGGGAAGGGACTTGATTTTATTTTTTTCAGCAGAAACTCCTGAAATTTTAACTGTAATGTTTGCTATGTTCTGCTGCAAAATGTAATGTTGGGATTAGCATCCATAACTTTAAGATGCAGTAGAACAGGCTAAATTAGGTTAGTTTGTAATTAATGATAAATTCACTGTGTGCACTAACCAATAGCTAGTTATGTTTTTTCCTTGGTCAACTTTAATTATTCTGAGGAAAATGTTATGTGCCTACAGAATATTGTGTGTTCAGTTTCAAGTCTGCCTTTTGTGCTGAGCTGTAGTCAGTATCTGTGGATTTAAACTAGTGTCTTTTTTATTCTTTGGTATGTAATTAGGTGCTTGCATCTCATAGGCTTGGTTCACATCTGCTTCACTGGTCTGCTCTCACAGAGAAAGATTATTTCCATATCATGGGAAAAAATAAGCTCCCAATCTTTTATAAAAACTCTTACAAATGCAGAGAATTGAATGCTACATGCATTTTAGGTGCATATTTTTCACTGCTCCACTGACAAAGTCAGTTGTGCAACTGCCATGCTTGTAAAACAGTTGGCTCTGAGCATTTGCAACACCTGTGGCAGAAGCAGTCTCTGCCAGCCTTTTAGTACACAGTGAAATGATAAAAATGTATTAGTTTTCCACTTTGAGGTTGCCGTCCTAATTACAAAATGCAGCTGGTGCTGCAGGAAAATACGTGCTGTTTAATAGTAAAGGAATTTAAGTGGAAGGAGTGAAGATACTGTTGCTTTCTAACTGTCTCTTTTTTCCCCCTTTTAATATATTTTTTTTTTCATTCTATCATTTTAAAATGAGTAGGTGACATGAAAGGACAAAGGGAGGAGAGTACAAAAAACAGTTGGGAATGAGTGAGAGAAAGCACCAGTGTGACAGTGAGGCGGAGGAAGATACGCTGCTACGATTGGTGCAATGGCTGGTCAAGTTGTACTTGAACTGGCCCTAAAATTGCTTGTTCTCCTACATATCTATTTTCTCTTGCCCTTTATTTGTCAATCTTTTCTCTTTTGACAGTTCTATTTTGAATATATATTTAGCTTCCTTTCCCCCTTTTTTTGAAATTGACTTAGTAGCAAACAGGATACATTCTGGTTTCCTGAAAGTGATGGAAGACAACGGTATCTCCTGCAAATTAAAATAGGAACAAATCCCCATACAATTTGCACCATACAGCCTAAAGAAGGGAGAATGTTTGTGTTTACAGCTTCTGAGTTTGCAGAAGCTGTGCCTGGATATGGGGACCAGGTCTACAACAGATTAGTGATTGTATAGTATGGTTTTAAGATACTGAGCTGGCTGCTCCTTTAAAACACAACTCCTGTGATATGAAAATGCAACTCACTATTAAGTGCTTAGCATGACAAGGATTTGATAAATCAAAACTAGATGTCAGTCTACGGTTCTTCTGAGAATATTTGCATTTCCTTGTCTTCCTTTAACAAAGGAAATTAATGACACTCAGTTGTTTTAGGACAACAATTGTCAACAGGATAAGTATCAAGTGTTTCAATTTTATATTGTCCTAGAGTCTGAAATTCACAATACTTAATTGTTATTTGCTCAGACTTCCAGTATCCTGCGCTTTCATGATATATGACAATATCTCAAAGAAATGTGGACCTTATGCACAACTGCAATCCTTCAGTTATCAATGTTATTCTCTTGTTCCTTCAGAGCAGGGTTTTCGAAAGCTACTGGTGTCAGATAGCATCTCTGAACTAAACTCTGCCCACTGTTCGATTTTCAGGTCAGACTACTGCTGTTCAGATGTTACCAAGATTCTGAAGCATTTTAATACAATGAATCAAGACACCAGCTATTCACAGCAATTCATGACCAGCATCCTCATCCACACTCAGTGGAGCAGAAAGATACTGAAATAGCCAGTGAAAGTAATGAAGAATACTGCATTCATATCAAAGTTCCACTAATCATCAGTTCTCAATTCTGTGTGTTCACACAACAAAATCTGGAGTCTGGATGCTCTTTTGACCTGAAAATGATAGGCAACAGCACCTTCTTTGCTGTAGCAAAAGTAATTCACTGCAACCAGACAACAATTAACACCATTTCACAGCTCCAACTGTCCTTGAATGATGGAAGCTTATATTCAGACTTGCTCATGCGCCTTCTTTCTTAACTACTCTTATGAAAGGTTTGTCACCCTCTTTTCGGATCTTTCTTTTACCCATTTATAGCAATAGAATGATTTATTTATGTTCCAACAGAAAACATTAAAAAAATCTTTAAGACTGGATATTTTGCTGTGGCTATATTGATGACTATGCTATTCTGTGTAATCACACTTGTTCCTCCTGAGGAGAAGCTCTCAATAAAGGGCTCAAATTGTGATGCACAGCAAATAACTTTGGTTCAGCTATTGTTAGGTGTTCCGCGAGTCAAGGTTACACTAACAAGCCAAAGCCTTTCTTTCATGACACTGTGCAAACCTGAGGTATCTGGGTAATTCTACAGGAATTAAGGAGAAGGAATATTCAGCAGGGCAGAAGGACTGAGCAAATACATCCATACATCATGTAGAAGTCACCAGTGGAAACATTTCTGTGAGTGGACAGAGAAATTTGCATCTCCCACTCTCAATAACTTCCTGGCCCTGTGTGATCTTTGCACTCGTGTGCTGCCCAGCCCAGGTGGGATTCAGCTCTGCACAGGGAACAGAGCAGCATCTGCACTGCAGCACAGTTTGCTTCACTCCCAAAGAACCTGTCTCAGTTTTGCTACCTCCGGGGAAGCCACAGGGTTTAAACCATTCCAATTTTCATCCACTATCTTAGAAACACTATCTTAGAACTCTTGATAAAGGGGTTTCTCTGTCTTATTTTAGCTAATCTAATGGTCAGGAGGAGATAAATGCTTAAAAGAAACTATTGTTATTACCTCATAAGTAGCCTTGCCCACTTATCTTTTTAATTTTTTTATAAATTTATAAGCATTTCTGCTATTAAGGGTAATTAAAGACTGTGACAATAAAAGGAAAAACTATTATAAAAAACAGAATCAAGGGCATCAGCACCCAATCTTGTGAGAATAAAATATTGGATTAAAGAAAGGGAAAATCCATTCAATTGCTGCTATATGAATGGTCTTGAGACACCAAATATGAATACAAAATTCAGTTTTTAATCTATCTAAAAGTGTATGTCTGCAGTTTTTGATTCAGACTCATGCCTAATGTAAATCCTATTAAGTAGAGGGAAATGTTTGGAAGAAAGAGCAGAATAAAATGTATAACCTTCCCCCTTCTCCTCCAGGATGAGATCTTGATCTATTAAGGATAGCACACAAAGGCCCTTAATATTTTCCCTAGATCACTTTTTACCGCTGTATAAATTTTTTTCTTTTAATATTAATGGATATTTATGTTAACCTTTGAGTTACCTAGAGATGAGAAAATGGGCATCTCTGTTGAAGGTTCTACTTCTAGCATTTCATGTTCCCTTTTAAAGAGAAATAAGCTAGTAAAATGAAAAAGAGAAATGATAAGAAGACTTTGAAAACAAAAAAAGTGTAATTTTCAATTACACTTTGAAAACAAAAAACGTGTAATTTTCAATTACACTTTGAAAACAAGAAAGTGTAATTTTCCATTAGGATAGTCTCTTTTCTGCTGTCCATTCCAAACCATATACTACACAAACACGTACAGATTATTTTTCACATTTGTCAAAGAAAATACCTTGTAAGTCCATTTGTCTGCAGTTGATGCAAGATGAAAACGATCAAAATAACAAATCAAGGCAGTGTTGCCATATGTTCCAGTATAGAAGCCAATTATAGTACATTAACACCCCATCACTATCATATAAAAAAGCTGCAAAGATAAATGTTTTCTCCCCCCTCTGATATATCTACTAAAAAATTAAAGGATGAGTAAGGTAAAAGATTGAAATTAAAAATGGAAAATATTTTTCCCTTTTTTTCCTAAAATATTCCTTTTCTTTTTCCCCCCTCTTTCTTCCCATTATTTGTATTGTTACAATTTCTTTCATTAGTTCCTTTTACTTTTATTAGAGCTTGATGTTATCTTGGACCAGTAGTTCCAAGTTTATTTTTCTATAAATTAAATCTTCCAGGAGTTATAGTTTGAATAGCTCAAGAATATGTAAGCTTCTCATGTCTGATATATCAAAAAATCTGAGCCCACATGTTAGTGGTCTTCTTAGCCTTAAGCGGAAGTGTTATATATGCTGATTTGTCCCTTTTTTTTGTCCATATGAAACATGTGGCTTATCTAGTTTAGTGCTTCAATAGAAGTCTAGATTTTCTCATTTCAACCTCATTTCTTTTTCTCATCAGAATTTATTTCCACTTGAAAGAAATCTGGGATTAAGGTAGGCTGTGCTTTGCTTTTCTATAGTTCTCACTATGCAAGGGTATTATTCTGGAATAAGAGTATCTTTTACCAGGTTGACCTTCAGTGAATACTGAAGATTTCATGTAGACACAAGGATGGAATGTTAAAAATAAGCTAGAAGTAGAAAAAGGATGAAAAGTCCCTGTATTCAAGGTTCAGCTTCCAACCTATATAGCTATACCAGACCATTCAGTTTCCCTTTTATCTTCAGAAGAAGGAATAATTACTCAGATGCTACTAATTACATTACAAACTCCAATGGAATTACAAGTTTTAACAGAAATGAAGGAGGACAGAATTAAGCAACATCTTTTAGTGAAAGATGTCCCTGCCCACGACATGAGGGTTGGACTAGATGATATTTAAAGGCACCTTCCAACCCAAACCATTCCATGATTCTAAGGATAATTGGTAATGTGAATGGTTATGGAATGTAGGAATGTAGACAACTTGTGTCCAGGAATTCTGATTTCTCTATAGGCAAGTTAGTTTTCTTCTTTCATCGTTCTCCATCCTCTTCCCCCTTTTTCTCTCTGCAGTTTCCAACCAGTAACTGTTAAGAGATACTTTTTCCAGATCCCCAGTTCCATTCTCATACATCTTCCCAGAAATGTGATCACTCTTTTTCTAATAAAAGTTCTTTACATGCTATCTCTAATAATTTGGGTTGTTTCACCTCAAATTAGCACTGGAAATCAATCAGAAATCTTAAGAAATGTTGTGGCATCCACAAACTTTGTTATAAAGAGGCTTTTCTCAAGTCACCGGCTCTTCATGATAGTGTGGGTAGGCTTCTCAGCCCAGCAAGGTGCGATTGTCACTACTTTTTTTGAAGCAGACATGAGACAACATATTAGTCATTTATATGGCATTGTTCCATCAAGGTAATGATGTTAGAGCAACCCAAAGGTTGTCTGTGAACTGATCTAGTGTGCAGTGTGTAAAACCTGACAGGACTAACAACAACTGATTTTTTAGTCAGGGAAGAAGGATTCTTTACAGGTTCCTTAGGAAGGACAGTCTGGGAAGACAAGGAGTTGCCCTTCATGTGAGAGAACAACTGGAATGCACAGAGTTCTGCCTGGGGTTGGATGAGGAGCCAACTGAGAGCTTATGGGTGAGGAAAGAGAAGACAGGTAAGGGTGACATTGTAGTCAATGTCTGCTATAGGCCACCTGACCAGGAAGAACAAGTAGATGAGACCCTTTACAGAAAGACAGGAAAAGCCTCATATTTCAGGCCCTAAGTAGTCTAGATATTTGGATTATGATTTGCCAAAAATACAAAAAAAAAATACTTAAAGAATTGCATAGAAACAAAAGTAAAAAAGACTATGCAAGTGTGTGAACAAAGTAAAATGCACAATCCCCACTCCACAATGGGTGAAATAAATTTAGCTTCCATATTTATTCCTTCTTTTGTCCATTTCAACTTCAGCCTTTGATTCTGGTTCCAAGCTGTGTTTCAATGCACAACCTACTCAGGAGGCACATACCTTTTGCAAACACTTATGTGCTGTTGACTGCCTACTTTTACTGCCTAGATAATTTTAATCTAAATACTTTCCATTGAGATTTGTTGAATACTAAAGAGAAATATGTTTTCCTATTTCACAAAAGTATTCCCTTCATCCTTAATGTATATGCCATCTCATTCAAATTTAAGCTATAAGACTTTAAATCACACTCACATACCCAGTAGGTTCTCTCTAATCATACAGGTAACATTTTATTGACCTATTTCTGTTCCATTTCATTAAACAGCTGTTCTGATGTTTAAGAAAATATAAAAAAAAATAGTTAAGCGTAAAAATGTAAACTTGAGTTAAGTGTAAAAATATAAACTTGCAAATTTGTAAAAATGCAAAATTGCTGATATAAATTCTCACATCTAAAATCTCTTCTCAGGTCCATGCAAGCCCTCTTTTTTTTTTTTTTTTCCTCATTATAAACTGATATGTATGTGCAGAACTTCCATTGAACAAAAGGGAGTAAATATTGCTCCTAATCTGTAGTGTGCAAGCCCGAAGAATTGCAGACACACTTACACTATTGATGTGAATGAGATAACTTAGGTCCCAGAAATATCTAGCTGTGTGACTTTGCAGTACAAAGCTGCAGGCAATCTAAAACTGTGCTTTACTTCTGAAGCAGAACAAGCCCTTCAGGAGCTAGTCAGGCATCCCTTCAACATGTTTTGGAAGCTGATTTTATTATTTTCACTGTATTGGAGCTGTCAAGAGACTTCTTAAATTGTAAATTCTTCTGGGCAGAGATCAGCTAATACTCGTTTGTTTGGTAACTACAAAACAGGCTGGCTTTTGTGCTCTGTGACAGCATGAATTAATAATTATAAAGCCATAGTAGAAACAGGTCAAGTAGTGCCAAAACATAGTTTGATAAAAATCGACATCAATCAAAAATTATTTATTTTGGAAAATTTCTAAGCAAGCACAATAAAGAAGCACAGGAATAGTGTTGTAGAAGATTTTATCTGAGATACATAACGAAAAGAGCTTTTGCTACTACAAACAGCAAACCAGAAAACAATTCTATATTCCTATCAGCAGGTTGGGATGGAAGCAGATGGAGGAAATGATAAAAAATGGGATGGGTGTCATTTTAGCTTCTGAGCCATACTGTTGAACATTGTTACTTTTCTGAGATTTCCAGGACATGCAGATATGTTTCTATTCAATTAAGGCTGAATTTGCCTCCAGTTATAACTCAGCATTTATTGAATTGCAAGGATCCTTATACTCAAGAGTTTATGTGCTGACTTCAGGTAAAAAAGTACTTTACAGCATCACCTTCACTACTGAGGTATTCTATGTTTGTTCTTTAAATTATTTGCTCAAAGCAATACTTGTTTTTCAAATGTGCAGTTAAATAACTAACTTCTCCATCAGCTTTGCAGAATATATTACATATGAAGTGCTAAATCTGGTTATGGTGCTCAGCTTTCCTTTTCCACATACCTACTGATGTGTGTTTAGAGATTACTTCAAAATATCTGCAAAATACAATAACATTGTGTTAAGAAGCATTCAGATATGATAGTCTAAAATGCGCTTTTGATTTGTGATATTAAAACCAACAGATTAACTGACTAAATCTGACAAAATAACTGCACCTGATTTTGAATGTCAAGCTGATATTATTGGTGGCATCATTAAAGTTGTTTAGAGATTGGTAACTACCACTTGTACTGAGTCCCTTGGATCTCAGCCAACTCATATTTAAGTCAATGGAAAGGAGATTTGCTTGCACTGCAATTCATCAGAAATGAACTCATGACATTTAGAGCTGGCAAAATTGTATGTATTGGCTACTTAGTTTTCTGAAAGCATAGATGCCTTATCTACAGAAGCAATGAATATCATAAGAACTGCTGTAATGCAAAACCAGGGATTTTATCAAAGGCACAAATGGCAGTCATGCCCTTTGCTCCTATTAAATTTCTCTTTAAATATTCCCTATAGTAACATGTTTTGCTTACATGGGGGGGCATCCATACTCAACCGAAAATATGGAAATTTTTCCCATTTAATTTAATGGGAAAAGCAGCAGCTTTATAATGTCTTTTCTTCAGAATACACCAATGTTTTTAAATCTCAGACAAAGTAAGCAAATATTATTATGCTTATTTTTGCAGAGGAGGATACTGAAGAGCAAAAATATGGTTTTTCTTATAGTTGTGTATTAAATCACTCGTAATGCATGGGACAGAGTCCCTGACTTTTGATTCTACGTCAACCACTAGACTACACTATCTCTCAGCATGATTTAAAGAGTCAACCTCAATCTTAGAAGACAGCTTTGTGAAACACAGTTTTTCAGAAGATTCTCAGCAGGTTTTTATAGGCAGTAGCTGCAATTCCAATTTCCCCATTCATCCTGTTTCCTACGTTTTTGATTTAGCAATATGATTTGGGATTAGATCTTGAGAACCCTGAGTTTCAGCCAAATATGGATCAGATAATACTAAATACAGTTAATAATGTGGACAATAGTACTGTAAATTGAGAACTTAAAAAGGAATAAGCTTTGTCTCTGAAAGTTGTGATGATACTATAAGAACACAAAATCCATAACCAAGAACCAAAATATGAAAAAGACAGGATTTAAAATTAACAGTATTTTGTTCTGAATGGAGCTGGATGAAAAATAAATTTGCCTGAAGATCATAAGTTGGTCACTCCATAACTATTCAGAAATGAAAATAAGATTCAGGATAGATTTAGCTGCTGACATCTTTTTTTCTGGATGAGATTCATAAGGGATAATATTTGTTTAATTTAAACAGAGAGTGCAAGTACTCACTATCAAGATGTGGCCTGCATGTTCAGGGAGAACTGAGCCAAACTTCCCATTTCCTAGAACTAGAGCCTTACCAGTGTGCTCAGTCAAAACCCAAAGATCTGTATTTGCTTTTTTTCTTTCACTTCTTATGAATATTCATTTAACAGAGTAGAACCTGGAGCTTACATATTTTCCTATAAGAGGAGCATCCATCTCCCTATACTAAAAATTACACATGCTCTATATTTGTACATAGTTGACTGTGTATAAAATGTCAGGGATGAAGCACAGGAGGGACTAAGAAAGCAATGATGTACAAAGGCCTAGCATTTAAACCTGTAACTGGGTAAACCTCTGCCCACACCAAGACTGTGATGATTCTGAGGGACATGATAAAAAAAAATCCGTTTTATGCATAGTGTCTTAAAATACATCATTCAGGATTTATTGGAATGGGTGGATATGTAAATATGTATCATTTCTATGTTCACATAATCTTTTTCTTGGCTTTTCCTATTTTTCCTATGTAGGAGTTAGTGGTCAAGAACATCTACATGAATGATAAGGTTGAGTTAGAATATATACAGACAGGTAATTATGACAATTTAGTGATTTGCTGCACTGTTGTTGAAACCTAGTCTTTCCAATCACAGAGTAGAAATTTTATGTGTAAAATTTTGGAAAATGGGTACATTTTTATGCTATGTCAAAATTTCAAAATCAACCTCTGAAATACAATCTTTGAAGCAAACATTCTCACAGTAAGTGTGAATTCTAAGTACTGAACCACAATATTTTAAAAAAGTATTTTTTGGTATATTTTATTTCATGAAAATTATAATTGGTCTTGCAAAAAAACCAATCAGCATAAAAAAAAAGAAGCTGCAATACAGAAAATTAGCAGTAATAAAAAGGGAGTTTCAGCTTCATTCTGGAGCAGATGTAGGATAAGTATTACATGGATCAAAGCAGGAATGAAAGCAGGAATGGTTCCTCCTGCTTACAGCTGGGTCAGGTAGATCTCAAGAGAGCTAACTAATTCCTGTGGCATCACTTTTTGATTGAGCAATGGAAAGAAGAAACTGTCCAGGAAACTTGTCATACAAAGAGATATGTCCATCCTACCAGGGTCAGACTCACCCTCAAACAGAAGGCAACCCTTTTTTAAAGCAAGTATTCCACAATTTTGTGGCAATTACAGTGATTAAAATGTGGACAAGGATTGAGGTGTTTCTCCTGGCAGTGTCGCAGGGAAACAGGAGAACATTCCTGAGTGGGACATGAGCCTGGAAGACAAGTTGCCTGTGGAGCTGCTTTGTAGTGTTTTGGGATCAGTACCCTCATATTGTATTCAGCACTGGTCACAACTGCTGCCTGTAATCGGGCTGCCAGAAAACCCCCATAACAGCTATCCATTTACTTGCTTGGAACCTCTGATAGAACTGATGTCAAAATGGTCCATTTTTTTCCTAGAATAAGGTCAGAGAAAAATATTTGGGAGAACAATAAAAATATCAATATATCTTGACTTTGAAGTGTTCTAAGAAAATATCTGTTTAGGTAGAGAACTTAAACTTATGAAAAGCATGTCTTTATGTCAAGTAGGGCCTTTTGTAGCCTTAAAAAATCACTAAACATTTCAAAACTTGAACTTTGCACCTAGTTGTTGTCCTGGCCAAGTAAAATTTCTACTGATCCTGTCCTTGTTGAGCATGCAAAAACCTGACATCTGCTGAGATGGCAATGTGCATGCTCTTATCACAACATAACATAACTGTAACATACACTCAGAATCCTTTGGGCATGGGATAAAAGATGGACAAGTGAAAAAAACAGATTTTATAAGTACTTGTTGTTCCCAGGATACTTGACTTTCACCATTCCTTGGCTGCTGAGGGAACATTTGTGCTGTAGAGTATCCAAACCACAACTAACAGAAGACCATGTAGAGTAGCTTACAATCTACAGCCACAGATAATTTGTCGTGCCATTTGTTCACATGAAAAGAGTCTGATAGAAGTCACTGTTTGCAAAGCTGCATATGAATCTCGTAGATAGAACTATTTCAGTTTATTTTTCGCTTTTAAAAATTTTCAATAAAACCCACAAAAAATTATACTAAAATTTTATTATTATGTCTGAAAATTTAAGAGGGATTCTGGACCCTTGAACTTCCCACCTTAACAATGAAAAACACCAAACTGAAGCATAAAAATGCAGTTCTTCAGGGCTACATCAATTTATCAACTACAGAAAGATAAATCAAGAATCAAATTGCCACACTTTGCCTTTTCCTCCTGCAATTACTGGCATTCAGCCCTTCACAAAAGCAGTAACACCCTGCCATTGCCACAATTCTGATTTTCTACTCTTGCCAGGGTATGCAAAGGGATGTCCTCTGTACTCAGTGAAACGAGTCTAAGTGAAAAATACTCACACCCATGTAACAAAAAGAACATCACAGTCCACGTGAATAAAAGAACCAAACTCAAATTGCAGAAGAAACCCGAATTTTAATGTGTTTGGATTTTTAGAAGTATGCTTCTGCCATCTTAATAGCCTTATTTTAACAGTTTCTTTTTTTTTGCATTCATGTGTTGAACTGTATTATCTAGGCCAAAGATTTTTTCTGCCTCCAGGTGTATAATAACCTTCAGGAAGACAATTATCACATGGCAATTTCTTCATACTTGAGATTTCTTTCAGCAAACATTTCACACTGATATGCTCACAGAAAGGCTTACCTACTTATAAAAATCCTGTTTCTCCTAAAAGCTCAAATGGAATGCAGAAAGTAACATTAACATCGTGGTTTCTGTTTCTGATTACTTGGTGGCATAAAGATACTAGAGTAAATCATAGAATCATATAGTCATAGAACAGTTTGGGTTGGACGGGACCTTAAAGATCATCTAGTTCCAACTCCCCTGCCATGAGAAGGGACACATCTCACTAGACCAGGGTGCCCAAGGCCCCATCCAACCTGGCCTTGAACACCTCCAGGGATGGGGCAGCCACAGCTTCCCTGGGCAACCTGAGCCAGTGCCTCACCACTTTCATGGGGAAGTAATTCTTCCTTATGTCAGGTCTAAATCTGCCCCTCTCCAGTTTATACCCATTGCCCCTAGTCCTATCACCACAAGCCTTTGTGAACAGTCCCTCCCCAGCTTTCTTGTAGCCCCTTCAGGTACTGGAAAGTCACTATAAGGTCCCCTTGGAGCCTTCTCTTCTGCAGGCTGAACAACCCCAACTCTCTCAGCCTGATCTTGTATGGGAGGGTAATATGAATTAATATATACAGCCACATAGAAATAATGTTATTCTGAGCAAGGATACAAGATTTTAAGGTACCTAGAAGGCAGAGCACACATCTCTGAAGGAACCAGAATATGGAGTCATGAAAGCTGGAAGACATAAAAAATAGCTGTGTATTCGTATGCACAGTGACAGAACGGGAAACTGGACAATTAGATCAGTTGTATATGTATATTAAAATGAGCAACTGGGTTTTAAATAGCTTTAAATGCATTTTTTTAAAAAAACAACCTAATACAGAATAGCTGAAACAAAGAAAGAAAAGTAAAAAGCAGATAGTGGATTATAACTCTCAAGAGACTCCATCTGCTTATTAAATCAGACATCTAAATAATAAGGTTTAACTGATTCTATTACCTGAGATGCACACAAGGTGATCTGACCTCTGAATGGAAATATTGTTAATTAATCTCATTCAGCACCATGCTTATGAGGTAAGTAGAAACAAGCAACCAACTATATAAATATATTAAAAGCATTTATTATACAGGTAGCCCCAGGCATTAATTAATTTAATGCTTAGTACTATTCCAGCTTCTTTTCTGATACTGGAGAATGATGTATAGGCTGAAATGGTGATTTCACAGTACAGTTAGCTAATAAAATTGTCTTTTTGATACTGGATATTTATTTCTCAGCTGAATAGGTGTAAAAGTACACAGTTAGAGCTGTTTCACTAGCACTAATGAGACAGTTTCCCTTGAGCTGCTGCAATAATATTAGTGGTTAATTTGGTTTTATAACTTAATAGCTATAGTTTTAGTTTATGTCTTTGTAAAGTTTGGGAAAAATCACTACAAAGCAAACGCTATACCAAATGCTTTGGACAATGTAATTGTTTTCTCTACCATCTCATTTGGGCACATGGAAATGAGCTAACCCCCCATGCAACAGAACTTGTGACCACTGGCATATTTACTTGCTTTGGAAGTTGGTTAGAATTTCAATGAAAGCATCATAGGATTCTTCTGTAACAGGAATTACTAGAATCTCTGTCTTATGCGAAAATATAATATTCTCTAACCCACACCACTTGTACTTACAATGCAGTGTAAAAGCACACATGGTGCTCACTTTGAGATAAAATTCACCAGCCACTCATAATTTTTGCCTTCTAAATGCCTGCCCTGAGGCAGCTCAGGTGTTACTTCTCTATGTTGAATCTTTGTATGCATTTCGTGCTTCTGAGTATTGTTGTTGTCAAACTTGCAAATCCTTAAGGGTAGGTCCAGGATCTCTGTAAATGATTCGGTAGCCTCCAGACAAACCATTGGCCTGTGAGGTGACACTTGCGCATTTGGGTAAGTTAGACTGCATACCCTCCATCCGAGGAAGACCCTAGCATCACTCGTCAGAGGGATGCATGTACTAAAGTCTTTCTCCTTTCATTCCACTACTCCTGCCTTTCTTCTGCACATACGTGAAACTGGAAGCCCAGCATCATGTCATCCACTATCACATTTCACCCAGGAATTAGCTGTCCTGTGAACACTCACTGCCAGTCAGCTGCTGTGCAGCACATCAAACTACTGCAAGTAGCATCACTTGCTGTAGATGTCCAGTTCCAACTATTCTTCCATCAGCACCATTGCATCCTATCTCCTCCTACAAAGAGCTTTGGAAATATTTCTGGAAATATTCTGAGAAATTGGACTGGGAGTGACTCTCGGGCTCCTGCCTCTGAAACACCCGAGCCAATCAATGAGGGCTAGGTCCACTGCAAAACCCAGCAGGTAGAGGAGAGAGAAAGCTTTCTTAGCTGTTTCTTCTGACTTTTGTGTGCTGAAGGAGATTAAAAGGGCCAAATACTTCGCCTAAACAGCACAATAGGTGTAGAAATAACTTGGAAGACTGCCTGTGGCCCAGGGCTATCTGTAATGCCAGCCAGATGTAGATAAGGCCATTGATCCTCAGTATCACACTGGGGAATTTAATTAGTATTAAATAAAAAGGTGGAGGTAAATTCATTCTATACAAAGGGAGGTTGAAAAGATGTGAATTGTTTTCACTGGGGGTTGTTTTACAAATGGATATACAGAAAATAAATTGAACGTGGTATCTTCCTCCTCCCCATTTAAATAGGAAATTTAAAGGCAGTAAAATTAAAAGTGACAGAAATAAATTCTCTTTATGAGATCTGGGGAACTCACCACCATAGATTATCACTGAGACTTAACAGGATTTAAATCAAGTTTAGCAATTTATAAGTATAATGAATATTTGTGAAAATAACTGAAAGAAAAACATCCTTCAGATTGAGGTCATATCACAAGCTAATGAAGGTTAAGAGGAAACTTCCCCTAATTCAAATTAATCTTTAATTGCCACTCCTGGGTTTCCTGTGCTTTTCTCTGAAGCATTCAACATTCCTAGTGTTGATCAGCAAAAGGAGCACCTACATTCATAGCATAATACTCTGCAAAGCAAGACTAACTTAAGAAAACTCCTGATTCCTATACAAACACTATAATTTCTATTGTAAGAAATAACCATCAAGAAAATTTGTGTGTGTGTGTATGTGTGCATTTTTGGCAACTCTGTGACTTGGCAGCATGTTGTGGACTGTCTGGGTCAGTCTTTAGCTAATGGACCTCCCTCCCCGAGGCTGCAAAAGGAATATTAACTGGTAA
This sequence comes from Phaenicophaeus curvirostris, assembly GCF_032191515.1. Classification (NCBI taxonomy): domain Eukaryota; kingdom Metazoa; phylum Chordata; class Aves; order Cuculiformes; family Cuculidae; genus Phaenicophaeus; species Phaenicophaeus curvirostris. The sequence goes on along the minus strand of NC_091392.1, from coordinate 12,460,592 downwards.
CACTCTACCAGTCACAGCAAAATGTGAAACACAGAAAAGGCAACATGCAGGGATGCAGATTAAAATAAAAAGAAGGATGGAACTGTAGGACTGAGTTTCTTTGATATGCTTTAGCCAGGCTGCCCCAAATGATCGTTTTTAACAGCAACAGGGAAATGGAAAACATCCTTTCATTTTTTAAAATATATTACATACAAATGAGGACATGTAGTTTAAAGAGTTCTATATCTGAGTACTTGTTGTGTATTAAGTCTTTAAATAATGATATTGAAACTGCACCCTGATAGCTGTCCTTTGTGAGCTGCAGAAATGGCATCCCAGAACCTTTTTCTTCAAACAGAATTTATATATAATATTTTGACCAGTGGAGCTTGGCTACTTGTACTCTTAGAGCAAAGTGAATGAAGGTTATTCTGTGAACTTCCTGCTTTGGTAAAGAGATGACAAACTGTCTCCCTGAGTTTCTTCTGCCCTTTCAGTAGACTAGCACTATTCTTTTCATTTCCTGTTCTAAAATGTTTCTTTGTTAACATTCTATTTCACTAAAATGTTCTAATATACCAGTAGGGGAACTTTCAAAATTATTCCAGACTGAAAATCTAATCTGTTTTGTTAATCAGTGGGAGGACAATTAAAACAGGTTCCCTGACAAATGGTGGAACAAAGCTATTAAAAAATATTATCAGTACCAATCAAAAACCACTTTATAATTATGACCACCAACAGTTTCACAAACTATTTACATTAAGGAAACAAACGTGAGTGTGATCATTTATTTTCTCCTTTACAATGCTTCTCCAAACCCAGCATTTTAAAGATTAAAATAATTTCTGCCAAGAACAGACTAGGAATTTAAGAAATCCTGCTGTAAGTGGGTATTCATGTTTTTGACATAGCTCACCAGAAGCTTACATTAGTGATTCCAGCATGTCACAGCTTTTTTTCTTACTAACAGTTTTACTTCCTGATAAATAAATATATTTTATTACTTATGTAAGAGCATTTTGGTCTTCTGCAAAACACGTATCACATATTGACTCTAACCTGAAAGTTAAAAAAGAGCATCAGGTTCTTGGGAAATCAGGTCTCATGTATCTTAGGATGCTTTTAGCCAAACATTTTACTAGCAAGCCCTATGGGCTTGATTTATTACATTCTTTTATAGGACTTGACTGGAAACTCCAGAGACAGCCACTAGTCTAATAGTGTACACACACACCTTTTACCACAAACTTTTAGACAATTAGGTCAGGCTATAAAATTAAATACAAGTGCTTATTATCTTAGCTACACAAATCTTTAGTTAATTTTTATTCATTATTATGAAATACAGGTCAACCTCATTATTTCCTGTCTACTGAGGATAATTCCTCCTTTCTGCTCATAAAAGCCTGGTGCCATAACCTGTAAATTAATATAATTGCCTTGTATTCTAGCTGTTATTATTACTACTACTATTCAAGTTACTCTAGAAACAGGTCTTCGTTTGGTGCCTACAAATTCAAAGCCCAAGGTGAAACTTCATACTAAAAATTCTACGTGATTAAACTGGAACCTGGCAGAGACACAAACCCAACATGATGAGTTCAGCTCATTAAAAAAACATCAGGCAAGCAGGCGCTCACCAGTTTTGGTATGACTGAGTCACACAGCAGATGGGAGCGAATACTAAGGGGCAGATCTTAGCTAGCATATAATGTCCAAGCTCTGCTTGCTTCAATAGAGCTGTCACGGTTTACACATCAGCAGAGATATGCCCTTAAACACTAAACACAAAAAGGCAACTAGTCATGTATGAAACTTAAAAGCAATGGTAAGAGGCACAATACTGTAACATGAGACACAAAATTCCACCTTAAAATCACAATATTTTGTGAGGAAAATTGCTGACTCAAGCTGCACCAGGGGAGGTTCAGACTGGACATAGGAAAAATTTCTTCACTGAAAGGGTTATCAAGCACTGGAACAGGCTGCCCAGGGGGGTGGTCATCATGCCTGGAGGTATTTAAAAGACAGATAGATGAAGTGCTTAGGGATATGATTTAGTGTAGACAGGTATGTTTGGGCTTGATTATCTCAAGGGTCTTTCTAAACTAATGATTCTATGACTCTATGAACTCAAATTTCAGATTTCTTTTTAATTTCTGCATTTATCTTTTTTGATGTGTAGATTTTTAGTAATAACTCCCTCTTGTTTGAATGGAAAAAGTAAAGACTGCAGGGTATAAACTTATTACAATCAGTATAACCCTTCCACTATTAAGAAAATAATATCAATAATAATAAGAAAACTGTAGCATTTTCTAAACAAGTATGAGCAAGAATGCTCTAGGCTCTAGTATTTTTCAGTGGAGTGCACAGTTGTAAATTTACAAAATAAGCCTTTTAACCCCTTTACAAAAGTAAGGCCCAAATGTAAAAGCTTGGTGTCTGCAACTTTAGGGCCAAATTGTTATTTCAGCAGATTTTCCTCCATTTCAGAGAGCCCAGTCAGCTGGAACAATCTTATATACACTCTGAGAGGGCTATTGCCATCCTGGTTATAGCAGTCATGCTTCATTTTCCCAGAGTCCAAAAGTCTGGGATGCTAAGTGTCAAATCTTGTGAATCATCTAGGCTCCTGAGGTTCAATAATGAGGCAGATGGCTACACAAGTATGTGTACCCAAGCATTGATCATACGAGAGGTATGTTGTGTAAAGCTAATGGGATTCTACTGTAGATGGTCAACAAGTGTTGCCCAGAACTCATTGCAGCATAGGGCTGTGCATGACTGAACCCCTAGCAGCAGTGCATCTCCTCAGCCTTTCCTGAGCTTGGAAATTGCATATCCCAGATCCACCAGCTGGATGAGTTTCCCATATGGATATGGTGTGGCTGTGCTGAGAAAGTCTGAAAGAGAAGATGTGGGGCAATGGGAGGTGAGAACTACTAAATGTATTGCAAAGCATGTGAGATTCAGCATGCCTAAACTGGTTCAAAGATAAGAAATTCATGCCCTAGCCCAGGCTGTGCTGTAAGAATTGGAGTCAGGGGCTGTCTGACAGCTAAAGCGTCCTGCAGCTAATAGGACTTGTGGCTGAAATGTGATGATTCAGCTGTAAAATTTCAACACTGTGTATGACCTAGCACCATACCAGTCCAAATGACAAACACTGGAAAGTCAGTAAAAGTCTTGAAATGTGTCAACTTTTCTTCTCAATGGGGTAAACTGGCACTGCTCCTGATAACTGCAAGCCAGAGCACTCTGGTCAGTACTAGCTAAAAGTGTACACAGTTTACAATCACAGAATGAGCCTTTGGCTAGTGTCAGATTGAACTGGCTTGCAGCAATTTTTATCTGCAACGATCCTGTTTTAGAAATTTTTAATGTTATAAGGATGAACACAATCTTGGACTAATTCTGAGCAGAGTGTTATACAGGATTGGACCCACTGTTTGTGCTAACAGAACCTTTTCATGCTGACTTACTGTGCTTCTTAATTAACATGACCTTGTAGGTCATAGTTTTCATTTAAGGGAAATGCTTAATGAGCACTCTACTTAGTTGTTCAGAAATAATTGGAGCCACTTAAAAGCACAAGAATCCTTACAGAAGGACCTGCCCTGACATGCTCCCACAGGCCTGAGACAGTAAATATCTCTTCTGCAGGAGCAAGAATTTTTTTTTCCTTTCACAAGGAAAAAGAAGACAAATTCAAGTTTCAGATATTACCTGAGAGGGCTAACTCCTCTCACTCCCCCTCCAATGTTGTTAAGAAAGCATTGCTTAATCACAGACTGAGAAATCTAAAGCATCTACATTCATCCACATTCCGCCCTACCCCTCTATTTCCAAATACATTTCAGTTTAGGTTATTTTGTCGACAAAGAGCATAATCACAATATCACTAAGTCTAAACAAAGACAATCTTTGGTATCCACAAGAGTGAGGGGGTTTTTACCTACCAAGTCTCAGTAAAGCCACACCAGCTGTCTGGGTGCAGGGTCTGCAGGGAGGCTGGTCTGACACTGCTGCCGACAAACCCCACTTTCTAGAACTGCAGTAGCAAAGCCACTCTTCACGCTTAGCTTGATTTTCCTATTCTAACCTATAGACTACCTCAGTTATTCTCAGTGTATATAGCTTTAGCTCCATACAGCCTCCAGGTGCTGTGCCTGACTATTGCCTTTCTTGGCACTGTTGGTTGCCCTGATGAGAAAAGGCCCAAGCAATACTACAAGGGATGCTGCTATGCCTTTCTGATTAATTTAGCTCTCAGTTTGAGGAATTCCAAGATTAGAGGGTGGTCTACCCCAAGCAACTTCTTTCTAGGGAGCTCTTCAAGTCAGAGAGCAGGCCACGAATGCAGCCAGGTGCAATGCACGCACATACCCAGTAAGGACAAGTGCGGGGTACATCCAATGGGATAGGCTGGCCAGCATGGCTTTGCTCTGTACAATTTCAGTAGCAGTGAGATAAATCTCACCCTTTCATTCATAAGCTCTACTACTTTTGTTCATAACATGCAATCTCATATAAAATTTGTGTGTCATGTCTCACATTTAATCTCAGCAAATGCCTGTGCACACACAACTGCAAACACCCGTGCTCCTTCATCACAGATGAGAACTGCAAGAGGAGTCAGGAATGTCCTACTATGACTGAATTGGCTGTGGTGTATCAACTCTTTATGTCACACCTGCCCTTGTTCCTGCTCAAGCAGTTTATTCTGTCATAAAATACACTTATTCTTTAGGTTTCCAACCAAATCCAGTGCATGGTTGTCCCATCTCTGCTCCCCAAGTTGCTTCTCCTGCTACTCCTAAGACTGAACAGGACAGAAATGCAAAAAGGTCACCATCTTGGCTTTCTCTGAGAACAGAGACTTTCCCATCCCACCCCTGTGCCCATGTTGATCACCCCTTATCATCCCAGCTACAAGATTCAGGCAATGTGTTTTGATCCCTCTCCATTCCAACATCCTGCTATGGCTGAGAGATCAAAATGTTACTTTCCATATATAATGCTTTCATTCTTCAAATGCCCATGAATCAGCTAGAGATGTTGCCATGCTAATAGCCTCTGTTGTAACTTCAAGATTGAAATCAGACTGCCTGTGGGAGGAAAGGTTGCTGGATCAAGTATATTACTCTGACATGATTCCAAAATGGCTCCACCAGGTCAATTATTTCAACCTATTATGGTATCTGTCCCCTGTGTACATCTAAACTGAGTGCAAAGCCTCACTTAAATTATAGATTTGAACGAACAGTAGTTACAGCCTCTACATAGAATTAACGACATATCACAATGCTTAAGTACATGAGCTACTTTATATTCATTTATAAAGAGAGAAGAAATAGGTTATCATCTAAAAATGAAGCTACTTGGTACCTTTAGCAAGCATATATTCCTCTTCTGCAGATTAAATTAGTATGCACTTTTACCAGTTGAAAAACAGACAGTATTCACAATTCAAACTTAACATTTATTTGAATCCTTAAAGTAAGTATATTGTGGCCAATCAGACAAAAATGAAACAAACAACAATTACTTCCTGATTGTCTATTAAGTTATAAGCATAAAATTTAAAGAAACAAACAACAACTCTGACCAACTAAATATGAATATCACTGAAATACAGAGTTTTATGTTATAGAATAACTTTAGTGGATTTCTATCAAAGGCTGTCTCAAAAGAGATCTGATGAGAGACACAGATCTGATGAAGCCAGACAGATAGATAACATGAGTATCCAGAGCCAAGATAGATATTAACATCAAGAACAACAAATATTAATTCAACATTCATAGTGAAGTTTCATCATTTCTGCAGTGTTATATAGGTTGAACTTCAATACTGTACATGTCAAGTTGCATTTCTTGCATAATTTTGTTTTTCACTTATACTCTTTTGATGACATCTCCAACTTTCAAGCATGATGATTTTTCCCAGATGTCCTTTTAGACAGTCAGTGGGGAAGATGTCAGATCTGAGACAGAGTACTTGGGCAATATATTTTAAGGTATGTATTTTAAGGTAGCAGCCGACATTGCTATGTGGCACAGCATTTCCTATGCAATGATATATTTCCCTTAAAAAAGATTATGAACCGAAAGGAAAAAAAAAAACATGGCAAAAGAAATAATGGTGATCTTGCCTTCAGATTGACCTTGGGTTCAGCAGAAGGTACCCAACCTTTCCATGCCCTCCAGCCTCATTCCATTGAGAGTCCTGCTCTTGCTGGCAATTATTGCTTTCCTCTGTATTCTTGGCAAAGAGTCAACCACAATTCTGCTTTCCCTCCTTACTCAGACATGCTCTCAGAAGTGACTCGAGTCTCCTGCGGGGTACTGGATTTCTAGATGGCAGATAATTATTGATGTTTCTGTGAGATCTGGGTGGGGAAGGTTACTAATGTATTAGAGCAGTGGATGTGAGGCTGTTTGAAGGACAAAGAAATGAGGTCAAACTTTATTGCTAAAAAGGATCACAGACTGGGAGAATTTTTCCTTTTAAGGGATAACCAGAACCATACATTCACTAGCACTACTTTCAGAGAAAACTAGTCCTTTGCTTTTGTTATAAACTAAAGCAAATCTACATTTCTTTAGATCAATAATGTAACTTTCCTTTAAAATGTAACAGCTCCATGGGAAGAACTATGGACCATAGCTAATCAATGTTTTCAAATCTGAAATAAAAAAATATATAACACAGAAACTGCTTCTGGTTATGTTGGAGTCACTGACATGGGTGCACGTAACTCTAATTGGGAAGAATCTGACTGATGAGTTTGGAAAGTGTGGGACACAGGTTAGCCAGACAGTGAGATAGTGCGGGACAGCGATGCCCAGGGGAATCTGATGCTCATGAGTTTTTTAACTCTTTCAGGATACGTATAGAAAGGGGCAAGAAGGATTAACTAAGTTTCTCTGTCGTTTTGGAAGTTGCATAAACTTTTGGGGCAATTTAACCTCAATAGACAAAGGGTTGCATAACTCTCTCCATTTCAATATGTGGTGTATTTTACATTAGTGCTTCTGATGTGGCTTTGTTACAGCTGCAAATATGAAGATGGAGGCACTATTTCTCAACCTATATTTATGAAATCTCAACTGACACTTTCTCAAAGAATCAAATGCAACCCTATGGCTGTGGAGATGTGACCCTGCCAGATTTGGAAGTCAGCAGAGAGACTCGCTGAGGGGCTGGGGGAAGTCCCAGGTGCACCAAATTGAAATTCATCCACCTCTCCAAAGGGAAAGTCGATGTGAACTTCTCACTGAAGGGAATTATCCTCTCTTGGGATCCTGCATCCTCAATTCTAGGACTCAGAAAAATAATTCTGAAGAAATCAATGCTGCCTTTCTAATATACCACACAAACATTATTAATTTTGCCTTATCAAACTCACTAGTTCAGAATATCATGCAGGTTTTACACATCACATCAGTCACACTATGAATGAGTAATAAGAGCCTTAAGGAGTGAATTCTGAAGATTAAGGACCTAACACTTCCTGATGTTTTTTTTTTTTTCACTTTTCCTACAGTTTTGAAATTGACATAGACTCAAAAAGTACTAAAACCCAGAATTTATTTTATTTTGTAATTACATATTTACATGTTAAAGTTTTCTTTTACTCACTTGTGGAATACGTTCTTACTTAGGATATTTTGCTTGCTTACTTATATTACCTTTCCTCCTAAGCAAGACTGAAAATGGAAGTAGCTTGCATGTGAAGAGAAAATACTAATAACAGTACCTCAGTGCTATGACAAACTGCAATAAAGTGTTATGAAAAGTATCGTGTCTTGCAATGGCACCAGAAAGAGATGAGATACAGCACCTGAGAAGCTGCACTTCAGTTGCTACAACACCATTTTAGTGAGCACTTTAACTCTCTGACAAGCTGACTAGAAATTTAAAGAATTAATATTATCTTTCCACACAATTGCAGCTGTGAAAGCTTTGGTAATGCTAAAGAAAAAATACTTTCCTTTGACCATAACTCAGCTGTCAATTAATTCAAAGTCTATGATCTTCCTTTCAAAATACTTTGCAATATTTAGCCACTGTTCTTCTAGCACTTAAGAGAAAACATTAAAACTGTTTGAAAAGCTACTCCCAGTAGCTTTTTTGAAGACTTCTAATTTTCTTTAAACTCACCATAAACAATAAAAATCCCACATTTTGTATGTTATAGGAAAATACAGCATTGCTAAAAGCCCCGAAGCATCAGATAATTGCATGGCAGTAAAAAGGTGCACAGTACTAAAACAAGAGCAAAAGGTAAAATATTGAATGCCCTAAAGCCTTTATCTGATCTCCCTTCCTAAACCCTTGGCATATGCCATAGGAGTTGATTTTACTGGCCTTTATGTTTACATTACTTTACATTACCCTCTAACACCTATAAACTGGTTTTCTCCTGCTTTGCGGTTTTACAAAAGATCTCTATTGCTGTTCATATAAATATACTTGTATAAAAGGAAAGTTCATGCATTAAGGAAGACACATACCACACATCAAGAAAGTTCATCCCACAGGTGAGCTGATGCTAAAATTGTCTCAGCTGTTTCCAAGGGAAAGAAAGGTCTTTTTCAAGACCACAGTGCTACAGAATGCCTGGGTACTTGAGCTGACCTCCTGCACCTGTGATTCTGTCTTTTGGAAGACGGAAATGGATTTTCTTTTTTTAAACATTTGAAGTACTAGAGTGCTGTTTGTTCTATAGCTTGTAGATTTACTAGAGCAAAAGAAATGAGAGCTTTAGTCAAATGTGAAGGCAGCCCTCCCTCATGAGATTACAAAATCAATCAGCTCTTGTTTACTGTACATTGACAGAGTCTCCTGCTGTGGCTAAGTTGCAGAGACTGTTAAAACACTAAATATTACCAAAAACCTTATCTAGTTGGTTGAGAGAATTCAGTTGTCCCCTGACACACAAGTAACTTTCTCATTGGCATACAGTTGAGCTAACAATATTTCAATCTGGGATGAGAAAGGTATATAGGAGAGGATGGGAAAAGGTCCAGAAAGGCAAATGTAGATCCTTTGAGCAGAGCACTGCTTTCCTCAGGTGTTTCAAATTCACTCCTTGGAGCCTGCAGCAATGAGGACTAGATACAGACAAGTATCCAATGATGTCCATTGGTCAGTTATCCCACTCTCTTCGCAGCCACTCCAGAAGAAATCCCCATTTTCAGTGAGGAACTGGAATACTAAGATATTATAAATGATGGAGCTCTTTTATGGTTATCACTTCAGCCTGTAAGCTGGAACTGATGGGATTCCATGGGATAGTGTGCCTTTACCCTTGCCATAAGTGCTATGGCCAGTCTCATCTATCTGTAACAATTTCAGTAAAAAGTTTCCATATTATTAAGCTGGGCAGTTGGGTCAGGAGTGCCTGAAAAAAATGTACCCTCCAACAAATCGTCAGGACCGCTTTAGAAATGCCCCACTGACATTATCAACATATCAAGAGAGGAGACCCCTGGCTGGCATGTTACAGATTCCTAAGGCTGCAAAGGCAAAGAGCTTTACAGCACCTTTTTTCAATGTGCATGCCTTTCATAATATATTTATTTTTCTTCGCCCCATTTTTAAGTCAAATTTAACCAAAAATTCCACAAAGCATTCTTCTTGTTTTAAATTCTGCTCTTTGAAATGGTAAATCAGTAATATTTTCTCAAAGATGAGAGGTAGATGATGCTTCTATAGGCATGGATATCCATGTAGATTTAAGGTTTTTGTAGAAAATATAGTTTCTATTGCTACATATAGTCACTGGATCACTAATAATGTAGAAACTTCACCATATATGACCCAGTGTATGTTGTAACTTTTATTTGCTCCATCATCTGTGGTTTTAATCTCCTAAATAACAAGTTCAGACAACACATTACCATTATTTTTTGTGGAATGTATTAATAAAGATGGTAGGACACTGTACAGCAAATTCACCAAAGCAGAAAAGCAAGTTGTTTGTAATGCACCTAATTTTTTTTTCTCTATTATTAACAGCATGACATGCCACCTACTGTTAACAATCACAATGAAGAACTACATAGGATTTGTTTTCCATTTTCAGTTATTTATTACTCAAGCAATATTATACCTCCAATGTTTTTAAAAAATGCAAATTTTTCACAAATATGCTGAATTCTTCTTTAAGAAGTCTACCTTGTGTCCTTTAAAATCTCTTGATTCAGACCTACCCAAACAAAAAGTCCAGACGGAAAACTTTCTGGTTTTGATGTCCACATACACAGAGCTGTTATTACTGCTGTATATTTATTAGTGCTAAATGAACAATGGCTTGTGGTGATAGGTGACTACTGTAGAAGCATTGATTATTAAATGTCCCATATTCCTAGGCATGGAGAGCTAGGTCCACAAAGAAGAATTTAAGAAAACATATAGTTAAGGGCTACAGTATTTAACATTGTGTGTTGAGTGTTTCGACTAGAACGCAAAATGTGATTTAAACACCTGGCATTATCACTATTTTCTAATCCAATGTTCACTGAAATTTCTAAGATGCTCTGCTGCAGAAAGAAAATTCAAATAGCAAGAACTACTTGCTGTCTCCTGCCTCTGTACAGCTCAGGACAGCAGAACTATAACAGTACATAACAAAGTGACATTCCATACAGAATCTAATCAGCTCACTGAGAAAAGAGTTTATTATGCCATTTCCAATCAAACATAAAAATCAAATGCGGTTTTCAGTCATTCAGCAAAAGGAAAATGATAATACATTTTGAATAAAATCAGCATTTTTAATGATAAAACCAGGAACAATAATTAAGCTGATCTTGTATTGTTTTTGTTTTGCAGACCTGAAATAACTGTTTTTTAACTTTTACAACATCCTGAGAAAAAAAGAGAAAACCTATTTTTGTTTTTATTCTCAACCAAAAATTTCCTGTAGAAATGGACAAACATGTTTGTCCTCTGTTTGGTATACATAAGCATAAATGTTCTGCATCTGTTCCTATGTAATTTTTTTAGCTTATTTTTCCTTACTATGTTAACTTTCTTTGCCTTGATGAATTAAAAAAAACCCCAATAACCCCTGAAACCAAAAAACCCCAATGGATTAAGAAAACCCCCACCAAATTAGTTGTCGAATCATTAGTAGTTTCCTGTCATTAGATAGACATCTTTTTTTTCTTTTACATCAAACCAGTTTTGTAGAATAAAGATTAAGATGAATGTGTCAAGCTGCTGAAAAATCAAGAGCATTCATTGTTCAGCAATCAATGCTTATAGACCTTTAATAGTCTGAATAACTACATTCTTGAATGGATCTACAGAAGAGTTATAAAGATGAAGTTTTGCGTTCTACTTTGCAGACTCTGTGCAGATTTCAAATTTCAAAATCTAAAATGAGCACTAGAAGAATCATAGTGGAAAGTCTACTTTCATCTTTTTGAACTGGAGAAAGTCCTTCAATGTTTTTATTCTAGATTTTATTTTAGAAAGTATTAACAGTTAATACAAAGAAGATAAGGGCTTTTTAACTAATAAACTCTTCTTTATGCAATTCCTGTATCATCTTCCTTATCAATACAGGGTCTTGGCCTCTCCCCTACGACTCTAGTGATTTAAAGTTCTGAGACTGCAGAGGAGAATGACATGTATCACATCCAGACAACCTGTATAACATATATTCTAACGTTACCAGAGATGGATGTGGAAATGCTATCCATAGTTTATGTTTAAGAGCAGCTACACAGAGGAGTGTATTAATACTTTAGACAGATGAAACAGAAAGAGTGGCAAACCAGAGAACACTGATTTTAAGAATAATGCTACTTTTCTTATTTTAAAAGCATTGACAGTACTAGCATTTAGTAATGCTTGTTGTAATTCTTCACTGTTGTCTTTTGAGAGACTTTTTTTTTTTTCACCTAAGCCAAGGAATATGGAAGAAACTATGAAGGGGTACCTTTTGCTCACCAAGGCTTCCTTGATGAAGATGAAAAGTGAAGGAGGAATAGAAGAAGATATGATTCTAAATGTTGGAAAACTTTAAAGGATTACTTAAAAGTTCTGGCAAGTCAACTGGAAAGAATATGAACACATTGTGAGTGAGTATATTTTTTTCCCTAAACATTATGGTGATTGTCTTGACCCATCTTAGTTTCAGTTTTGGTATGAATTAGTGGCTAGGGGTGAATGAGACACAAATCATATTCTAATGCGCCTTGTTCCTATGTGGAAAGAAATTGTTTCAGTGGAGTTTACATTATATATACGGGCAAAAGCTGATGGAAGCCCCTTAGAGGCATTTGAAGTTTAGGATAACTATTTGGTATAAATTGGTCAAGAAGTCATTTAGAACAGGTTGGCATATATTGACACGATCTTGCTGGATGAAGTGTCTAATTAACTCTTGAGGATCAGAGGAAAAAGATACTCAGCTTCCTTGAAAAGTCAAGTTTGAATTGTTCATACTGATCAGTACAAAAGACGAAGGTTAAGTCCCTGTAGGGTGCTAGCAGCAGGGTTAGGGGCAAATAGGTATTGTAAATTTTACAGTTATGTTTTTTTGTGGAGTAGACTGCATATACACATCTTGACACATTCTATGGCCAAAGTGAGCATTTGGGTGTGTTGGGTTATTGCTTAAAAAGTAAAGAGTTAAAATATATAGACATGATTCCTTTCCAAGGTGTTTGGAGCTTTGGAGTGAGAGGTACTTTAGCTAAGACATATTCTTTTTTTTTGCCATTGAGTTTCCTAGCATTCATCTGCCACTAAACATCCAGCATTTTAGAAGCCATCATGGCAACAACAGCATCAAAAAGTAGAAAAGTTCATAGGAAAGTTTCATGCCTCCTTGTCTATAGATACGGCTGTTTCCCAGACCAAGACCTCAGCTCCCACTGTTGTTCTCTACTTATCGGGCTTCCCTTCCTTCCTTTGGATAGGCCCTTCTATATTTGTTTAACTACCCCCCCATCCCATTTTCCTTAAAAATGGGGTAAAATGATATGTCATGTGTATGAGGAACTACATCTTAATTTAGATTTATTCATAATCAGTTTTTCTCATCTGTAGTACCATCAGGATTCCTTGATCTTTGTTGAGATAAGGGACAGGGAGAGAAACCCAACATATTTTTTATCTTATGTCTTTCTTTGCAATCCATGTATGATAAGCAGGTAGGATCCATTTTGACTGCCAAAAACTATATGGATGATATTTCCCATGCAAATGTAACATGTCAGTCTGTGAAAAATTCAAGTTCACGAACAGAGCAGAGACAGGCTCATGCATATCCAGTTGGGCTCGGCTGAAATGTAAAGTTCGCAGCTACTCTCTCTGTTCATGACTTAAAATTGGTTTACCAGAAATACTGTGGGAGTCATATAATGTGTGAGGTCAATGACGAGTGTTTTAGACCATTTGGGGCATACTGAAAACCTAAGGACCTATGTTTCAAAGAAAACAACTAGTAGACATATTCTTTCTTGGAAAGCACTAAATTTGGTGGCAATAAATCTGCAACACTAATTCCAGCATTTCCCTCCAGTAGGAATAACAAAATTCTAGAAAATGCACAGATGTGGATTTATGAGCACAAAGAAAAGACAGCATCTAAAGAGAAATGGGTTCTGAATGTAAGCACAGTAAGCTCATTTTTGTGGCTCACAGGGAAAAAAAAGGATACCAGGCAAGGGAATATTCAGTATTTGTGGTAAGCAGAAATCTACACCTGAATGCATTGCATCTGAATGGGACTTCTGCTGATGATTTCAGCAGGGTCAGAGAAGATCCTTATCTGGAATGCTGCCAGGCCTTGGAAAGTATTTAGTGTTTGTAAAAACCCAACATGGTGAAGGGTGACAGTTTGAGGAGCACAGTTACAGAACCAGAAATAAGCAGGAACAGTCTCCATTTGTGTCAGTGAAAGGAATAATCACATTTCAACAGAAACTTCCTTGCTAGGTTTTGTTCAAAGAATAAAAGCTGTCAGCATCATGGCATACCAGTAAGAAAAAGAAAAAACTGACAGAAAAATCACAAAGCTGTCAGAAAGGATATGTCTATGGTTCCTGCAGACAGCACTTGCCTCTATTTTCAATGAGAAAACTGAAAAGTTTCCATTTCATTTTAAAAAAAGGTCAATATCATATAAATTGTTGATAAGAAAGTTCCAGTAATCAATGAAACAGATCTTCCTCCCCAGCATAAACTTCAGTCTAACTGCTCTTGAATGAGCTTGTAATACTAAACTACTGTACTAGGATTTTACATACCTTTGTGGGAATTTCCTGACACCCTGAGACCAAATCATCTCTTGCATAGCTGTCTACATAGTTAAACTCCATTCATTTATGCCCTGCCTAGTGGCTGCAGCTTGTAGGGTCTCTCAAGTCTCAGCTGACAGGGAGAGTCTGGCCTTTAGGTTAATAATGTCCCCCCAAATTGTTCACTTCTGACCTTTACACAACTCTGCTTTTATCAGGGATTTGGCAGAGTCACAAGACTAAAGAGAGCTGTGATACAAAATTATGCATGCATTTATGTATTGCATTCCGATTTTAATTTCTGGCTCTAGATAAAGTGAAATTGCTAGTTTCACCTTGCATGTCACTTGCTTTTTACTATCTTAAAAGACCTCTAGACACTCATTTGTTATTTTCTCTTCACTTTTTTTATAAATTGCAGTAAATAGAATAAGGCAGCACAGCTTCTGCTTTCCTGTGTTTGAAATGCAGTAATCTTGTCTGGCTTAGGCTAAATCAAGTGAAAGGCCATGGCAGGCATTGATGATTTTGGATTGCCTGTGACTGACACAGTGTAAACATGTATCAAGACAATACTAATTACTACTGACACATAAAAACTCTGTTGCTTACCTTAATTCTAATCTCAAAAGTAAATAAATAATAAGTTCATAAATAATATTAGAGGCTAATACAAGTATGTGAATATCTATACAAATATTTAATCAACCATCAGGTAGTGGTAGTCTAACTACCACTACTTAGAACTATTGGCGTTTATCCCTTGGAAGTCATATATTCATTAGACTTTAATATAGAGATTTAATTAATGGCCAGCTGTTACAGCTGCTATATCTGGTGATTCACTAAAAGCTGTTTGAAAAATAATATGTATTGCAATAGTACCAGCTGCAAGTGGCAAACTGGAAAAATGACATGTTAAATTATTAAATGAAAAAAGATTGACTGCATTGTAATATCCATTCACACAGATGCTAAGTTGCAGAATTAGCATTTGTTGTGATAAAGAAGAAGCTGGTACAAATGACCTGGTCTTCAAAACTCTCCATGCTTCCCCATCCCAAGTTTTAAGTACAGGTCTATACTACAATTCTAGGTTAATGCAGACAAAACATCCACTCTCTGCCCACTTAATAAAATTCTTTCCTTATGCCAAGATGCCATTTTCAATTATCTGATGAAATCCTTTCTCTTGGGAAGATGAAACACTGCCCGACTCAGAGAAAGACTGAGCTGTATTTTTAGATACTCCGTATAGAACAAGACACTAGGCATTCCCGATGAGCTAAGCAGAAACTCAAGGTACAGTCAGACATTTGCTTGTGCAAAAACTTCAAACATGATTCTGCTGGGTCACAGTTTCCTTCATATAGGTGCAAAGTTTACCAAGTTAACTGTTATCATCCTTAGCAGGGAAAAGGACCAATTGCACCAGCAGAAATACATGAATTATAACTTAGAAAGCTGCTATCTCTGCCTTTCACATACTTAAGTAAAATAATGTGGTAGAAACACACAAAATGGCCATGCAAGCACTTACAGTCAGATTTCAATGCCAAAATATAAAACTAACTTGTCCTTATCTTCAACTAAATTTGCAGTTAGTGTTCTCCTCTCAGCTGAGAGGAGGTTACTAAAAGCTGATCATTTAATAAGTAACCCAAGCCTAAGTTACAAAATTGAAAGGGTATTTATAGTACCACAAAGAATTTGGAGATGCTTTCTACTGTTAAGTAACCCCAAGTCTATGCCTGACAATGGCCAGAAGATGTATTTGGCTATTGCAACCACTGAAGAACATGTAGATTCCTGCCGTTCTGCAGGCTTCAAGGATGTTTATGAGAGAATTTAAACTGCTGATACAAATGAGCTTGAGGCAGGACTAGATGGTTTATCCTAGCTAGAGTTTGCAACTGGGCAGTAAAGTAAATCTGCCCAGTGGAAGATGATGGTTCTCTCAGAATTATATTGATGCAAAGTGCAAATTTAAAAAGAAAAGTATGATATGGGCATAATTTTATTCCCCCTTTGATCATACAGCAACCTTTCACATGAAAGATTATCAACATTGTTATCTACATCCTAACAGAAAACGTCTAAATGAACAGTTAAATAGCCTTGGACATGTCATTATGTAACAGCCAAACAGGTGACACTCTTTTGCCAATTGCCAAGCTCAAAATGTAAATTTATATTAATTACCAATCTATACATTTATTTTGATATGATTATTTTTATATAATAATGCCTGTTCTGAAGGTCATAGGTTTTATTTTGGCCTTCAGTGCCTGAACAGTGGAGTCTAAAATGATGGTGGATGCCTGAACTGCTATTTACAACTTATATGTGCCTTTTCTATAGTGATATTTTTAAACAGGCATTTTAAACAAATAAAAGGAGCTGGCAAGGATCATCTTCATCTACTAGTGTATTAACATATCTCTTGATAGATCAAAAGCAAAAATAGACTGTAGGGTTTTTTTTCTCACAGGGCGATAATATGGAAGTTAGCCTGATAAACAACAGTAACGTTTTTGTCTGGTTTTCTACCCAAATGATGGAATTGGGAGGCAGCAGAGCTAAGAGCACCCTTCAGGCTTTTCTTTTCATCGAGTGGAAGTCAGCTCTATACGCCCAATGTGATGACATGCTGCCTCCTCTCCCAGAGAAGGGCTTTATAGCTGTCTAGTGGAGACATTGCATGACTGGGTAACTTGATGAGAAAACCAACAGGATCTAGGTAAAAAAGGAGGCACTGAGAGAACAGAACAATTTACATACAGAGAAAAGCACAAAAGGCAGACTAATGACATCCCTAATACTTAGTACCACACGGGGTCTTTGCCTGGGCACAGGCATCTGCCTGCAGAGGTTCAGGGGCAGGCTACAGAATGTGGGGCGTAGAGCTCAGATAACTCCAAAGAAAAAGTGACAATGGGCAAACACCTAACAAAAAGACACACATGCAGAAAAGGGGAGTTTAATAAAAAATAGAAAAATCAAGAAAACAAATAGGCTGATGTTATTAAAACTGAAAAAATGTAGGAGAAAATAGGCAGCATTTACAACACACAGCAAAAGAAAGCTATGTAAGGTTAAACTGCTATAAAAAGAGAGAATTAGGGCAGAATTTAATAAATTATGTAAAAAAAATTGCCAAGTTTCCTTTCTTTCTTACTCCATCTAGGATTTCTCCAATTAGTTCAGCATCTGAGGTCTTCAGTTTTCCACTTTTAGTGATGCATTTATAGACAATTTTTGGGGGGTATTATGTGGTACAAATACCGAATAAGCATGATCGTAAGTGGTTAATAGCCCAAATGCCACTAAACATGGAGCCTCTGACAGAATGACATTATGCAGTTTAGCATAGACCCGTTACCTACTAATTCATCATCAGTAGTCAATCTGCAAATATTTCAGCAGCCACTGCTGAGGAAGATAAAGATCATGTTGTATAGATTTTCCTTCTCTAAATAGGGGCCCAAGTAAGTCCATGACAGATAATCTGTGAACTAGGACTGACATTGCCTACTTCTTCATTAACAATGTCTTTGAAGTCTGATAAAGAGAGAGCTTGTATCTGCAGAGCTATCAGTCTGATGTCTTCAGCATGTACTGAGATCACTTAAAAGGTGGGGAGGGGAGTAGAGGTGGTAAAGGAAATAACATGAATATAAATGGGGCAAAGGAAGGGTTTGAGACTGATAAACAGTTTAACAATTAAACTATCCCTCTAGTCAAGAGAAAGGAAAGTTGGGCTTTTTATAGATGTTAAATTAGCTCAAAAAGGACAGGTGTAAACCCCGTTTCTGAAGACGTATCTAGTAAGTCTTAAAAAGAAAAAATATCCTAATAAATCCATGACTAAGAATATCTGTAAGTACATAAAACTGTTAAAGCTGCAAAATCCTCTTAGAACATCCCGAACCCAGACATTATTAATAGCACGATGTAGTGCCTTTGTTGTTCCTGTAACCTTATGATTGCAGTGACATTACCAGAGTGTAAGCAAGGGCAGCCATAAACTTCTCCATGTTGAATAAGTTTTATGTTCCCAGTTACTATAGGGATTTCCTGGTCCGAAATTTGAAGGATCCAGGTGAACCTGTTTTTAATGCTGAGCCTGCCAAGCTGTGCATGGCTGTGCTGGCAGCACGCAAACTTGGTTGTTTACAGCTGGGCACAGCAGCTTCCTTCTACACTGTATTTAGTGCCTAAAATGACAGATCACTCCAGGGTAACGTTGGTTCCTCTCGAGCCAAGCAGCGCACATCTATGATCCCAGCAGGAGCTCTGCTCCTCCATCTCCTCAATATTGATGTAGTGAAGGTTACTGAAACTAAAGTCTAGAGCAGATCTGTGTGAAAAGACCCATTCAAGGACAATTGAGAGCTGAGTGTAAAGGATGGCTGGAACTAATCAGGAGATACTTTTCAAAAGACATACAGGATAGAATGGGAGCTGTCCCCCATACAGCTGAAGTGGGAAAGGGGACCTACTTTTAAGTACAAAAATAGCTGAGCTGTGTCCTTTAGGCTTGCAGAACACCAGCCAACCTGAAATATGGAAAATCTATTGCTTTTTCCTATTTTAACTACACCTCCTCTTCAGCAGTCAGTACTTCTACCTTGGAAGAGCACCAGCACCTCTATGCCAACTTTCAGTCTGGTATATATTAAACCAATGGAGATAAGCATCTCCAGGAAATTGATTTTATAATGAAAGCAGTGCAGTGCTAACTGTAGTGGAGCTCCAGAATGGCATTCCAATTGATAATAAATAACTCAATTTTCAGCCCAGTGGTGATAAAGTATTTAACACCAATAATTCCAGTACTCAGCAGAGACTAAATTCTATCTTTGTTTTGCCTTGCCTTGCCAGGTGAGGGACCAGAAAACAGAGAGTACTTCTCATCCTCAGAGTCCAGTTTAAGGGCAAAAGTGGTGCTGCCAGACAATATTTGTGGCATCCAGGAAGAAAACAAAGCCGGTAAAGGCTCCTTAACAGAAACCACTGCAGCACTTCTCTGCAGAATAAATAGCATTCACTAACAGAGCAGAGGAAGAACAACTTACCAATCTCACATTCTGCAAAAAGATTGTTAGAAGAGTGCTTTGTTTTTCTCATGGCAATATGTTTGAAGCTCCTATTAAAGTATTTTCTCAAAAGGCCTTATTGAGCCTTATCTAGGTATGCTGACTTGTAACTTGAGATGAACTTAAGAATTTCAGTGAGGGTTTTGATACTATCATGTGTCTGTTATAGACCACTCAGCCAGAAAGAACAGGCTGATGAGATATTGTACAAGGAACTGGGAGATGTCTTACAATTGCTAGCTCTTGTCCTTGTAGGATACTTAACTTAACAGGGAATTTAGTATTATTTATTCTTTTAGAAATATATTACCCAGATACAGTTATTCAATAATTGATAACACCCCAATATATATCTCATGTACATATACCATCCTAAGCAGAGTGAATTTAAGTAGGATAATTGTGGGTCTTTGAAATTGGATAAATAAAGATTCCACTGTCATTCTTAACATCTGTCAAAGGGCACTCTCAGTTTAAAAAGCATATTTTTATAAAATATCCTTGCGTGAAAAGAAACAAAAGCATTAGCTAAATGTACTTTTCTGGTTATTTTTAAAATTTAAGATTGCCATTGTTTTAAGTTAGTATGCAATATTAGAGAATTGTTATGCAGTCCTTCACTTTCAAATTTCCATATACTGGAATAATGCTGCAACATTCACATTTCATGTACTTTAGTAGAATACTTTTCCTGCTATTATACACTATGGAAATGTACCTAAATATTTCACAGAATTATGTCTGTTGCTCTAAACTCTTACAGACTTTTTTGCTTTTTGGATCATATTCAAATTATCACACTTCAACTCTGTTATGGAAAATAATTTCCTTCAAACAGCAAGTCTCAGATTAAGGTCAACCTCACAAGATAATGTCTCCTTTGGGGTATTCCCCACTGCAATGCTGAGTTTCACTAAGATAAGACAGGCTGTGCCCTTGGCCATTTGGGAATCGCCAACTGCCTCTAATGAATGGTCTCTTTTTTCCCAGGCTAATGACAACCTTACAAAGCAGTATTTCTCTCATGTCTGTAGGAAAAAACAATTACTATAGCTACAAAAGCCATTGACACAAATATATCATCAAATTTGCTTTGCAGTCTTAAACTGTGGGTCCAAAAGATGTCATGAATTACTTCATTTTTAAACCATTCAGATACTAGATTTATTAGGAGATAGGTTAGTAAAAGCAGATATAATGTTTACAGCAGGGCTTGATCCTGAGAGATGCAGAGCAGCTGTAGCAGCTGAAAATTCTGCAGGTCTGTCCTCCTCTCAGTTCTGCACGTCATGGCTCCGTATCCCTAGTCAGCATTGTGCAGAGTGGGCACAAATCGCTCTTTAAATATACATGCCTCATAAAAGCCTCAATCTAATACTTAACAGAGCTGTGCATTTTCTCTTAGCAAATGCATTTTGTCAGTCTCTCCTGGATCTTGTTTTTGAAGCATCTAGTTTTACTAAGATTATATAAAGCCTTTTGGGAAACTTAACCCAAAAGCTTCCGTTGGGCATTAAATGAGTTCTTTTCTGACTCTGAGCAAATAAATACTCTATTATTATTTCACAAAGCTGATATAGAAAAATAAGTACATCCAGTACTCCTATCAGACTTTATATATTTGTATGTCCACGTTGTAAAAATAGATTTGTCTTTGTAGGCACACATTCTCTCATAATGGTAGCAAACTTTGTAAACAATGAACTTTCACAGATTTCACACTAATCAAATTACTTATTGCTAAGAGGTATCCATGGAGGCTACTCCCCAGGTTTTCCAATTTTGCTCATTATGTTTCCTAATTTTTCCAGAGAGACAACTCAAGCAGCTATTTGATACATAACAACTGTACCCAGCTGGCTTTCACTCCAGCAGTTGCTTTGATACAGCATCACATGATGATACTCATTATTTCAGATAAATTATTCAGAAACTCCCAGATGCAGTGTCCTGCAGTTTACTAAGCTATAGAAGAGTTTTGCTGAAGTGTGATGCTTTTATATCAGAAACAAACCCAAATTTGTGACAATTATATAATCCTAATAAGCCAAAAGAACCCACGTACTGGGCCACTAGGTTGCAATTAAACATTAGCAAGATTTCTTGAAAAGTTCCTTTAATTTCTATCTTTTTCATTTTCTCAGTGCTGTCTAAGTTTACTCAGGAGATATAACATAGTAACATAATACCTGTAATTCTTAAATTTTTTAATCCTGAAGAACAGTTTAACATTTTCAATATTACTACTGTATTCACACTTCACATTTCAAAACATATCAGAGGATAAAGTGAGCTTAAATTTAGTCCCAAAATTTTATCTTTTCATTAAATGTTCTTCAAAGTTCTTAGATAATATCTGGAAAACTTATTTTAAGAATAAAAATTGCATATATATAAAGATACATCAATTTCCTGTAGTGCTTAAAAACATCAAACACAATACTGAATCCAGAGCTCTATCCCAGCATAACCATACTGCCTTTAGGAACAGAACAACCAATAGATTCTAGAAAATATTCTCAAAGCAACAAAGTGAAGCCAAAAACCAACTCCTTAAGAGATTTGCCTTTTGTCCACGTCCTGCAGAGCTCTTCTGTGGCACAGCATCAACAAGAGGTTGGAGGAAAGTGGAGATAAAGGGCAAGTGTAAAAGACTTCTGTGCCTTGTGAAAGAAAATGAAGGTAATGGGTATTGTTGCCACTAGGCCAGACAAATTTTTCAGGAGTCCCCACACTAAACAAATTTCTCTGGCAATCCCCCTCCCTAGTTAGATGCCTCAGGACTTATAAATAGGAAGGCTTTCCCTGGAGCTTGCCAAGACTGATGTGGGAAGCATCTCTCCTACTTCAAAGATCCCTGTGTCATTCTCATTCAATGTCAATCTGCACTGACTCCTTTTACAGCTTCCAGGAAGGACGAGAGTGTCAGAAGGAAAATCCATCTGATTTAGCATAAAAGCGAAAGGTGATACGAAATGTCCTTTGGATGTGCCTACAGCTACAAAGCAGTCATGATGTCCAGCTCTCAATTTGAACATCCCACTTTACCATCGTGAAATTGGGCCAGCTGGTTTCATTTCTGTGGAGTGACTAAATTCAGCTAATTAAACTGAGCTGCTGTTACCATGCATTCCTAAAGCCTCTGATTCAGAAACAAGACGACTATATTAACTCTCTTTCTGGATGCTTTTTTACCACGATTTTAGTCTTTTTCACTGGTGGACAAATGTATGCAAATAGTCTTCTTAAAGGATCAAGAAAACTGAAGGTAAACAAAAATTGCCTCCTTAAGATCTTGTGATTCTAAAGTCACCTTCCTTATTCTGAGATATTGATTAAAGACTCTGAAAGCTTATTCTGGATAATCAATTTAAAGCTGTCTGTGAGAAGCCGAAGAACAATCTCATAAGACTGAGTGAGAGAATGGTAGATGAATTTTAATCTCCATAAATGCAAAGAAATGCACGCAGGGAAAAATAGCCCTAACTGTGCATATACATACATACATAATGATGGGCTTTAAAGCAGTTATTGCCACTCAGGGAAAAGACCTTCAAGACACCAGCTTAAGCCCAGCAATATTCAGAAAGCAAACAGAATGTCAGCAAGCTAAGAAAAGGAATCGAGGCTAAAACAGAAAACACCATCATGCATTAACAGTGCAATCATATCCTGAATATCGCATGTAATTCTGGTCATTCAACCCAAAAAGCACATAGCAGAACTAGCAGAGGTGCAAGAGGGGGTCAGCCACTGTAATCAGCTTGTTTGCAAACGGGAGATTTAGTAGACTAGGATTCTCCTGCTGAACAGGTACCGCATAAAGGGATAAAATAATGGTCTATGAAGTTAGTAATGATATAGATTAAGTGAAAAGGGAATTATCATTTATCACTGTTCAAAATTACCACCCCTTTCATTTATTACCTAGTGGAAATACCAGCAATCAGGTACCCAACAAAGTAAAGGGGTTTTGTTTTGGTTTTGTTTTGCTGCTTCCTGCAGCCCCACAACACAACTGAACTGTGGCTCTCATTGTCCCAGGAGGCTGGAAAGGAGAAAAGTTTAAATGGCCCTAAAAAGGAATTAGACCCATTTATAAGGGATAGTTAAGCATAATGATCCTTAGGCAGCCCCCAGGTAAGGGATTCTATAAGATACTGAAAGATAGGAAGTAGGATGGTGTGAGAGGGAGATTATGTCTGCTTTTTGTAGTCGTTTCCCACCATTTGCTCTGCGTGGTACTTAGAGACAGGACACAGGTTAGGCAGAGAGCTATTCAGAGCTGGTAAAGCTGACTATGTTCTTACTATGTTTTCTTCAATACGTGTAAGGCAGGTATTCATCTTTATTCATTACAAGATACAACTTTCTTTCAGCTGTGGAATCAGAATAATGTAACCCAGAATACTAATTCCAATTCTAACATTTTAATATAAGCAAATAAATCTAATGAACTTAATAATGCATTATTTTGTAAAACAACTTGAATAGGTGCTAAAATAAAAAATGAAAGCATGTTTCAGTGTCTAGGAATAAAAGCAGCTTTCAAAATTTGGTTTTCTCTTGTTTTTCTGGTCAATATCACATAAGTTCAGAATGAAAAGACTTTTACATCTTGTCATCCAGATATGTAATAAAACATTTTGTAGCACTATACTTTCCTGGTTCTGACTGAAGTCCATGAAAACCACCAACACTGAATATGCCCAAAAGAACTGCATTGTATAGACTTGATTTTATAAAACTGTAGTGTATTATTCTGGTGCTGAAGTTTTGAACAAGTTATTTTTCCTTTACTATAAAAAAATAATTGTCAAAGCACTTTACAAAGAAAAATACAACTTAAAACTATGATAAAGCCCATCACACTAGCAACATTCTGTAAAATCCAAGTTGAGGTAGGCATTCCATATTAATTTCAACTGAGTGTTGGCCATACATTATTTTAACAATAGCAAGGAATTTTGCATCTCTTGTCAGGGACTCATATCACACAACACAACAAAAATTCATATTGTATGAGCTATGCAGCCTACGAAATCACGATCACAGTTATCCTTTTAGTTTGACTCCTTTGATCAGCAATTCCCAAAGGCAGTGTTTTAAGTTTGTGGAGAAAATAGGTTTCTGGCATTAAACTTGAAGATTTACAGTGATGGGAATACATGACATAGAAGGAAAAACTCTATGAAGAAATCTACAATTCTTCCAAACAGTTTAAAAACATATCTTGCTTTGCTTGATGTTGCAAAATTCTGTGTGCATGAATATATGCAAAGCTGTACTAGAATGTGGCCACACACAGCATTTAAAAAATAAGAGCTGAGACTCAGTTCTCAGAAAGATCAAATCCATGGTGGCACTATTTAATCCTCAAATTCGGCACAAGTCTGTACAAAATCTCAGCTGATGGGCACTGAGTCGTATGAAAGGCAATGTACAACAGCAAAAGCTGAAGGGCAGTATTCCCAGTGCAAACATCTCCTCTCAGTTGCACATGATAGTAACGAATTTCGATATTCTCCTTTCTTTATATAGCTCCCTACAGCAACATCAGTGGGAGATCTGCATACATAAGAAGAGCAGAATGGCAAAGCAGAGAACTAGTGGCTAAGAGGTTATGGTGTTTAGAGTTGTAGCAACAGCTAAATTAGGTCAATAGAACATGAGATTAGAATGCCCTCACTTATTGCTCGAAATATAAGCATTACATTGACTACACTAACAACTGTGAATGCACTCTGAAATATGTGCAAATTCATCATGTCTGTATAACACTGCACATGCAACAGGAACGTAAAGAAAACCTAACATTTTAATACAAACCTTCTTTTTGGGAATACAGGTACTTGCTTTGCAAAGCAGGACATTAAAGAAATATCAGCTCCACCTTTCCCCAGGGTAAATATTTAAAAAGTTTTCTTACTGACTTTTCAAAGGCTACTACATTTGTAATAATGCCTAATTTAATTACTGTGGCAACAGTGAGGCACATCTGCTATCTCAGGAAAGGAATAAAAATCTACCATGTCTTTTTCTTAGATTAAGAGATAAGGAACAAAACAAATCCTGAACACACTAAATATTCTTGGCAAACTTTCCACCAATCTATTCATTATTAAACAGTATTCCAAGAGGAGAAAAAGTTACTACATTTCCACGAATCTCAAGAACAAGTGAAGGAAACATAAGCAGAACAGTAACTAAGTGATGATGGTTGGCAGAGAAATGTATGTGGGGGTGGTGATTGTAGGTTTTTTTAAGTGTCCCAGTAATCATGGGAAGAGAGCCATCACACGTGCAATTTGTCCATCAGCTGTTAATTGTCAGTGACCACCGCCACAGTCATTCAAAAACCATTAGAAGTGAGAGAAAGAAAACATCACAAAGGCATACACAATCCAGAATAAACACTGTTTGCACGCAAATTTAAAATGTGGACTGCACTGCCACCAGAATACACATTGTTCCCTCTGGAAAGAATATTCATGAAGACAGAATTACAATATTTGGTGTTGCATAAACAAAATCTCAAAAAGCACACTCCTCTTTTGAACAGGAAACCCTTCAAGTCAAACAATAATGGGAGCCAACACTGAAAAAAAGGCAAAACCTCCTTCTCATAGGTGATATATTTTTCCACCTAATCCAATGTTTGTTTATAGAAATTTACATGCCAATAGATCTATTCCAGCAGCAATCAGGATTTTTTTAAACAAAAAGTCATGTGGAAATTGTAGCAAGCAGTGTTGCAAGCAGTAAGTAGGCAATGTTATTCTGCTTATCATGGTAATTTCACTAGACCAACAAATGTCCAAAACCACTGTTTAAATTCTCAGAAAAGTAACATCAACATTTATTGAATAATCTAAACTACTCAGTAGTAGGGAATAAAACACAGAAAGTTCAAACAATTTTGGAATTCTCCTGTGTAGTGAACCGGTATTAGATTTGATGATTTTTAACAGTTGGGAAGCCATATAATTTATGTTCTTTCCATATCATTTTTCAGTACTTATCAGAGCAATCATGTATGGTCTTGTATATTAATGTACAGACTGCAAATATAGGCATATTTTTGATTTGTGAAGAGGCAAGGTAAATCTAATAGTCATAAGGACAGAATGCTCAAGCAGAAATATTATGGCACAGAAAGCGACCACAGAGAACTGAGGGGTAGAAAAGTACATGGAAACATCTGTCTCTGAAGAAAGTAGACTCCCAGAAAAAAATAGCAATTTAATGAAACTACTGGAGACCACAATCTGCAATAGCCTGATGACCCCCATTAAACCTACTGAAAAACCATTGATGAGCCTGAAAAGTTTTCAAAATTGCCTGACCCCAAGCCAACAATGATGGCAGCGCTTTCCTGCTTCCACAGCTGAACCAGAAAGAAATTAAATGATTCTTCTAATCCAATGGAGGAAACTAGGGGATCAATTTGAGACAGAAACCCTTAAAAGTTGAATGTCTGAGTAAACAAAATATATCAGTCCCAAAAAACCTAAAGCTGACTTCATTTACCCTGTTTGTAAGAGTGAAATTTTTTTAAAACCTAGCATAAGTCGAAGAAAAATTGGTGGTCAGGCAAAAAGAATTGTGTGAAAAATATGAGCTCCATCTTGTAAGAAATGGCAGACACTTTCAGATTGAGTAACTGCACATGACCATGATGGATTTATCAGGGGATGCTGTAGTATCTCTAAAAATGTTTAATTATGAAAGTGGATACAATTATTCTGGATACTTTTTGGACAGCAGGACTGGGACTTTAAGATATGGGCAGAATGTTTCTATTTCTGTAACAGGAAAACTGGGATCATTACAATTTTCTTAAACAAGTGGAAAAAGCAGAATTGTGTTCTGTAAAGGAAAAAATTGCTTCCACACCTAAGTGTTCTATTATGAGAAGGTGAACTATAATTATTAATTCCAGAAACCAAAAAACTTTCTTGTGGAAAGGGAAAATTGCAGGCTATTTAAGAGAAAATATGTAACAGAAATGCAGCTTGGATTGAAAGAGGAAAAAGATATCTTTACTCCTTTATATAGAGAGGCACTCTGGGCAGCTTCCCAGTGTCTGGAGTTACCAGAATCTGGCCTGCATGGCTATAGAAATATGTACATAAGTAAGCATAGATCATTTGTGTTTGTTTATAGCAAGTGACTACATTTATCTGGAATCCTTCAGCATTTCTATGGCCTTTTCATTTTGATAGCTGCATAGATGACAAAGATCCAATATTTCACCAGAATGTGTAATAAGAAACTATTATTTCCACAAAAAAAAGACTTAGAATTTAATTACATATAAAGATTTGATGTTTAATAGAAACAAATTCTAACATTTCCCACGTGGATCCTAGAACATTGCCCATTTAACTCCCTAGTCCTTTGCTCCTGTCTTCACTAGGTGCAGGGTTTTATCATATCCAGAGAGATTTTTCCCTCTTTATCTTTCTATACTGAAATAATTCTAACATTTAAAGGCATCACACATCCAAATTTCTTTTTATATAGTCTGCAACACATTCTCCACGTCTCTGCTTTTTATACTTTTCACCTTTTATAACCACATATTCTACTCCAAAGCTTTGACTACTAATGCAGTTTTTCCTTTCCCAACTGTTCTGTCACAGCCACCATCCACATGCTAAATATCTATGCACTCCTCCCACTCTGGCAGATATACTTCTCAAAAAGCTCGAAATGTTACCACAATATGTTTTTCTCTCTCCCACAAACAGTTCTTATCTGCCACAGGGCCCACAAGGGTATTAGTCATGAAAGACAGTGGATTTTTAAAGTGCTGAATTACCTGTCAAACCCTAAATATGGGACATCTGTGCTGAGGCAGGATATTCCAGCTGTATTTAACAGGGATTCCAGCACTCACTTTGAGGAGGTTAGGCTAGAATCAAAGTCCAGGTCTCATAAAAGGAAAATTACTGACACCTTTTTTAAAGCATATTACAAAAAATAAAAAGAAAATGGAAGCTGGAAAGTCATAAATACAGTTAATACTAAGTATTATAGAAACCCTAAGGTAATTGTATTTGTGAAGCTCCACTGCAAAAAGTATAGAAAGCTTTGGATTCTATAAATGCATTGCATTATAAGCAAAGAACAATTGAAGAATGCTGAAAAAAATGATAAATTATCTGCCTCTAAAAGTATCTGAAAAATAGTGAGAGTTACTAGAGAGTATTAAGAGTGAGTGTTATTAGCAAGTTACTGTATTTCTTCTTTGGGAGCAATGATGTGCTTTTAAAGGATTGCCAGGAAATACCCAACAGGTCTGCACAATAAGGCAAACTTTCTATCAAAGAACATTAAATTGTTTTTAACTTCTAAATTAGATGAAAATTGCTGACCTTCTGGATGAAATTTAAAATGAGGCCATTATGAAGATTAATTTTTAAAAAGATTGCCATTCCTTTTTCATTAATGATCTCTGTTAAAAACAAGAGCTTTCCTAAAAAAGCCAGAGGGAGGAGAAATAATAAAAACGAAGGTATCAGGACACATTGTAATGCATAAAATCCCACAAGCCCCTCTTTGTTACATGTATCGTGCTTCATTGCCATTTAAAAGGATAAGGCTATACAAAGAATGGGATTCAAAGTAATGTCCTCTGATTTCTACTTATGATTAAATATGAAGGAATTCAATCTTTTGTTCTTTATTGGCATCAAGGCCTTGAGTATGATCTTTACTAAATATGATGTTTTCTTTGTGAAAAGATATTATTTCAGAATTTCCTACATTGAAACATTCCTTTCAATAGTCTTTGTAGGAATATTTCAGCCCACCACTACTCTCATGCATGCAATGCTTGCATTTTAGTGGCAAAAATCAACCTTGTGCAGTCAGTGAAAATTTCGCTACTCACTTCAGTGGTGAGTGGAATCCAATTTATAGCTTGTTAAAGTTGTGAATTGTTAAAAGCCTGCCCCTGTTTTTCCTGATGAGTTTTAGAAAAAATATCTCTCCTGCCTTTCTAAATTTCGTTACACATTCCAGCTGAAAACTACTTAAGCCAGCTAACTTAGCAGTAAAATGAAAAAGAGACGCTATCAGAAACTGATGTGAGACGCTCCAGCAGCAAGAGCAGAATCTCAAGCTACCACAGCCACTTTGTGGTGGCCTTGGACAGTCTTTCAGCTGCAGTGTAGTTAAAACTGTGCTATCATGCTAGCTCTACTTTTCCTACTATGTTTTAGGGTCTCTTACTCATAAATGTGTTTATTTTATTCTGAAATTAAGTTATAATTTGAAGAAGTTTTACAAAATACTAGTCAACCTTTACTGCCATTTTAAAATGTATTATTCGTTATAGCTTATATCACTGATGAATCATAGAATCATAGAATAACCAGGTTGGAAGAGACCCACCAGATCATCGAGTCCAACCATTCCTATCAAACACTAAACCATGTCCCTTAGCATCTCGTCCACCCGTGCCTTAAAACCCTCCAGGGAAGGTGACTCAACCACCTTCCTGGGCAGCCTGTTCCAGTGCCCAATGACCCCTTCTGTGAAAAATTTTTTCCTAATGTTCAGCCTAAACCTCCCCCGGTGGAGCTTGAGGCCATTTCCTCTTGTCCTGTCCCCCGTCACTTGGGAGAAGAGGCCAGCACCCTCCTCTCTACAACGTCCTTTCAGGTAGTTGTAGAGAGAAATGAGGTCTCTCCTCAGCCTCCAGGCTAAACAACCCCAGCTCTCTCAGCCGTTCCTCATAAGACTTGTCCTCCAGCCCCCTCACCAGCTTCGTTGCTGTTCTCTGGACTCGCTCCAGAGCCTCAACATCCTTCTTGTGGTGAGGGGCCCAGAACTGAACACAGGATTCAAAGAGCGGTCTCACCAGTGCCGAGTACAACATGCTGCATTGCTTATTGTGGGCATTTATTATACATGTTATAATAGAGACTTAAGTTGTAAAGGATCATATATATATCAAAATAGTTCATATCTCTATGAACTTTTTCAGCTAAGAATGAGAGAATTTTATAAGCAAATAAGTTTCATAGCCCCATGAAAGGTGTCTTTACGTGACCTCTTTTCATAAAACACTAAAACTTGAAGTGATTTGTTTTCATAACATCATGAACTAATTAGAGTGAAAGCCTGTGATTTTCCTCATCAAGGACTATAAGACCATTTAGTACCTTCCTCAGCCTGCATTTAACAACCTTTAAAATCCTCAGGTCACTGGAAGAATTATTCTCAGGCTGACAATAGCTGTACAAGCCACAGAATGCCTGTGGGTCTCATGCATCTCCCCATTTAAACACAATCAGGGTGAGCAGTGAGAGCAGTGAGTGCAAGACAGCTGAGTGCTAGCTGAACAATCAAGGAAAACGGACATTTTTTCTATACTTTTATTCATTCTTGTCTTTGCAATTACCAACTCTATTTAAGATTAAGGTTCGTACTCTACAGGGATTTGTGTATCTTGAGATTGTGAGAAACTGTAATAGTTCTAAAAGCAAAGTAATACTTAATAGTCCATTAAAGCTTAAAGTATTTGTCTGTCACACTGATAAGTGTGCTCCAAGGAAGTGCTCTGTGCACCCAAGTGTTGCCCCAGGCAGATACAGCCCATTGCCCAGGGCTGGCCCCAAGGCATCGACAGACAAGGTACGTACATGTGGACAGCTATTTTCTTCTCAATGTTACTCAAAGTTGAAGAAGAATTACTCTTACGAGCTGTGTCACTGCAATCTGCTTGTCCAGAGAAGCATCTTCTGAACTAACTCCCAGGAAGAAATATTGATGAGGTCTTTTTAAATTTTATTATCATCGTTGTGACTTTGGCATTAAAGGTATTTTAGGTCAATTAATGTCCACCTGGTGTTGCCAGCACAAAATGCCCTTCAAAAGGTCATGACAGTTCAAGGATTTTCCTCTTAGTTTTTAATTAACCCCAAATTGAAAATGCAAGCTGAAACCATGCTCAGTATCTATTTAAATGATAGAAAAAATTCATTGTGAGGTCGGTGTTGGTGTTGTTGTTACGTCTACTTGCAAATTGATTCCTTCACTTTATCCTATTCTCTGCAAATGCAGGAGGATATTTTTGTGAAGGGGTTGATGACAAAAAGGGTTCAATGTTTTAAGATGAATCCAGTGACTCTGTTGTCTGAGTTTCCGAGAGGTGATCCAGAATGAGGTATATCATGTTTCACCTTCCCTGGAGGTGTTTAAAAGACAGGTGGATGAGGTGCTGAGGGACATGGTTTAGTGATTGATAGGAATGGTTGGACTCGATGATCCAGTGGGTCCTTTCCAACCTAGTGATTCTGTGATTCTGTGAAACAGTGCCAGCTCCATAACAAAACCAATGGCATTAAATACTACTTAAAAATGAGGCTAATAAACTGAAAAATAGAGTTCTAAGTAAAAACTCTGTGGTTTAAAGGTGTGATATTCTTATCATCTGGAAACACCTGGATTTAAGTCAAAACTGGAAATGAATTTGGTAGTCTGTCAATCTGTTTCCTAATTCCTAGTCATTTATTCATATCATAAAGCCACCAGGTAGGAGTATGTGACGGGCAGTCCCTAATGAAGTGACTCAGGCCTGGAACAGGAAGGGTTTTGATGTCTGATCTAAAAAGCATTCACAGAGCAGTATCAAAAGTTTGCAGCAAAATTACGCATGTATGCCTGGAACACTCAGCTGAACTCTGTAAGCATTGCTTACTTGCCCTTGGGAGAAAACCCAACAGTCCTTGGCATAGCAACTCAAACCATATGAGAGGAGATGGTTTACAATGTCTACGGACAATGCCATGCTCTGTGTTACTCTTATATTTTCTCTCTGGATTGATTAATCTGACATTATCTTCTGCACCCCACCTGGCAGAGGAGCTTACTCAGTGTGTTTTTCTCCCTTGCAGCACAGTATCTTTTCCAGGCTGTAACAGAGCAAGTTGGTTGTTTCAAAATAAAAGAAATAGATCCCCAAATATTTTTTTTGAGAAAGATGTATAAGCCTCATCCTCAAGAGAGGATGCAGAGGAGGTCAGACTCTGGCTCTTAGATGGATGTGGTACTTCAGAGCCTTGAATATTTTGCTGAGCTCTGGAGAGGATCACGATCTGAGATATAAGCTTATGATTAAACTTTCCTCTTTTCTGTCTTCAGCTACCTCCCTCTTCACAGCGCAACAGTTCTGGCTTGTCAGATTCCCTGCCAACAGAAATTTCCAATGCAGAGATCTGGATTCCCTTTCAGGCACTGGATCACCACAAATAAGATGTTCCAGGAAGTACCCAGTAGGTGTCCACATCAGCTACAGTGGGGTATTATTTGTTTTTCCTTTCACAGAGAGTGCACCTCCTTGACCATATTCTATCCATCATGATTGTGGATTATGCTTCCTCTCCCATTTGAAACTACTTAAAATTCTATATTGAGACATACTGGTTCTATATTTTTCATGGAAAATATTAACTAGTGTTTAGACTCTGGCCTCCAAATGGCTTCATGGAGAAAAGCTAAATCCATATTTCTGAAATTTCACATGAGATGGACATGTGGACAGATAAAAAGTTTTTTCAATGTGGTTACTAGCTGTTTTTTATTAACTGAGGCCAGCGGGAGTAATAAACGATAACATTTCCTGAATTGCTTTTCTGCCATGGACAGCAGACTGAAAACTGTATTAGAGACAGACAGTTCTGTGGCTTAGTCATATGTTATAAATTAACATTAAGCTAAAATTCTCCAAGACAGCTTTCCTGAAAAAATGTATATATGGACGACTAATATAATAAGCAAAGGTCTCTTTATATATGGTCACATCTCTGTTTATATAAAAGCACTATTTTGTATGGTGACATATTTAGTAACCATCAACATTCCAGAATTTGAAGAAAAGAATTAAGCTATGATGGTACAAAGTCTAAAAAGGAGATTTTCCTCAACATATTTCTAACAGCAAATGTAATTCCCTGGAAACAAGGTTTAAAATAGTAATACTGGTAGACCCTTGACTATAGTGGAACAAATGGTACTATTTAATACATAATGTATGTAGCACTTAGCATCAGATATCAATCACGACTTGTATAATTTATAGGAGTTCTTGTTTTGATCAAGAATAAACCTACTTTTCTGAAGATTATATCTCTTTCTACTTTGTTTTCCCTACTTGATGGGTTCATATGGTCTGTCTGTTCACCATTTCCCTCTGTTAAAGTATGAATCTATTGTTAGTTTTCAAATACATTTAGCTGAGACACAGATATCTCAAAGATAAATACATTACCCCTGCAATAGATAACGTTATACCCTTAGCTCAGCCAGTACTTGTCTGGCCTGCCCAAGTTGATCTGATTTGCAGACACAACATAAAAAAAGAAAAAAATAAAGAGAAAAAGCCTTTTACAAGCCAGCAAGAAAAAAATGTGTAGGAAGCAACAAGCAGAATACCATGTTGAGAGAGACAGTGCTAAGGGTCATGCAGTAGAAGACAAAACTCAAAAGCTAGCCTTCTCTCTCAGTTCATACTGGAATCTTTTAATCTGACAGAAATGCAGGCTTGATCTGCAGTTGCTAATAACTAGTCAACAGCGTAGGACACTTCCTCCTCATTACACATCCTCCTCTACCCATGTACATCACTGCTCTGTCCAAGTTTCACGTGTAAATTTCTGCTATGGATTCATCCCAATCAGCCAAACCCCCACCCCCGCCCAGTCCTTTGTACCCTAGACTGCTGAAAAAATTGTTTTCAAACTCTACTACTCTACTACTACTACTCCAATTCAAGAAAAACCTATTTGTAGATAAGTATTTGTCTGTAGCAAATTGCCACTAGTGGGCATTGCCACATATGAATGCTATCTGTATAAGATAAAAGTTCAGTACTTGGTTTCCGGTTGAAACGCTTACAAGGGAATGAAGGAGTAATGCTTTACCCATAAACCCAGCATGCTTATGCCTAAATACATCTATGAATCAAAAATATGAAGAGTTGATATGTCTTACTACAGCATGTTAAAGAATCAGGTAAACAAGGACAAATTATTTCACATTATGTTGTGGTTCACTTTAAGTTGCAATGCTTGATAGAGTTATATATATGCTTAACTATAGAGCAGCCTGCACATACTAAAAGGAAGGCGGTGTATACAGATACATATTCTACAGTTTGATCGTGAGAAAAATGCTCAAAAATTCTGTGCAAATAAGAAAAAAAGTGTGGCTGAAAGTACTGAAAAAAACTACTTGTGCTATAAAGCAGTCTAAGTAACAACTGTTTCTGATTAAGGTATTCAGTATGAATTACAACAAGAAACCAAGTGTTCCAGTTTTGAGACTATTTCTACTCAGTTGCAAAATCTTTACAAGTGAAAATAAAAAATTATTTATGAATAAAACATAACAAATTTTTAAGATGCTCATCATGAAACAGGAATCCTGGAGATTAATGATAATACCAAATATCCATTCTCTCTTTTCATTATTCTTGAATTTTATGTTTAAAAATATTAATGATGCTACCTTATAAATCTGCAGGATCTCTTTGTATAGGATCTATTTGCTGGCAGATGAAATTAAAATAGATATATGCAATAATTCATTATGTAATATGAACTTTCAACAAGAAATTTAATGTATGTTAAATGTAAGCAAGATGAAAAAGATAGTCCTAGATGTTATTTCTTGCATACCAATAGTCAAACAGAGTAATGATATCATCAAAAGTTATTAATTTTAACAAAGCCTGGTGAAGTTTGAGAAAATATTTGTTTTGGATTCCTATTCACTTTTGTGGAAATATTGCAACAGATGTGCCCTTATAAACCTTCCTCTGTCACTGGAAGTCTGAGTTTAATTTCTGTGAGAGTTAGGGAGGAGGAACACCTGCTGGAAACAAGCAAAATAGCCAAGACTGTAAACTAATTGCTGGGCTTCAGTCATTTCTAGGATTAGTATATATATGTAAAAATGTAAACAGATATATTTAAATATGTAAAAATGGTGAGGCAGTAGCTTGGATAAGGAACGGAAGAGGGACTGTATGTTAAATGGTGAGGTTTTGAGAAAGAAGTATTTTTCAGTGTTAAGGCACTCCTAAAACAGTAACGCTTTTTCTTAAATCTTAACACCGTTTAAAAAGGTTTCCAAACTGAACATGCAGTGAGCAAAGACACTCCTGTGTCTCACAAGAGGTGTGTCCACCTAAAAACACACTACATAAAAGTAAGGAAAAGAAAGTTTCCTGGGATAGTTATACCTTTGAGATTACAGATAGCCTAAGATAGCCCAATCAGTGATCATCCTTACGATTCTGAATGTAACTCTTCTTTCCTGGCAATAATCATATTAAATATATAACATAAATTTAGAAATTAAGTTGTAGTGATAAACCTACATCTTTCCTTTTTTTGAGAATTTTCAAAATATTTAGAGATGGTTGAACGAGATGATGACAGTGTTTTCAAAGAAGGAAAGGGAGCTGAATTCCTGAATTTGTGACTGCACATGCACATATCACGTTCTACACAAAGCCCGGAGAAGGAACTCTTCTGTCTGGGTAAAATGGAAAAGGGAAGAGTCCTATATGCCATGAAGTGGTATAGCAATGACATGTGGAGGTGGAAAATACTGGTATTAGCAAAAGGGAATTTGCTTGGAGAACTCAAGATGGGTCATTTCCAATGGGAGATGTCATATACAGAATGAAACAAAGAGCTTGACTAGGAGAGAAAGATGAAGAGTACGAGGGTAGGTGTGTGTGTCATTGGTGCTGAAGCTGTGTGTGGCAGTGTGCTCACCAAAAGGTATTGCCTGTGATTACAGGAATGGGGAAAAGGATAAACAGAAAAATATGCAATAGAAGGGTGGGGTTCAGTTCAAGATGAAGACACCTAAATCTATTAGTCTGCCTGCATACAGGTGTTTACATGTGAACCAGATCTCTGTGCCCTCCAGCTGTCAAAATAGATCCGACATTCACAGTCAATGAAGTTTAAAGGCA